>NC_043978.1:16664573-17023323 GCF_902148855.1 Sphaeramia orbicularis | reverse complement strand
AATGTGGACTCTGTGGACGTTTCAATTTAACATTGAAAATCCCATTTATGACACATTTTTCATTATAACTCAACAAATGTTGATTGGAATTTAATATAATTGGACATACACATGACTGGTACCAAGCTTCAACTTTTTCTGCTGTATGGAACAACCTGGAAACTGTTTAATTTAAAAAGAAATAGTTGATCCACACATGCACACCGTTCAGGTTGCTTGGCGGAGGTTTGCGTTCTCTGAACACTTGTTAGACAATAGATCAAGAAAATCTTATTTCAAGAAATTTTACCAAGATAATTTTCACTTATTTTTCCTTTTTTTTTTTTTCTTTTTTTTTGCTTGATTCAAGATTTTTTTTTTTCTTTACTAAATTCAAGCAAAAAAAAAATCTGCCAGTGGAACAAGTGAAAATTCTCTTGGTAAGATTTCTATTCTATTCTATTCTAGAATAGAATAGAATAGAATAGAATAGAATAGAATAGAATAGAATAGAATAGAACAGAATAGAACAGTGTAGATAGAGCAGAATAGAATAGAATAGAATAGAATAGAATAGAATAGAATAGAATAGAATAGAATAGAATAGAATAGAATAGAATAGAACAGAGTAGAGTAGAGTAGAGTAGAATATAACAGAGTGGAGTGGAAAAGAACAGAGTAGAATAGAATAGAATAGAATAGAATAGAATAGAATAGAATAGAATAGAATAGAACAGAGTAGAGTAGAGTAGAGTAGAGTAGAGTAGAATATAACAGAGTGGAGTGGAAGAGAACAGAGTAGAATAGAATAGAATAGAATAGAATAGAATAGAATAGAATAGAATAGAATAGAACAGAATAGAATAGGTACAGTAGAATATAACAGAGTAGAGTATAGTAGAATATAACAGAGTAGAATAGAATAGAATAGAATAGAGTAGAATATAACAGAGTAGAATAGAACAGAGTAAAATAGAATAGAATAGAATAGAACAGTGTAGATAGAGCAGAATAGAATAGAATAGAATAGAATAGAATAGCCTTATTGTCATTGACTATTATCTGTAGTATTTTTCATTATTACCTCCTGCTTATGGAGGTAAAGACGAGTCCACGTCGCATTGCTTAAAAGTGCAACAGCAACATGTTTTGTTGTTTTTTTTTCTCTCTGGCTGTAAAGTTGGTGAGAAGCGGCCGTCGGCGGCGCCCGGGTGTGTGTTTGAGGACAGACGGCGAGGCCTTAAGAAGGATGTGACTGTGTGATTTAGCCCCTTCAGGCGTCTTTTAAATGCACTTTTCCGCGTCTGCTGTTTGTATTGACACGCCCTCCTTTAAAGACAAACCATCGAAGGTCTCGCCGGGGTTTTAATTGCTTTGGCAGGAGCACAAGTCTGTCTCCCGCTCTGATTTGGGACCGGCCGGGGTCGATAGCTCACAGTCGATATTGCTTTGTGTCAAGGAGAGAATAAGGGGGGTGACAATGTCGGTATTTATGAGCCCATATCGGAAAAGGATTTTAAACGGCAGAATGATTGTTGGGATTGAACGGCCGTGCATTCTAAACGGGGTAATTTTATTCCAGCTATTTCAGGGACACAAAGAACTTCCTGCTTGTTGTAAAAGCCTGTTTGGCTGCAGGCGACGGTCAATGGATCCGCCGAAGGTCCTAGAAAAAAACTCACAGGGCTGAAACTGGAGATGCATTATATGGACAAAAGTATTGGGACACGTTGAATTCAGGTGTTTCACTGCAAAAAATCCAAATCTTACCAAGTGTATTTTTCTCATTTCTACTCCAAATATCTCACCACACTTAACCTGTTTAACCCTGACCATATTTTCAGGGGAAAAACACCCTAAAAAGACATACCCAAAGTAAATGAAGAATTACTTCACAATAATAAGGTTCATATGGATGTTCTTGGTGTCTGTGGACATTTGGAGACCTCACAGAATCTATTCCCATTGTCTAAAATATTGTATCTATTACTATGCCTGAGTAAACTGTAACAAACTAAAAGAGAAATTAGAATTTTTTTATCCTCGCCTGTTTTTTTTCCGGCTGGATTGGCGATGATATGCATAAATGAATTGTTTGTGTCGGAGATTTTTAATAACGTATATTTCACCCCACAAAGATTAAAAATCGTGTTTGAACATTAAAGTTTGCACTAAAATACACTTTTGATGTACTTTTATTAACATTAGGGTCTAAAACAAGCATCTTTGAGTACTTAGAAAAGTGCTATATAAAACTGATGCATTATTATTATTATCATTATTATTATTATTATTATTATTATTATTATTAAACTTTGAGCAAAAGTTGAAAAAAACATCCATTGTCCTGATTTATTATATTTTTATAATAGATGAATATTAACCCTTTCACGCACAGTGGTCACTACAGTGGACAGCTATTCTATTCAGCTATTCTTTATTAACCCATAAAGACCCAGTGTTACTTATGTGACAGTTCCAAAATACTTTTTTCTCTATAATGAACCTTTCGTAGGTGATTTAACACCATTTGTTTTCAATATTATCCTCTGCTTTTTGCAGTTTTCCAGTGAAAATCATGTATTTTCCTGCATTTAATTCACTGATCATGTAGATGTTCATAAAACCTCAAAATAAAGTTGAAGAATATTACATCAGAAACTGAGAAAACTAAAGAAAAAGTGACTTTTTTTTAGAGAAGATATCGATAACTGAACATAAAAACAAGCATTTCCATCCATTATCATTGATCCAACTCCATGGGTTTTACTGGTGAATCAATGTTGTAGAAGTTGACTGGGTTTCCACATTCGCTACGGAGCCTCTGAATGTCCAAATGGGTCATATCTGATGATCATGAAAAGATGACAAACTGTATTTTACACAAATTATTTACATGGATTGATCTGATTAGTGGTAAAGACGATATTAAACATTTTAGTTCAGGAGATGCCTTTGGTTACCACTTGGTGTTTGGGTCTTTATGGGTTAAAGTTTTAAGACACTTCATATCTTTTCTGACATGAATTGGTAACATCATGTAGATCTCTCCTGAGCATAAACCCCCAGAATCACAAGCCCTCCCCATAGTTTTCACACAATTTTTCAGTAAATACATGTTTCTGTGCGTCAAAAATTAAACGTGGGGTGTCCAGCTGAGTGGTCATTTTTGCAACTTCATGAAAAATAGGTTCATAAGATTTTTGTTTTCATTATTGTTTTTTTTTTTTATGTATTTTTTAAAATTTTTTAAATATTTTTTATTTCATTTATTTTTTAAATTTATTTTTCAGAAGAAAATTTTCAATCGCATTGTTTTTTT
This sequence comes from Sphaeramia orbicularis, assembly GCF_902148855.1. NCBI lineage: Eukaryota > Metazoa > Chordata > Actinopteri > Kurtiformes > Apogonidae > Sphaeramia > Sphaeramia orbicularis. The sequence continues at coordinate 17,020,022 of NC_043978.1, read as the reverse complement.
TCATGCCTAAAGAGGAATAAAAACACTCAGGAAAAAATTTTGATGAAGGTTCTCATAATTCGTGTATGAAAGGGTTAATATAATTTTTTAAGCCCGCGGGCGGGCCGATAGGGCTGATTAAAATAAGACATAATCACCTAAAGCAGGGGTCTCAAACATGCGCCCCGGGGGCCAAATGCATCCCGCCAAAGGTTCCAATGTGGCCCGAGGGATGAATTTGCAAAGGGCAAAAATTCCACAGTCAAGGATGTCGAAGTCATTTTAGTTCAGATTCCACATACAGACCAATATGATCTACAGTCAAATAAAAATTTGATTTAAATTGGATTTATTCATTTGCACATAATAAAAACAGCAAAAGAAAAACAACAACATTCAAACAAGTAACAAGATTGTGCAGGAGAGGTTGGAATCCAAAAAAAAAAAAAGGCTCATATGAATACCTCCCCTGAAATGAACAATACACAAAAAAAAGAATTAAAAATACAATATGAATGAATTAATAAACTGAAGTAAAAACAATAAAAATGTAATCCACTTTACAAATCATCAAATACAAATCAAATGATATACAGCCTTAAATTTTGTCATGAATTAAAGTCCTTTTCAGATGCTTTTTAAACAATGATAAAGTAGATGTTGACTGAAGTTCAGGTCTTAGACATCTCTATAATAACCTACAAAAAATAATGACTCCATATTTTCTTCTCGGTTTGATGTGAAAAAAAGTAATATTCTATTATGCCTATAAAGAATGATACGTAAAATTTTTTGTATTTGCTTTAGTGCAAAAATAACATTAAATTATAAAAATATTTACATTTACAAACTATCCTGTAACAATAAAATTTGAATAACCTGAACAAATATGAACAACCTGAAATGTCTAAAGAAAATTAAACACAATTTTAACAATTTTATTTATTTTTATTTAATTTGTTTATTTATTTGCGCATAATAAAAACGGCAAAAGAAAAAAAACTACATTCAAACAAGTAACAAGATTGTGCAGGAGAGGTTAGAAGCCAAAAAGAGGCTTATATTGAATACCTCCCCCGAAATGAATGATACACACAAAAAAAAAGAATTAAAAATACAATTAAAAATTTTCTGCCTTTGTAGATCCGATCCATAATATACATGTATAAATGATAAGTTGAGGCATAATATTGTTAAAATTGCACTTATTTATCTTAAGAAGCTTCAATTTTTTCAGGTTATTCACATCTTTTTTTGTCTGGATAGTTTATAAAAGTAAGTATTTTCATAATTTAATGGGGGGTTTTGCACTAAAACACAGAAAAAATGCTATTATTTTACTGGTCCAGCCCACTGGAGATCAAATCGGGCTGAATGTAAGAAAATGAAAGAAAATGAGTTTGAGACCCCTGACCTAAAGAGTAACTTTTCAGTGAGATATAAGAACTAGACAGTCATGGCTTTAAAAAGAAATTAATATTGAGAGAAATCAAGTAAAAACCATTTCTGAAAAACCAAACTAACTAATGCAATGATATTTATCACAATATAAAACTATATTATGACATATTGTTTTGTATTCCAGACGCCTGTCAGAAAAGAACACTGGAAAAAATCTAAATCTTACCAAGTGTATTTTTCTCATTTCTAGTCCAAATATCTCATCACACTTAAAATAAGACATAATCACCTAAAGAGGAACTTTTCAGTGAGATATAAGAACTTATTTTTAGACGATAGATCTGGAAAATCTAATTTCAAGAAATTTTACCAAGAGAATTTTCATTTGTTCCTTTGGCAGATTTTTTTTTTTTTTTTCTTTTTTAAGCTTAATTCAAGCAAAAAGTGAAAATTATCTTGGTAAAATTTCTTAAAATAAGATTTTCTAGATCTATTGTCTAAAAATAAGTTCTTATATCTCACTGAAAAGTTACTCTTTAGGGGATTTTGTCTTATTTTAAGTGTGATGAGATATTTTGACTAGAAATGAGGAAAATACACTTGGTAAGATTTAGATTTTTTCTTTTCTAACAGGGGTCAGAGATACAAATAATACGTCATTATATAGTTTTATATTGGGATAAATACCATTTCATTGGTTAGTTTGGTTTCTCAGAAATGGTTTTTACTTGATTTCTCTTAACATTGATTTATTTTAAACCATGACTATGATTTTAAATGTTCTACCTCTAAATTTCTAAAATATTTTACATCTACTTTCTTCACACCTCACTTAGGAAGAAAAATCTCCCTTTAAACTTTAAGGAAATATTGATGTTTATAAACTATATGGACAAAAGTATTGGGATACATTATGTCTACAGCTGTAAGATGTCCTGTTCATGATGATTTGAGATAAAAACATCAATATTTCCTTAAAATTTAATGGGAGATTATTCTTCCTAAATGAGATGTGAAGAAACTAAATGGTTAGTTGTGGTAGAAAATGATTATTTACAGTCAGAGCATGGAAAATAGTTCAGAAATTTAGTGGCAGAACATTAAAAATCATAGTCATGGATAAAAAACCATATCTATATGTTGAGAGAAATCCAGTAAAAACCATTTCTGAGGAGTATTTGGAAGCAAAGATAACAACTTAAACCAAACTAACCAATGTAATGATATTTATTCCAATATAAAACTATATTATGACATTTATTATTATTATCGTTTTGTGTCCCAGACCCCTGTTAGAAAAGGAAACACCTGAATGCAACGTGTCCCAATACTTTTGTCCACATAGTTTCTTTCTGCCGTTGTCGACTGTAGCCGTGCTCATCCAAATTCAGGAGGCTCGCTTCACTTTTCTTTTCCTTTCAAAAATTCCGAGTGACGAAAACGATCTCAGGTTGTGAACTGTGACAGGCATTTGAAGTAATCACACTCAAGCAGACTGGAAATATACCTGTTGAAAATATATTTGTTCTTGTCACGAAATGAATTGCTCTCCTTTTGATTTCCTCTCCAAGCCCTTTTTCTGTTACATGATCATTTTGTGTGTTTTGTCAGAGCTGAAAACTGATGAAAACAGGCTATTTAGGCTTTTTTTTTACTTTTAGTTTGTGGAAAATCTGGAAAACCCCCGACACTGTTTGACCTACACAAACTGAATCGTTTCATTAACAGCATCTCGGTCTAAAGCTGCGATAAACATGTAAAGAAAATGGGCTTCCATTAGTGCGAAAACTCGGATCTGTCACCCAGCTATGTGCCTCTTTATTTTTCTACCCCTTGTGTTTTCAGATTTAATTGGCCAAAGTTTGGTTTACTGAGCCCAGCCTTGTTTCCAGCCACAGCAGGTTGCTTTTTCCGGAGAACAAGCGCTGAAAAAACCACTTTACACAACCTGTCCAGAACCAAACACTAGACATACAGTAAAGACAGAGACAATAAATACCAGAGAGAGCTTTAAAGGAGAGTAAATACTGCACTTAATGTTCATCGTGTGGACCGATACTGGTTGAACTTCACTGGGAAAGCAGCATTATTGGTGGATTGTGTAGGTCAGGGGTGTCAAAGTCATTTTAGTTAAGGGGGAAAATTCAGCTAAATTTGATCTGAAGTGGATCAGTAAAATTATAATATAATAATATATAAATAATATCAACTCCAAACTTTTCTTTATGTTTAAGAGTGAAAAAATTAATTTAGGTTAATTTACATAATGAAAAGGTTTACATCTGCAAACTATCCTTTCAAAAGATGTGAATAACATGAACAAACTGCAAAAATAAGTAATTTTAACAATATTCTGCCTCAGTTTATCATTTACACATGTACATTATAACATACAGATCACAGTGGATCTACAAATACACAAAACATTTAACCCTTTCATGCATGAATTATGAGAACCTTAATCAAAAATTTTTTTCCTGAGTGTTTTTATTCCTCTTTAGACATGAAAAAAACAGACAATGCGATTGAAAAATTTTTTGAACCTATTTTTCCATGGAGTTCCAAAAATGTCTACTCAGCTTAACCTCATGTGTTTAATTTTTGAGGCAAAGAAACATGTATTTACTGATATATTATGTGAAAACTATGAAATAAAAAAATAAAATTAATGGTGCCAATCTGCTGTTTTGTCACATTTTAACATACTCTAATACTAGTCATTACTCACTTCATGGAGATATTATGCAAAAAAAAAATAAAATAAAAAAATAATAATAATAATAATAATAATAATAATAGAAAACATTTTAATTGCAGTTTAATAACAATAACAAGCAATTGATTTACACTCAAACATGTTACTGCAGATCAGGTTTATCTAGAACAGCAAAGTTACAGTAATGGTAAGAATGTCAGTGTTTGGGATGATGCATTAGTGTCCATTGTTTTGGCTGATATGGAACTAAAACAACAAAATACATGAATATATAAGAGAACAGCTGGAGAATAACTGTCCACTGGAGTGACCACTATGCATGAAAGGGTTAATATCAGGCAGAATATTGTTAAAATTGTACTTACTTCTCTTAAGACATTGCAGGTTATACACATTTTTTACAAAATTATACTTTGTTTTAATGTGAAAATGAAAATACGTACATTTACAAAGAAAAACATTTGAAGTTGTCATTATTTATATGTTATTATGATAGTATTTTACTGGTCTGACCCACTGGAGATTGAATTGGTCTGAATGTGGAACCTGAACTAAAAGGATTGTTAATATCTTAGTGGAATTTTTGTATTTCATAAATTCATCCCAAGGGCTGGATTGGACCCTTTGGCGTGCCAGATTTGGCCCCCACGCCGCATGTTTGACACCTTGTTGAGCCGCATTATGTTATAAATTCCCATTATGTAATAAAAGTTCAAAATATAATAAGAATGTCACGTCATCTTGTAATAAAGCCGCATTATGTAAGAAACTGACGCAGTTTGTAATAAACTACGTCAACGCATTATATAGGACATTTTTTCACATTATGTAGTAAGTTATTATAATTTGAGAAATTTATTACAAAATGCACTTGACACATTTTTATTAAAAAAAAACAAAATGTAATAACATGGTTCATTATGTAATAACAATCCAAATTAACATAATTTCAGAGCAGTTTTAGAAGAAATTAGTCACATGACCTACAGGTAATGGAATCAGAACTTTAACCACACAGTTTAAAGATGAAAATAAAAATATGTCAAGTGCATTTTGTAATAAATTTCTCAAATTGAAATAACTTACTACATAATGTGAAAAAATTTACTATATAATGCATTGAGGTAGTTTATTACAAAATGTGTCAGTTTATTACATAATGCAGCTTTATTACAAGATGACGTGACATTCTTATTACATTTTGAACTTTTATTACATAATGCGGCTCAACACCCCTGATCTACATTAAGGCTTTTTTTTTTTTTTTTTTTTTTTTTTTTACAATGGGCCTCATTTGAGCAGTAAGTTATTACAATTTGAGAAATTTATTACAAAATGCACTTGACACATTTTTATTTTTAAAAAATGTAATAACATGGTTCATTATGTAATAACAATCCAAATTAACATAATTTCAGAGCAATTTAGAAGAAATTAGTCACAGGAGCTACAGGTAATGTAATCAGAACTTTAACCACACAGTTTAAAGATTAATTTAGCACATTGTTATTATATTGCCGTGTCAGTTGTGTCTGATAAAATATCTTATGATCTTGGAAAAATGTTCCTTGACACTCTCAGATTGAACAGCAAACATTTATTGTGTGTTTTATCGATTTATGTCACAGAGATAAGCTCTAGTCCATTTTCCTGAGATAAAAATGTGTCAAATGCATTTTCTAATAAATTTCTCAAATTGCAATAACTTACTACATAATGCGAAAAAATTTACTACATAATGCATTGAGGTAGTTTATTACAAAATGCGTCAGTTTATTACATAATGCGGCTTTATTACAAGATGACGTGACATTCTTATCACATTTTGAACTTTTATTACATAATGGGAATTTATTACATAATGCGGCTTAACACACCTGTGGTGTAGGTTAACCCGTGGTTTTTGGGCCTAAATTGGAAAACAGTCTGGCTCCAAACTGGATTTAACCCTTTATAGTTCACTCTTAGAAATACTCTGAAATTCCAAATATCAACCTTAGTGTGTTATTGGACAGAACAAGACTTTATTACTTTTGTGAAATTTTTCAACATTTTTATTGGAATGTAGAAAATTAAGGCCAATGAAGTTACCATATGCTGCGTTTCCACTGCGTGGCACCGGCTCGACTCGACTCGTCTCGGCTTTTTTGCGTTTCCATTATGTAAAAGGACCTTTAATCTGGTACCCGGTACTAGTTTTTTGGTATCACCTCCACCGAGGTTCCAAGTGATACTAAACCATGACGTGTAATGCTGCAGATCACTGATTGGTCAGACAGTTTCCTCTGTGACGCCGTTTTAAAAAAACAGATGCGGAAGTGGACAGTAAATATAGCGGTACATTAATCCACATGATAACAGCCCAAAACTACACCAGGGTCGGTCGAGGAGATTCAGTCTTTGGTGGCTGACATAAAAATTCAGATGAGACAACACGCAACGAGCGAGTTTACCAGCAACTCTCTGAGCAGACGACATGGAAATAATGCGCTGCATCGCTATGACGACCAGATACTGTAAAGTCTGTGGTATCCTGTAATGGAAACGGTCTCCAGGAATACTGAGTCGAGTCGAGCCAAGCCCAGTTGAGCTGGTTCCACGTAGCAGAAATGCAACAATATTTGGTTCCTCGCCCAAAAAAATTAATAAATTCAAGAAGTATTTGTTGAGAAATACAAGAAAAACACATATAAAGTGAAAGGAACATGAGTTTTAGAACATTAGACCAACATAAGCACTGATCCAGACACATCACTTTGGCCCAATCCCAATTCACCCCTTACCCCTACCCCAACCCCTGATTCTCAAGGGGGAGGGCAAAGGGAGAGGGCTGTTTGGCCCTTGAAACGGAGATTTTTCTACAAACGGTGGGGTTTGAGAAATCTCCCATAATTCTGTTCGAATCCTTGGCAAGATGGAGGTAAATAGAGCAAAAATGTGCGGCAGTGTGATGAAAAAAACACATATTTTCTTCATAAACAACTTAATCATTCGATCGATCGTTTAATGCTGTTTCATTGTGTTATAGATCGCATTTCTACGTTTTTTTCGGTTGATAGCTGCTAAAAGATGACCAAAGCCCATGCAACAGAGACGGTTACAGCTGCTGACAACATGGGGCATACTTTCAGAAACTAAGCTGTTGCATCTGTTAATAGCTGCATCCATGACTGCTGATGATGTAACAGGTCGCGTGCAACTCCGTTTCAAGGGGTAGTGCTAAGTGCAAGGGGTGAATTGGGATTGGGCTTTGGTCTAAACCAGACTCTTAATAACCCAATAATAACAGAAACATGGTAGTGGGGTGATAGAAGATGACCAAAGCCCATGGAACAGAGACAGTTACAGTTACTGACGACATGGGGAATACTTTTGGAAACAAAGCGGTCGCATCTGTTTATAGCGACTGCTGATGGTGTATAATAGATCTCGAAGGGTTGTCCAATTTCGTAAGGGAATATTTCAACCCCTACCCCTTTGAAACTCCATTTCAAGGGGTAGTACCAAGTGCAAGGGCTAAGGGGGAGGGGCCAAGGGGTGAAATGGGATTGGGCCTTTGAACATCATTCCTTACATTAGTACCATTACTTCATGGTACCTAACAAAGCAGGTACACTCACTGTTCTTGCAGAGTGGACCTTACAGACCCTGGAGACCGCATTGGACCTGAGATTATTGACTCACTGTCCTTACTGGAACTGTTGACCAAAAGTAGTCACTTGCCCAATAAAGGGTTAACATAAAAAAAAAAAAAAAATCTCCCTTCAGTCCCAGTACCACAGAGACATATGTTACATATAAAATTATAGACTTCAGCGGGAGGAGATGGCAGAATAACAAGCTTAACTTAACGCCACAGGCCCTGAATGCATCGTACAGGTTTGCATCTGTCAGGGAAGTGCATGTAGTTACAGTGTTCAGTCCGAGGAATTATTATTATCATCTGCACAAAAGGTCAGTACTGAACCCAGGAAAGAAAAAAATGGAGCTCCTTCTGTTTGGAACAGTATGGAAAATGAAAGAAAGTGAAAAGCGGCACAAAGTGATTTTTAATTGACTTAGAGGTAAAATAAACGAGGCTGTAGATATCATATTTTAGATTTTTTTTATGTGACTTAAAAAAAAATAAATAAATAAATAAAAAATAAATATGTATATATATATATATATATATATATATATATATATATATATATATATATATATATATATATATATATATATATTAGGCCTGTAACGGTACACAAAATTTTCGGTTCGGTACGTTTTCGGTTTTCAAAGCCACGGTTCGGTTTTTTTTCGGTTCGGTACGGGAAGAAAGAAAACCCCTCAAAATGTCTTTAATACATTTATGAATTTTTTTACATTTTTCCCCCAATTTTTGGACACAATAGAATATAGAAAAACAGGAATAATATAATTCTGCTGCTATAAATCAAATAGAAAATAAAATAAATTATTAATATGACTAAATGTATTTTAAACATTAGTATTGCACTTTTCTCTGACAGGTAGTTTTGAACAAACAAGAAAAATCTAATCACAGTTCTGTCAGTTCACAATCTGCAGAAAAATATCAGCAAAAAAATTCTGCATGAAGTTCAACATCAACAGGAGGGTAAACTGGTATTCTGTTTAAACAAACTGAAGAGCAACATTGACAACAAACTGAACCAAATTATTTATTTTAGGACAGAGAATAAATTGTTTAGGACACTGTGTGTACTTGTGTGTATGTGTGTGTGTGTGTGTGTGTGTGTGTGTGTGTGTGTGTGTGTGTGTGTGTTTGAGTGTGCGCGCGCATGGAACGTACGATTTGTCTGGGGGATGGTTTGTTTGTTGTTTTTTTGTTTTGTTTTTTTTGGTCGGAGCCGGGGGGTGGGGGGGTGCGGTCCGGTCCATAACTAACGTAACTAACGCTGGCGTGAAACGAAAGTGAAACTTTATTTTTATATACTGTCAGTGGCCAACTCCGAGTTTTATTCCTCTGTTATACAGCGTGCATGAGAGAGAGAGAGAGAGAGAGAGAGAGAGAGAGAGAGAGAGCTAGTGTGTTTTAGAACTACCGTAGTTCCTAGGGGCCAAACAACGTCCGTCTTATCTCCGTCTCTTTCCTCGTTGTTGTCTTTCACCGGGACCTGAAGTGATCCAAACTGGACTGTACTGATGGTGGAGGGTCTTCAGTCTCTAACTTCCAGGTTCACATCATATTTGTTTTTTTTGTTTTGTTTTTGTTTTTTTTTACCTTATATCAGCTGCTATTTGGTATTTTGGGTCAATGTGCGTGTCCTTTAATATGTCCGTGTGAAACTTGCGCGGATTTAAAGTTCCGCATTAAACGACATCTTTCGTTCCTTTTTCTTTTTGTCAACATACTGTGCCGTTTCGGTACAGCTGTGTGCCGAACCGAACAGGTGTGTACCGAAACGGTTCGGTTCGGTACGTGTACCGTTACAGGCCTAATATACATATATATATATATATATATATATATATATATATATATATATATATATATATATATATATATATATGTATGTATATATATATATATATATATATATATATATATATATATATATATATATATATGTATATATATATATTTATTTATTTATTTATTTATTTTTTGTAAAAAGAATGTAAAAATTAAACAAACAAAAACTACTGTAACAACTACTAAACAACTACTGTAATTTTTTTTTACATTTAAAAAATATAAAAAATAAAATTACAGTAGTTTATATGTTGTATTACAGTAGAATACAACACTTTTACATCACTTTTGATCAGTTTATTGTATGTTTCAAAGGAAGTTTTTGGACATAACAGCATTTTTTACAAGTTAAATCAAAGAAATATTAAAAAAAAAAAAGACTGAAGAAGAAGAATTCTGAGCTTCTGTAGAAACATGGGGATGCAAATCTTATAGATGATGCCATTTTTACAGCCGTAATGCAATAGTAATTTTGTGCGTTTCAATATTATCTGTAGTATTTTGCATCATTTGTGTTGCAACGGCATCTGCTATTTCATCTGCTACCACTAGGGGCACTGTTCCATCATCTTAATCCCACTTTTCCACTGATCATTTCAGATCAGCTCACCTCAACATTACTTGACACAATGCACTTTTTCCTTCAGACATCCATTTAGTTTTGCCAAAGGTGATGCTGGGGAAAAAACAAAAAACAAAACTTAATATAATTGTAACTGTTGGTCTCTGCTCTGACATAAAGAAAATACTTCTGTAGAAACATGGGGATGCAAATCTTACAGATGATGCCATTTTTACAGCCGTAATGCAATAGTAATTTTGTGCGTTTCAATATTATCTGTAGTATTTTGCACCATTTGTGTTGCAACGGCATCTGCTATTTCATCAGCTACCACTAGGGGCACTGTTCCATCATCTTAATCCCACTTTTCCACTGATCGTTTCAACATGACTCGACACAATACATTTTCCTGCAGAAATCCATTTAGCTCTGGCAAAGGTGATGCAGAAAAAAACCCTTAATCTAACAGTACCTGTTGGTCTCTGCTCTCACATAAAGAAAATGCAGAAAAGGATACGGTCTCATCTATTGATCCTGGGGAATTTTAGAAGAAACAAAGCGGCCGAAATAGAAACTAAAATGAGACTTAAAGGAGAGTCTCGGTTATGTCTCCTGAGCTCTAAAAGACCGAGCCTTGAGCGATCAAATTTCCCTCTGGGATGCTGAGCTGAGGCCGGTTGAGCTGAAAGCATCAGGGAAAAAGCAGCTTTATATAGAGCAGGAAAAGCATCAAAACTGTAAATAGCACACGTGTCATTTTGGGACTCATTAGCAGGTGATCTGTTCTGTTATTTAGGTGTGAAAATGCTAGTGCTACTTCATGTCTATCACATAGGGCAAGTGTTTACTTAAATTTTCATGAGATAAGAACATATCAATGCTGTGTTAATGGCTTATTCAGTCCAAAATGTGCTTTTTTTGCTTCAATGGTATTAACCCTGTAAAGCCTGAACCATTAAATTATTGACAGAAAATTCCAGTTCTTTGAAACTGGAGCCTTGATTGGTCCTTCTAAACAACCCAAAAAATAAAGGTAAGATACTTTATTGTCATTATACGAAATGTACAATGAAATTTAGGTGCACTATCAGGATTTGGACTCATAAACAGTAATAGTGATAAAAACTATGAAAATATATAATAAAAACAAACTATGCATCACTCACACATCAACCTCCGTCATTTCTCACACAGCAATACATCACACAAACATCAGTGCCAATGTATGCTGTGCAATGTACATATATATATATGTAATGTATGTATTTATGTAAATGTTTTGTATGAGTTTCATTTTTTTATCATATTTGATACATCGAGTCTAAATGCTCAAATATTATTTTTGAACAAACAAAAACATAATATAACACAAACATGTCTAACAAATATGTAAATTCTTTTCAAAATTGTCAAAGTTCTTCCTCCTTCCTCATTAATGACAATATTGTAGTGTCACTGGAAAGGCCTCTGGTGAATGAATTCCTCGCCCCGGTGGATTATTTGTGTATTGCATGTATCTAATTGTATACACCAGGTTTTTCAAGAAAAAAAAATATGATACTGATCATGTGGTGGGCTTCAAAACTCATGCATCAAATAGGATGTGTTTGGTGTTATAGGGTTAAGAAATGCCAAAATAAGTGTACAATGTAGTAGGGTGCTTCTATAAAACTGTTTTTTGTTTTGTGTCTGGCACTTTTTCAGCTTTTTAGACCCAGAACTAAAAGAGAAATTTAGACATATTTCCCCCCAGGATCTACCTAATGATGACCTTAGATAAATGCACAAAATATATACTCTTACTCTGAGCCATCCCAAAATTAATGCATTTTTAATAAAATATTGGGACCAAAATTGGGACATGAAAAACTACCTAGGTGTCAATGCATTTGATCTGAAAACATGTCTGTAAATGGTCTTATACAGACTATAAATAAAGATACTGTTAAATTTGATGATCCTGGTGGTTTTTCTAATCCAGACATGTGGGTTTTTCATGAATCTCAGTCTCATTCCAGGTTTCATGTGTAACCCATCGTGTCCACTGGCGTTACATGCAGAACCTGCCCATTTAAACACATATAAATCGTGAATATTTTGCAACAGTGGTCATTTTTGTGAAACACTCTGCCTTGTATAATTAGTCCAATTCCTAAAATGTACCTGTGAGAGAATAAAAAGATCTTAAAAAAAAATAGTAGCACGTAATTTTCGTGTCCTTTTGACCGTGTTACATGCAGATTTTTGTATTACATATAATGTAAAATAATATAAAAATGTGTTTTATTGGAAAAATTGTTTCTCTTTTATCTCAGCAAGTATTTATTTTGAAAATAGACACAAAGTGCTTCCAAACTTGCTTCATAACATTCGTTTACATCTGGTTTGAACTTTTAGCCCCATGTCCTGTTTTTAGGGACCACTTTCATAGAAGCACCCATTTAGTTGTGAAAATGCTAGCGCTACTCAGCGTCTATCACATAGGGCAAGTGTTTACTTATATATTCATGAGATAAGAATATATCAGTGATGTATTAATGTCTTATTCAGTCAAAAATGTACTTTTTTGTGCTTCAATGGTATTAAGAAATGCGAAAATAAGTGTACAATGTAGTAGGGTGCTTGTATGAAAGTGGGTTTATTTTGGTATCTGGCACTTTTCCAGCTTTTTAGACCCAGTAATAAAAGAGAAATCCCCCAGGATGTACCTAATGATGACCTCAGATAAATGCAAAAAATTTTACTCTTGCTCTGAGCCATCCCAAAATTAATTAATTTTTAATAAAATATTGGGGCCAAAAATAGAACCAAAATTGGGACGTGAAAAACTACCTAGGTGTCAGTGCATCGGATCTGAAAACATGGCTGTAAATGGTCTTATATAGACTATAAATAAAGACACTGTGTTAAATGTGTCGATCCTAGTGGTTTTTCTAATCCAGACATGAATCTCAAGTCTCATTCCAGGTTTAGTGTGTAACCCATCGTGTCCACTTGCATTACACGCGGACCCTGCCCCTTTAAACACAAATAAATTGCAAATTATTTTTGCAACAGTGGTCATTTTTGTGAATCACTCTGCCTTGCAAAATTAGTTCAATTCTCAAAATGTACCTGTGAGAGAATAAAAAGAAGTAGAGAAGAAGTTATTTTCGTGTCCTTTTTTACCATGTTACATGCAGATTTTTGGATTAAAAATAATGTAAAAATATGTTTTATCTGAAAAACAGTTTCTTTTTTATCTCAGTAAGTATTTATTTTTAAAATACTCCCAAAGTTCTTCCAAACTTGCTTCATAACATTAGTCTACATCTGGTTTGAATTTTTAGCCCCATGTCCTGTTTTTAGGACCAGTTTCATAGAAGAACCCAGTAGCAGCTGCTGTATTTGCGTAAAAGCTAAAATAAAAACTCTGTAAAGTACATTTTAGGTCAACATCAGGAAAATGTCAAAATCATTTAAAGCCGGAAAACTCTAACATGTAAAGAGGGAAGATGAGTCGCACATCACCGAACAGTGAACATTCTGAGCTGTTTGACGGTAATTTGAAGAAAAGACCGTCTCGATCTGTTCTCCTTTTACCGCCATGAAAAAAGCATCAACTTAATTGTAAAAGCGTCTCTCTCGATTAGGGGTTACACGGACGCGGCGGATAAACAAAACTGTCCCGACAGAGAGTTCCCTGAAGGCAGTGAGTGCACACGGCCGATCATCCGGAACCGTAGCCTCTCCGACAGACACGGCGCCGTACAAAACCTCCCTGAAACTCTCCATCCTTGTCAATATTTCAGCAGCAGATCTATAATTATCCCCGGTACCTAAGTGAACGCCACCGGAGTGCAGCTCATCCCGATTACAAGCACATTACATCATAATATATCCCTGAATGCATTGTCACTTTTAGGCCAGTACACACACACACACACACATACATATACACACACACACACAAACACACATTTCAGATCAGCACTATCCGACCACAAAGTTTTCTCCTGCCCACTTACATCAAAGTTACATGTCCTTAAATTATATAATCCCCCTTGTGTTGCCCATGGGACTCCTTAGAACAGGGGTGTCAAACATGCGGCCCGGGGGCCAAATGCCAAAGGTTCCAATCTGGCCCATGGGATGAATTTGTAAAGTTCAAAAATTCCACAGTCTTGAATTGAATTAAGCAAAAAAGAAATAAAATAAAATAAAATAATTTAGCTTGAATTAAGGAAAAAATGTTAAATTAAGCAAAAAAAATCTGACATTTAGCAAAAAAAATCTTGAATTAAGCAAAAAAAAAGTTTAGCTTGAATTAAGGAAAAAACGTTGAATTAAGCAAAAGAAAATAATCTTAAATTTAGCAAAAAAAATCTTGAATTTAGCAAAAAAAAAGTTTAGCTTGAATTAAGGGGAAAATGTGTTGAATTAAGCAAAAAAAACAAACAAACAAACGTAAATTTAGCAAAAAATGTTGAATTAAGCAAAAAAAAGTTTAGCTTGAATTAAGGAAAAAATGTTGAATTAAGCAAAAAAAAAAATCTTAAATTTAGCAAAAACATCTTGAATTAAGCAAAAAAAAAAAAAAAAGCCTGAATAAAGGAAAAATCGTGAATTAAGCAAAAAAAAAAAAAAAAAAAAAATCTCATATTTAACAAAAAATCTTGAATTAAGCAAAAAATCTTGAATTAACAACTTCAAATTTTTGTCTTTGTTTTAGTGCAAAAAATAACCTTGAATTCTGAAAATATTTACATTTACAAACTATCCTGTAACAATCAAATGTGAATAACCTGAACAAATATGAACAACCTGAAATGTCTAAAGAAAATTCCGCACATTTTTAACTATTTTCTGCCCCCTTGTGTTGCCCATGGGGTGTCAAACATGCGGCCCGGGGGCCAAATGCAAAGGTTCCAATCCGGCCTGTGGGATGAGTTTGTAAACTGCAAAAATTCCACAGTCTTGAATTGAATTAAGCAAAAAAAAAAAAAAATTAGCTTGAATTAAGGAAAAAATGTTAAATTAAGCAAAAAAAAAATTCTTAAATTTAGCAAAAAATCTTGAATTAAGCAAAAAAAAAGTTTAGCTTGAATTAAGGAAAAAATGTTGAATTAAGCAAAAAAAATCTTAAATTTAGCAAAAAATCTTGAATAAAGCAAAAAAAAAAAAAAAAAAAAACTTGAATTAAGGGAAAAATCTTGAATTAAGCAAAAAAAAAAAATTAAAAAAAAAAAAAAAAATCTCAAATTTAGCAAAAAATCTTGAATTAAGCCCAAAAAAATAGCTTGAATTAAGGGAAAAATCTTGAATTAAGCAAAAAAAAAAAAAAAAAAATCAAATTTAGCAAAAAAATCTTGAATTAAGCAAAAAAAAAACAAATCTTCAATTAAGTAAAAAAAATATATATCTTGAATTAAACCAAAAAATCTTAAATTTAACAAAAAATCTTGAATTAAGCAAAAAATCTTGAATTGACAACTTCAAATTTTTGTCTTTGTTTTAGTGCAAAAAATAACCTTGAATTCTGAAAATATTTACATTTACAAACTATCCTGTAACAATCAAATGTGAATAACCTGAACAAATATGAACAACCTGAAATGTCTAAAGAAAATTCCGCAAATTTTTACTATTTTCTGCCCCCTTGTGTTGCCCATGGGGTGTCAAACATGCGGCCCGGGGGCCAAATGCAAAGGTTCCAATCCGGCCTGTGGGATGAGTTTGTAAAGTGCAAAAATTCCACAGTCTTGAATTGAATTAAGCAAAAAAAAAAAAAAAAAAAATTAGCTTGAATTAAGGAAAAAATGTTAAATTAAGCAAAAAAAAAATTCTTAAATTTAGCAAAAAATCTTGAATTAAGCAAAAAAAAAGTTTGGCTTGAATTAAGGAAAAAATGTTGAATTAAGCAAAAAAATCTTAAATTTAGCAAAAAATCTTGAATAAAGCAAAAAAAAAAAAAAAAACTTGAATTAAGGGAAAAATCTTGAATTAAGCAAAAAAAAAAATTAAAAAAAAAAAAAAAAATCTCAAATTTAGCAAAAAATCTTGAATTAAGCCAAAAAAAATAGCTTGAATTAAGGGAAAAATCTTGAATTAAGCAAAAAAAAAAAAAAAAAAAAAAAAAATCAAATTTAGCAAAAAAATCTTGAGTTAAGCAAAAAAAACAAATCTTCAATTAAGTAAAAAAATATATATCTTGAATTAAACCAGAAAATCTTAAATTTAACAAAAAATCTTGAATTAAGCAAAAAATCTTGAATTGACAACTTCAAATTTTTGTCTTTGTTTTAGTGCAAAAAATAACCTTGAATTCTGAAAATATTTACATTTACAAACTATCCTGTAACAATCAAATGTGAATAACCTGAACAAATATGAACAACCTGAAATGTCTGAACTATTTGAACTATTTTCTGCCTGTTCTTCAGTGTTTAGTGTCTTTGTAGATCTGATCCATAATGCACATGGAGAAATGAGAAGTTGAGGCAGAATATTCTTAAAATTGCACTGATTTTTCATAAGAAATTTCTTTTTTTTTTCAGGTTATTCACATCTTTTTTGTTTGGATAGTTTAGAAAAATAAGTATTTTCATAATTTAATGTTTTTTTTTCTTTACACTAAAACAAAGACAAAAATTTGAAGTTGTCGTTATTTATATGTCATTCTGTTATTATTTCACAGGTCCAGCCCACTGGAGATCAAATCAAACTGAATGTGGCCCCTGAAAGAAAATGAGTTTGAGACCCCTGCCTTAGAATAAACCCGTGGAAAGGCCTCATAGTAAAAATAATAACTCTCGGCTTTATCCGGGTCAGCGCCACACAACATCCTTTTCTGGGCCGAAGGGGAAATAAATAAATAAATAAATAAAAAACAATGAAAAAAGAAGCATGGAGTACATTTAACAGCTTATTTCTATGAAGTCTTTCGGGAGCTTTTTTATCAGACTTCCTACTAACACCTCTAAATTGAGTGCAGTTATTTTCCTTTGGAGCCCAAAGTACGAAGGTTCTAATATCCTTAGTAGAAAAAGGCATTATGTGCAGACAAAACCTTTTGTCCTTTTTTTTTTTTTTTCAGAAAGTTTGCTTTTATTATTATAGAAAATGTTTCTTCAGGCTCAGAGAACTGTAATTTTTTTGCGTATTTCTTGCAATAAATAGAGAAGATTCGTCAAGAAGAATCGTCTAATGCAAGGGTGTCAAACTCATTTTAGTTCAGGGGCCACATTCAGCTAAATTTGATCTGCAATGTGCCAGTAAACCAGTAAAATAACATAACTAGAAGCACTCGGAGAGCGCAGACCTCCGCCAAGGCTGATCAGTGGCCCCCCTCGTGGGCCCCCCCACCCCCGATCACCACCAAAATTGAATCATTTCTTCCTTATCCCATTTCCAACAAACCCTGAAAATTTCATCCAAATCTGTCCATAACTTTTTGAGTTATGTTGCACACTAACGGACAAACAAACAAACAAACAAACAAACAAACAAACAGACAAACAAACCCTGGCAAAAACATAACCTCCTTGGCGGAGGTAATAATATGCAAATAATGTCAACTCCAAACTTTTCTCTATGTTTTAGAGTGAAAAAAAAATACATGTACATTATGAAAAGGTTTACATCTACAAACTATCCTTTCAAAAGATGTGAATAACATGAACAAACTGAAAAAATAAGTGTAATTTTAACAATATTCTGCCTCAGTTTATCATTTACACATGTACATTAGAACTTACAGATCACAGTGGATCTACAAATACACAAAACATTTAATAACAGACAGAAAATTGTTAACAATTGTTAAAATTGTACTTAGTTCTCTTAAGACATTTCAGGTTATTCACATTTTTTTTTTGCAAAATTATACTTTGTTTTAGTGTAAATACATGAAAATATTTACATTTACAAAAAGAAAAATTTGGAGTTGTCATTATTTCTATGTTATTATGGTAGTATTTTACTGGTCTGACCCACTGGAGATTGAATTGGTCTGAATGTGGAACCTGAACTAAAAGAATTGTTAATATTGTTATATTGTTATATTTGTTATTGTAATATTGTTATATTTGCATTTCACAAATTCATCCAAAGGGCCGGACTGGACCCTTTGGCGGGCCGGATTTGGCCCCCGGGCCACATGTTTGACACCTGTGGTCAAAAGTAGCATTATTGGTGGATTGTGTAGGTCAGGGGTGTCAAAGTCATTTTAGTTCAGGGGGCAAATTCAGCTAAATTTGATCTGAAGTGGACCAGTAAAATTATAATATAATAATATATAAATAATATCAACTCCAAATTTTTCTCTATGTTTTAGAGTGAAAAAAAAATACATGTACATTATGAACAGGTTTACATCTACAAACTATCCTTTCAAAAGATGTGAATAACATGAACAAACTGAAAAAATAAGTGTAATTTTAACAATATTCTGCCTCAGTTTATCATTTACACATGTACATTAGAACTTACAGATCACAGCGGATCTACAAATACACAAAACATTTAATAACAGACAGAAAATTGTTAACAGTTGTTAAAATTGTACTTAGTTCTCTTAAGACATTTCAGGTTATTCACATTTTTTTTTTTTGCAAAATTATACTTTGTTTTAATGTAAATACATGAAAATATTTACATTTACAAAAAGAAAAATTTGGAGTTGTCATTATTTATATGTTATTATGATAGTATTTTACTGGTCTGACCCACTGGAGATTGAATTGGTCTGAATGTGGAACCTGAACTAAAAGAAGTGTTAATATCTTGGTGTGATATTTGCATTTCACAAATTCATCCAAAGGGCCGGACTGGACCCTTTGGCGGGCCGGATTTGGCCCCCGGGCCACATGTTTGACACCTGTGGTCAAAAGTAGCATTATTGGTGGATTGTGTAGGTCAGGGGTGTCAAAGTCATTTTAGTTCAGGGGGCAAATTCAGCTAAATTTGATCTGAAGTGGACCAGTAAAATTATAATATAATAATATATAAATAATATCAACTCCAAATTTTTCTTTATGTTTCAGAGTGAAAAAATTAATTTAAGTTAATTTACATCATGAAAAGGTTTACATCTGCAAACTATCCTTTCAAAAGATGTGAATAACATGAACAAACTGCAAAAATAAGTGTAATTTTAACAATATTCTGCCTCAGTTTATCATTTACATATGTACATTATAATTTACAGATCACAGCGGATCTACAAACACACAAAACATTTAGTAACAGACAGAATATTGTTAAAATTGTACTTACTTCTCTTAAGACATTGCAGGTTATTCACATTTTTTTTCCAAAATTATACTTTGTTTTAATGCGAAAACGAAAATACTTATATTTACAAAGAGAAACATTTGAAGTTGTCATTATTTCTATGTTATTATGATAGTATTTTACTGGTCCTACCCACTGGAGATTGAATTGGTCTGAATGTGTAACCTGAACTAAAAGGATTGTTAATATTTTATTGTAATTTTTGCATTTCACAAATTCATCCAAAGGGCCGGACTGGACCCTTTGGCGGGCCAGATTTGGCCCCCGGGCCGCATGTTTGACACCTGTGGTCTAATGTGATAAAGTTTTGATTTGCTTTTCTCGAAACAAAAGCAGATATTTACTTATGGGTGTGGCTGCTGTCAAAATATTCATGTGTATAAAACAGAAATGCGTGCATATTAATCTAAAATTGTGCAAAAAATACAGGGTGGGGAAGCAAAATCTACAATGAACGTTTAGTTGTTTTTTCTCAGCAGGCACTACGTCAATTGTTTTGAAACCAAACATATACTGATGTCATAATCATACCTAACACTATTATCCATACCTTTTCAGAAACTTTTGCCCATATGAGTAATCAGGAAAGCAAACGTCAAAGAGTGTGTGATTTGCTGAATGCACTCGTCACACCAAAGGAGATTTCAAAAATAGTTGGAGTGTCCATAAAGACTGTTTATAATGGAAAGAAGAGAATGACTATGAGCAAAACTATTATGAGAAAGTCTGGAAGATACTATTAAAGAAGAATGGGAGAAGTTGTCACCCCAATATTTGAGGAACACTTGCGCAAGTTTCAGGAAGCGTGTGAAGGCAGTTATTGAGAAAGAAGGAGGACACATAGAATAAAAACATTTTCTATTACGTAAATTTTCTTGTGGCAAATAAATTCTCATGACTTTCAATAAACTAATTGGTCATACACTGTCTTTCAATCCCTGCCTCAAAATATTGTAAATTTTGCTTCCCCACCCTGTAAATATTTGTAATCTCTGGAATGGGTTCAGTCATACATAAAATATATTGTGTGTATTTTATCTGTCAGAATACGAATGAATATGTTTTGACAAGAATTACAAATGCAAAATGCTACTTCTCCATCACGAATAAACCAACATGACTCTGCTGTCAAAAATACATCACTACTTCACAGACGTTATTTATGGAGCAGAACATACATCGATTCTACAAAATCAGTTTGAGTGAAAGACTAGTTTAGTTTGACATAAAAGCTAAACCAAGTGTCACACAGTGCTAACATGATGTGCTGGAAGTGATACATAAATAACATTCTATAAATACTATAAATACAGATGTAGTTTGTCGGTGCTTTTATTCTTCTGTCAAATCCAATGATACAGTTCTCTGTTATTATTGTCATTATAGTTAGAGTTAAGATATGGATGCTATGCCGGTGAGTCAAAGGACAGCCCTTCAAACTGATACTAATAAAAGAAATAGAGAAAGAACAAGTGGTTCCAGGCACAACAAACCCCGCCCCTCGCATGTATTGTAGTTTATTTTGGCATGGCTCCAGCTGATGTCATCATGTCTATGCGTGTGCTGATGTTAGCATATCAGTTGCCTCTACAGGGTGGGGAAGCAAAATTTACAATATTTTGAGGCAGGGATTGAAAGACAGTGTATGACCAATTAGTTTATTGAAAGTCATGAGAATTTATTTGCCACAAGAAAATTGACATAATAGAAAATGTTTTTATTCTGTGTGTCCTCCTTCTTTCTCAATAACTGCCTTCACACGCTTCCTGAAACTTGCGCAAGTGTTCCTCAAATATTGGGGTGACAACTTCTCCCATTCTTCTTTAATAGTATCTTCCAGACTTTCTCGTAATAGTTTTGCTCATAGTCATTCTCTTCTTTCCATTATAAACAGTCTTTATGGACACTCCAACTATTTTTGAAATCTCCTTTGGTGTGACGAGTGCATTCAGCAAATCACACACTCTTTGACGTTTGCTTTCCTGATTACTCATATGGGCAAAAGTTTGTGAAAAGGTATGGATAATAGTGTTAGGTATGATTATGACATCAATATATGTTTGGTTTCAAAACAACTGACATAGTGCCTGCTGAGAAAAAAACACTAAATGTTCATTGTAAATTTTGCTTCCCCATGCTGTATATATATACCAAATTTAATGTAAATTGAAACAAAATTGATGTTTTTATACACATTTGAAATTTTGCCCATTGTAAGTAAATGGAGAAAAAAAAAGATTTTAAAAATTAATTAAAAATTTGAACTTCGACCTACTTTCCCCAAAATGTAATCACATCTATTCTGGGTCACTGGTAATCTATAAACCCAATTTGGTATGAATTCAACCAATAGTTTTCCTGCTAAAGTGTTAACAAAGAAACAAACCGAACCAAAAACAATACCCCTTCCCTCCCCTTCAGGGGGCGGGGTAAAAATACGAGTGGCGTAACAATTGTGCACACAGTGGAAGTGACAAGCAAAGCGAAGGAATATAATGACAGATGGAGGTGAGCGGTGGGATGCATATAGGTTTTGCAGGTGCATCACAAATCTCCTGGCAACCACATCTGTCTCCTGGTTGGACATTCATGGGAAAATTTCAAACAGTAGTTTTACTGCTCCACACATGTGAAATTTCACCCATTATAAGTAACTGGGAAAAAAAAAGATTTTAAAAATTCATAAAAAATTTGAACTCTGACCTACTTTCCCCAAAATGTAATGAGATGTATTATGGGTCACTAGCAAGCTATAAACCAAATCTGGTATGAATCAACCAATAGTTTTGCTGCTACAGACATTTGAAATTTCGCCCATTATAAGTAAATGGGGAAAAACAAGATTTTAAAAATTCATAAAAAATTTGAACTTTGACCTATTTTCCCAAAATGTAATCAGATGTATTATGGGTCACTGGCAATCTATAAACCCAATTTGGTATGAATTCAACCAGTTGTTTTGCTGCTACACACATTTGAAATTTCGCCCATTATAAGTAAAGGGGAAAAAAAACAAAATCTAAAAAAAAATCATAAAAATTTTAAACTTTGACCTACTTTTCCCAAAATGTAATCAGATCTATTCTGGGTCACTGGCAATCTATAAACCCAATTTGGTATGAATTCAATCAATAGTTTTGTTGCTACACACATTTGAAATTTTGCCCATTATAAGTAAATAGGAAAAAAAAAAAGATTTAAAAAATTCATAAAAAATTTGAACTTTGACCTACTTTCCCCAAAATGTAGTCAGATGTACTCTGGGTCACTGGCAATCTATAAACCCAATTTGGTATGAATTCAACCAATAGTTTTGCTGCTACACACATTTGAAATCTCACCCATTATAAGTAAATGGGAAAAAAAAAATCTAAAAAAAAATTCATAAAACTTTTGAACTTTGACCTTCATTTCCCAAAATGTAATCAGATCTATTCTGGGTCACTGGCAATCTATAAACCCAATTTGGTATGAATTCAACCAATAGTTTTGTTGCTACACACATTTGAAATTTTGCCCATTATAAGTAAATAGGAAAAAAAAAAAAGATTTAAAAAATTCATAAAAAATTTGAACTTTGACCTACTTTCCCCAAAATGTAGTCAGATGTACTCTGGGTCACTGGCAATCTATAAACCCAATTTGGTATGAATTCAACCAATAGTTTTGCTGCTACACACATTTGAAATCTCACCCATTATAAGTAAATGGGAAAAAAAAAATCTAAAAAAAAATTCATAAAACTTTTGAACTTTGACCTTCATTTCCCAAAATGTAATCAGATCTATTCTGGGTCACTGGCAATCTATAAACCCAATTTGGTATGAATTCAACCAATAGTTTTGTTGCTACACACATTTGAAATTTTGCCCATTATAAGTAAATAGGAAAAAAAAAAACAAAGATTTAAAAAATTCATAAAAAATGTGAACTTTGACCTACTTTCCCCAAAATGTAATCAGATGTATTCTGGGTCACTGGCAATCTATAAACCCAATTTGGTGTGAATTCACTTAATAGTTTTTCTGCTAAAGTGTTAACAAACAAACAAAGAAACAAATTGAACCAAAAACAATACCTTTCCCTCCCATTCAGGGGGCTGGATAATAACAGCTTCACCAAACATTGTAGCACTTATGTTAAACAGTTGGTACAAAATTTCACCATAATCCATTCAATATCTGTTGGAATATTGTGTTTCGGAGCGAATCATGACTTCTGGCACATTTTGCTAAAACACCTGATTTAAAAACATCCCAATGCCTGAAGAACCCCATTGAATAAAATGAACACAATCACACAATCCCAGGATGGTTTCTTCGGGGATTTAATGATCACATCTTACATCCCGTACAGACCAATTGATGCGGGAGAAAATGACCAGAGTTCAATTTTCTCGCTTCATCTCACAACCAATGCTTGACTCGATCTACAATTCCCCCGTGAGCTTTGATATTATAAGGTTTCAGCTGACATTTACTGTGGGTTAGGTCTAGTTAGTCAGTGTAATTCAGTCAGCGCGCATTAAAATTGGCTGAAAAAAAAAAAAAAAAACCGAATATAAAACCCTTATTTGTGTTTCTCATTGATAGTCTGGCTCTAATTTTCCTATGGTTTCCTCTATGATTCGACTCACCACCGACTCATTATATGATGAAAAAGGATTGAATAGTTGGAGTTAATTCTGTCTTTGAGTTGAGCTCATTGGCCTTCTGTATCTGCTGGGCAAAATCTAGAAAAATAACTAGTTATGATTAAAACATGCACTTGCAAAGAGTGTTTTGGTTTTTTTTTTTTCCACCCTTGATAATGGCAAAACTTCTCATGCATACAGATGGGGCCTCATAAATCCAGGCTCATGAATTGGTTCCATGAGGCATCTGCATACAGAGACTAAAGCTGCATTCACAATAGAAAAGATAATCAAAGTTTTATCTCTTTGTGGCACACAGAAGGCTGTCTTCGCTGTTTAAACAGGAGGAAATCTGATTGGGTGGATTTTCACGACTCAGACTTTTGGGTCAAATTTGGGTTGATGATTAAAAATGTCAGATCAGTGACGAACTAAGTAAAACCTGTAACTGATGTGAACTGAATATATTGGTTATGTGAAAATATTTATTGTTTTTTTTTTTTTTGTCAGAGCTTATGTGGGTGTGTGTGTGTGTTTGGGGGTGGGGGTGGGGGGGCGGGGTTTGTTATATACGTGGGGGTGTGGTCCATAACTAACGTATCTAATGCTAACGTGAAACAAAACTGAAACTTTACATACTTTCAACGTCCAACTCCAGGTTCTATTCCTCTCTTATACAGCGGATCTTACACAAAATTTTCACAACTTCTACCCTGTATCCACTGGACCCCCTCCACTGCTCTGTGCCCCCCCACAAATGCTGGGCCCCATGAATTTGTCACGTTTCATGGGGACATTCATGAATTTTGAGACTGCCGACAGTTCGATTCAGATGAGCGTTAGTGCCAGTAATGTGGATATAGATGGAAGAAAACTGTCACAACCTGCTGTTATTTACATTGGTTGGTTGCCCCCCCCGCCCCCAAGGATGAAATTCATTGAGCAGAACAGTGGCGGCTGCTCATCTGTCAGACAGGGGAAGCTCATTGTTGGCTTACAAAAAAAAAGTCAAGTTACTTAAACATAAATTCGTCCCTCCGTTCCTTTTTAAGAAAATGGTCAGTGACCTTATCGTACCAACTAAACATGAAAACGTTGAAATTATGTTAAATTGAAACAAAGAAGTACAATGAGTGTGTTTTATTTACAGTGCAAGAAATGAACAAGTAATTTCGTAGTGGTTTCTCTCTCGATTTCACAGCAGAATGCACGATGGTATTAAACTGAACTGTGTCAGTGAAGGAGCAGATCTCAAACTAGCTGTCAATCAAACGGGATTCAGCCTTTCGACTGATCCTCCAATCAGCAGGTGGAATCCCGGTGTCCAGCCCGGCCGAGCTCCACCCACAGCTCCATTCACCCCCAGAGACGCTGAGCGTCCGGGGGCGGGAAAACATCGTCGTATTTATCCAATTACTGTCCAGTTTTGAGGCAATGAAAAAAACTGTTCCACTCAGTCCCATTGAAGTGCATGGACGCTGAGCGTCTACGGACAAATGCACTGAGCAGAGATCGAATGAGAAAACAGCGCAACGGGAATGTATGAGAAGTGAACAACATCGAGTCCATTGATTTGTGAGAAAGCTGATTCTGAATGAACTCATCTGTGAGATGAACGTGTTCTAACACATTTGTAGTCAACGAAATGTCAACACAACCGAACATATTTAACCATTTAATTTTCATAATTTTAGGGGAAGCTGAGCTTCCCTCGCAGTCTATGAGAATCACCTCTGGAGCAGAAGTAGGGATGTAAAAACCAGAGGGGGCGTTGATCCCCCCAACAAATTGCACCCTGAACATACACACCTCATTGTGTCTTATCTTGTTGATGAAGAAGCGGAACAAGCCCTCTCCTCCTGCCCACTTTTTATATTTGTTCTATATTCTACTAAAAAACTAGGATTAGCACCTTCGTTCAAATTTGAGGTGTGAACACTGAATTGTACCTGAAAGGGAAGATTTATCTGACCTGCTTTTCCAAATAAACAAAGAATGAAAAAAAAAAAATGTATATATCAGATCAGTATGGTTTGTCCTTCTGTATTCATGAACGAGTCTGTTTACATGACCATAAAAATCCAATCACTGGGAGTAATCCGATATTTGCTGTAATCACATGACGTGTTTACATGTACTTCAGAAATGCGATAATCAAAAAACCCTGGTTTGCATGTTTCAGTCCATTATTTGATTTCTTTCAGAGTATGTACGTACATGTTATGATGTAAGACACACTTTCTGTCATTTTCAAAACATCTGCTATTGTCTTGTTACCATGGCAACGCCTACAGTGTCAGCGTTAGTTGTCCTAATGTGGTCGGAGCTGATTAGACTACAAAAATATTTATTTATTTATTTATTACCCCGCCCCCCCAAAGGGGAGGCAGGGGGTATTGTTTTTGGATCAGTTTGTTTGTTTGTTTGTTTGTTAACACTCTAGCTGCAAAACTATTGGTTGAATTCATACCAAACTGGGTTTATAGATTACCAATGACCCAGAATAGATCTGATTACATTTTGGGAAAAGTAGGTCAAAGTTAAAAATTTTTATAATTTAAAAAAAAAAAAAAAAAAATTCCCCATTTACTTATAATGGGTGAAATTTCGTATGTCTATAAAAACATCAATTTTGTTTCTATTTACTTCAGACTTGGCACATATATAGAGGCAGTTGATATGCTGACATCTGCACACACACAGACATGACGACATCAGCTGGACCAATGCCAAAATTAGACAGAATATGTGTGAGGGGTGGGGGTTGTTGTACCTGGAACCACTTATTTATTTATTTTGCACATACATAACATTAATCAAAGTTATAATAAAACAGTAAAGGTGCAGAGAGAAATAGTCTGATAACTACCATTCTCGGTGTATGTTTCAAGCTATTCTTGTATTTTATTCTTTTATTTAGGCTTTATCTATTCTACTGTATTTAAATTAATTAATTTACTTATTTTAATTTTTATTTTATTTTTACAGTTGTTCTATGTCTTTTAATCTAATCCTTTATTTTACTCTGTTATTTTGGTTTTTATTTATTTTTCTGTCCAGCACTTTGATCCACTGTGGTTGTTCTAAAGTGCTTTACAAATAAAGTTGGATTGGATTGGATCAGATAAAGACGATCAGATTATCCTGTTTACATATTCACTGGAATAATCTGATAACTCCAGAAATCGGATAATGATAAGAGTATTGGTGTACATGTAAACGGGCTCCCCAAATAAAACTCAACCCAAAAGATAGAATATTAAAACCTATATAATAGACATGTACATTTAATGACTGACCAGATGGTAGAAGTCCATATTGGCTAAAACCCAGCAGTGTCAGTACGGTGGCAGTTCACTCCTCCATCTGCAGCCGCCTACGCCTCATTCATCCCAGTCCGTCCTGTGTTTCAGGTCAGATGTGGACTGATTTCCATCCTTAGTGGATAGTCGAGTACTCCACTCAGTCCAGGGCAGCTCTCACCTCACCTGACGAGGGTTTGACCATGATTGGATCCAGTTTTTCTGTTTTTTTTTCTTTAACGGCTCCAGTAAATGCCTCATCAGTGAATACTAGTTCTGCTTTCAGTGGAAACACTCATCGTCATGCAACTTTTCTGGCATTTGGAAATTACAAACTTTCAGTGTTTCT
The DNA here is from genome assembly GCF_902148855.1 of Sphaeramia orbicularis. Lineage (NCBI taxonomy): Eukaryota > Metazoa > Chordata > Actinopteri > Kurtiformes > Apogonidae > Sphaeramia > Sphaeramia orbicularis. The sequence continues at coordinate 16,992,310 of NC_043978.1, read as the reverse complement.
CACATTAACCCATAAAGATCCAATAGTATGTTTGAGTCAGTTCCCAAATGAATTTTTCCTCTATATTTAACATTTCTTAAGTGATTTATAACCATTTATTGTAATGTTATTCACTGCATGTTGTGTTTTTTTCATGTATTTTTCTATATTTAATTCACAGATCATGTAGATGTTCATAAAAGCTCAGATTAAAGTTGAGGCAAAAATCACACATCACTATGGATACAATATTTAGAATATTTTTGTCACATTTTCAGGTCATCATACAGGTTTTACCCATGAGGAACCAAATCCCTGAAGTGCTCTTAAACCTTCTAAAGTTCTTTTACAGCTGACGTTCTTGTGCAACTGTAGTGTTTTAACCTGTAAAGACCCAGAGTGACTTTTGTTTCAGCTCCCAAATGAATTTTTCTCTCTATTTAACCTTTCCTAAATAATTTATCACCATTTATTATAATATTATCTTCTGCATTTTGCATTTTTTTCAGTGGAAATTATCTATTTTCCTACATTTAATTCACTGATCATGTAGAGCAGGGGTGTCAAACTCGTTTCAGTTCAAGGGCCACATACAGCCTAATATGATATAAAGTGGGCTGGACCATTAAAATTATATAAATAATAGGATAAGAACTTATAAATAATGTCAACTCCAAAGTTTTCTCTGTTTTTGAGTGAAAAAAGTCAAATTCCATTATGAAAATGTTTACACCTACTTGAACATTAACATGAACAAATATGAACAACCTGAAAATTCTTAAGAAAAAAAGTGCATTGTTGACAATATTACGTCTAAGTTGATCATTTATACATGTGCATCACAACTTAAAGATTTAGTAACAGGCAGAATATTGTTAAAATTCCACATACTTCTCTTAAGACATTTCAGATTGTTCATATTTGTTCAGGTTATTCATATTTTTTGTAAAAGGATAGTCTGTAAATGTAACTTTTTTTTTCTAATTTTACTTTTTTTTTTATTCTGAAACAAAGAGCAGAATTCACAGTTTTCATTATTTCTAGGTTATTATGATAATATTTTACTAGTCTGATCCACTTTAGATTGAATTGACCTAAAATGATTTGAACATCCTTGATTTTTAATATCTTCAGTGTAATTTTTGTATTTCACAAATTCATCCTAGGGGCCAGATTGGACCCTTTGGCAGGCTGGTTTTGGCCCCTGGGCCGCATGTTTGACACCTGTGATGTAGAGGTTCATCTAAGTTCAAAGTAAATTCAAAGGTTATTATATAAAAACAGAAAAAAAAAATTAAGAAACAGTTTCTTTTTCAGTCAAATCTATCATTAACTGAACCTAAACCCAGCGTGTCCATCCACTGTCAATGATTTAACTCCATGGGTTTTACTGGTGAATCAATGTTGTAGAAGATGACTGTGTTTCCATGGTAACTACTCAGCCTCTGAACGTCCCAATGGGTCATATCTGATGACCATGAAAAGATGAATAAGTGTATTTTACACCAATTATTTACATGTATTAATAGGATTAATGGATCAACAGGTATTAACAGTTTATATCAATAGATGTTTTGGTCGACAGCGGATGTTTGGGTCTTTATGGGTTAAAACGTTATTTTGGATTTAAACCATAAAGACCTAGTGCTACTAATAATTTTTTTTCTAGATTTCTTAAGCAATTATCACCATTTATTATAATATTATCCTCTGTATTTTGCATTTTATCAGTATAAATCAGGTATTTTCCTATATTTAATTCACTGATCATGTAGATGTTCATTAAAACTCAGATTAAAGTTAAGGGTTATTATATTAAAAGCAGAGAAAACTAATAAAAAAAAGTGACTTTTTCAGCAAATATACCAATCATTAAGTGAACATAAAACAAGTGTGTCCATCCACTGTCATTGATCCAACTCCATGGGTTTTACTGGTGAATCAATGTTGTAGAAGATGATGGTGTTTCCATGATAACTACAGAGCCTCTGAACGTCCAAATGGCTCATATTTGATGACCATGAAAAGATGAATAAGTGTATTTTACACCAATTATTTACATGTATTGATAAGATTAATGGATCAACAGTTATTAAACAATTTATATCAATAGGTGTTTTGGTCTTTATGGATTAAAATGTTATTTTGGATTTAAACCATAAAGACCCAGCACTGCTTTTGTGTCAGTTCCCAAATAATTTTTTTTCTAGATTTCTTAAGTAATTTATCACCATTTATTATAATATTATTCTCTGTATGTTGCCTTTTATCAGAATAAATCAGGTATTTTCCTACATTTAATTCACTGATCATGTAGATGATCATAAAAACTGGGATTAAGTTGTGGGTTATTATATCAAAATCAGAGAAAACCGAAGAAAAAGTGACTTTTTCTGCAAAGATTTTTAAATAACTGAACCTAAAACAAATGTGTCCGTCCACTGTCATTGATCCAACTCCATGGGTTTTACTGGTGAATCAATGTTGTAGAAGATGACGGTGTTTCCACAGTAACTACAGAGCCTCTGAACGTCCAAATGGCTCATATCTGATGACCATGAAAAGATGAATAACCGTATTTAACACCAATTATTTACATGTATTGTTAAGATTAATGGATCAGCAGGTATTAAACAGTTTAGATTAGTCGATGGTTGTGGTCGCCGGTGGATATTTGGGTGTTTATGGGTTAAATGTTAGAAATATGAGTGTGGAAACAAACCAAGACAACCCATTGACACATTTCATTGCTTTAGTGTCACATGTTTGATGTTGTTTCATAGATTTTTATTACCGTTCTTTCCTTTTCATGTCCTGTACTCAAACTGTCATTTCAAGGTCTTTTCCAACCCGCCAGCCAATGATTCGCGTGTGAAACTCAGCTGCAGATGGAGGCTCTCAGCATGTTCATACGAGCGAACATGGAGAAGCCTCTCTGCGTGTTTTCAGACCTGGCAGTCCGTCGCAGCCACTTCAAATCGCTTCTGACACGATAGAGCCTCACTAGTCATTTGTGTCTGACTTGATCTGTCTCCGCGGGGCTGGTATTTTTTTATTCGTGCGGCTCTGTTTCATGGTCTACGTTTCCCAGAGAGTGTACATGCAGAACAGTCGGACGCGGTTCTGGCTCGGTCCAGGCTTGTGTCAGGTCAGCTCGCCCCTGTCACTGTGTCCCTCTTTCTCATTAAAAAGATGCCTCTGGCTCCAAACTCATGACTAGAGAGCTAAACTGAGAAAGCTCTGCTCGAAGTGACAGAGACCGCATTAATACTGCGATGCCCTCCGCTCACTACAGGGCACATTAGCAGGCCAATACCGACACCAACAGCAGCAGCACAGGCGGGAAAAGAGACGCGGAAACAGCCCAAATTCAATTTCAAGGTCGTTCTTGCACATCAAATCAGCCAAAGCAGAAACTTCTTACATTGGTTGTAGCCCAGAGATTCAGAACGATGACTTAGTGGTGTAGAATAATATTCCTATGAAAGTGGGATGGACTTTCTTAGAACCATCTACACGGGTGAGTTTGATTATGAGGTTTATGAAGGTATAAAGTTATCATGGGATGTTATTATCTTTGCTAAGTTGCCATTTGTTGATCCATAGTTCAGACTGAACTGTGACAGTTCTGACCTTTTTTGTTGGATTCAAACAAATCTTTAGTTCAGCGACCGACGACACAAACCAAACAGAAAACAGGTGATTAGTGGTTTTACTGTGGCTGTTTTCAGTCTAAAAACAGACCTAAGCTAACAGAGCTAAGCTAACAGAGCTATAATGTAAACTATCAGCTGACGCAGCACCTAAAGATTATATGAAAGTGTTATTTTGTTATATTTGTCAAAATAAGCATGAGTTTTAGTTTGAAAAAAAACTTGATATGATAAAACAGATCTTATTTTCCTTATAATTGAAGTTGCAATGGAGTATTTTTACTTTCTTGTAGTAATAGCGAAACCTAAAATAGACCTTAATACTTACATCACTGATAGCCTTCCCAGTTAAAAATCACACCAAACAATAGAACATATAATGAAACTGAGATCGCATTAATACTGCGATGCCCTCCGCTCACTACAGGGCACATTAGCAGGCCAATACCGACACCAACAGCAGCAGCACAGGCGGGAAAAGAGACGCGGAAACAGCCCAAATTCAATTTCAAGGTCGTTCTTGCACATCAAATCAGTCAAAGCAGGAACTTATTACATTGGTTGTAGCCCAGAGATTCAGAACGATGACTTAGTGGTGTAGAATAATATTCCTATGAAAGTGGGATGGACTTTCTTAGAACCATCTACACGGGTGAGTTTGATTATGAGGTTTATGAAGGTATAAAGTTATCATGGGATGTTATTATCTTTGCTAAGTTGCCATTTGTTGATCCATAGTTCAGACTGAACTGTGACAGTTCTGACCTTTTTTGTTGGATTCAAACAAATCTTTAGTTCAGCGACCGACGACACAAACCAAACAGAAAACAGGTGATTAGTGGTTTTACTGTGGCTGTTTTCAGTCTAAAAACAGACCTAAGCTAACAGAGCTAAGCTAACAGAGCTATAATGTAAACTATCAGCTGACGCAGCACCTAAAGATTATATGAAAGTGTTATTTTGTTATATTTGTCAAAATAAGCATGAGTTTTAGTTTGAAAAAAAACTTGATATGATAAAACAGATCTTATTTTCCTTATAATTGAAGTTGCAATGGAGTATTTTTACTTTCTTGTAGTAATAGCGAAACCTAAAATAGACCTTAATACTTACATCACTGATAGCCTTCCCAGTTAAAAATCACACCAAACAATAGAACATATAATGAAACTGAGATCGCATTAATACTGCGATGCCCTCCGCTCACTACAGGGCACATTAGCAGGCCAATACCGACACCAACAGCAGCAGCACAGGCGGGAAAAGAGACGCGGAAACAGCCCAAATTCAATTTCAAGGTCGTTCTTGCACATCAAATCAGTCAAAGCAGGAACTTATTACATTGGTTGTAGCCCAGAGATTCAGAACGATGATTTGCTGGTGTAGAATAATATTCCTGTGAAAGTATGTTGGAGTTTCTTAGAACCATCTACACAGGTGAGTTTGATTATGAGTTTTATGAGGGTATGAAGTTATTATGGGATGTTATTATCTTTGCTAAGTTGCTGTTTGTTGATCCACGGTTCAGACTAAACTGTGACAGTTCTGACCTTTTTTGTTCAATTCCAAACAGATCTTTAATTCAGCGACCGACGACACAAATCAAACAGAAAACAGGTGATTAGTGGTTTTACTGTGGCTGTTTTCAGTCAAAAAATAGAGCTAAGCTAACAGAGCTAAGCTAACAGAGCTATCATGTAAACTATCAGCTGACGCAGCACAAGATAATAAGACAGTGTTATTTTGTTATATCTGTCGAAATGAGTGTCTATAAGTTGTATTTTGAAGAAAAATACTTGATACCATAATACAGATGTTATTTTCCATTTCATTTAACTTGCAATCTTTACTTTGTTGTATTCGTAGTGAAGCCTAAAATAGACCTGAATACTTACATCACTGATAGCCTCCCCAATAGGAAATCACAAAAAATGATACAACATGTTATCAAACTGAGATCGCATTAATACTCCGATGCCCACCGCTCACTACAGGGCACATTAGCAGGCCAATACCGACACCAACAGCAGCAGCACAGGCGGGAAAAGAGACGCGGAAACAGCCCAAATTCAATTTCAAGGTCGTTCTTGCACATCAAATCAGCCAAAGCAGAAACTTCTTACATTGGTTGTAGCCCAGAGATTCAGAACGATGACTTAGTGGTGTAGAATAATATTCCTATGAAAGTGGGATGGACTTTCTTAGAACCATCTACACGGGTGAGTTTGATTATGAGTTTTATGAGGGTATAAAGTTATTATGGGATGTTATTATCTTTGCTAAGTTGCTGTTTGTTGATCCATGGTTCAGACTAAACTGTGACAGTTCTGACCTTTTTTGTTCGATTCCAAACAGATCTTTAATTCAGCGACCGACGACACAAATCAAACAGAAAACAGGTGATTAGTGGTTTTACTGTGGCTGTTTTCAGTCAAAAAATAGAGCTAAGCTAACAGAGCTAAGCTAACAGAGCTATCATGTAAACTATCAGCTGATGCAGCACGTAAAGATTATATGAAATGTTATTTTGTTGTGTCTGTCAAAATAAGCATGAGTTTTAGTTTGAAAAGAAACTTGATACGATAAAAACATCTTATTTTTCTTATAATTAAAGTTGCAATGGAGTATTTTTACTTTGTTGTTGTAATAGCGAAACTTAAAATGGACCTGAATACTTACATCACTAGTTGCTTTTCCTTTGACCCTCAAATTGCGCAAATATAATTTACACATAAAAATGTACCTAACGGAAAAACGACAATTTCGCCAAACCTCATTTTTCAATTAAAAGTTCTTGTGCTGGCAAGAGGTGGTTTTCGGGTGTAGCGCAATCGGTATATAATGAAAAACTGCAATGGAAAAACCCTTTTCTGCAACTAGAGTCACGTGAATTAAAAAAAAAACGGATATTGACGGACATTACAACAAGCGAAGAAGAGTTTTAAGAGAAGCATGGCACGGTATGTGTGGACACGACAGGAAACTGAATCATTTTTGAATTTAGTACGAGATAGAGGGGTAATATATAATAATAATGAATATATCTGTAAATCAACACCATATTTACGTTCACCTCCATGTTTATGGCATGACTTCTTGTTACATTTCACAATAATAAATAAACAAATCATCGCATTTGTAATTTCATGGAAAACCGATATTACGCACTTCTGTTTTTTTCGACATTTAGTAAATATCGGTAAAGTTTTGCGCAGATATCCAATGGAAAAGCGACTATTGTTTCTTTTTCTTTTTGTTTCTTAACACTTTAGGAGCAAAATTATTGATTGAATTCATACCAAATTGGGTTTACAGATTTCCAGTGACCCAGAATAGATCTGATGACATTTTGGGAAAAGTGAGTCAAAGTTACATTTTTTATGATTTTTTTTTTTCATATTTATTTTAATCCCCATTTACTTATAATGGGCGAAATTTCAAATGTCTATAAAAAACATCAATTTTGTTTCAGTTTGCTTCAAACTTGACACATATATAGAGGCAACTGATACGCACTTCTGTTTTTACGACATTTAGTAAATATCTGCAAACTTTTGCGCAAATGTCCAACGGAAATGCGACTACTGATAGCCCCCCCCAGTTAAAAATCACACTAAATGATAGAACATGTAATGACACTGAGATCGCATTAATACTGCGATGCCCTCTGCTCACTACAGGGCACATTAGCAGGCCAATACCGACACCAACAGCAGCAGCACAGGCGGGAAAAGAGACGCGGAAACAGCCCAAATTCAATTTCAAGGTCGTTCTTGCACATCAAATCAGCCAAAGCAGAAACTTATTACATTGGTTGTAGCCCAGAGATTCAGAACGATGATTTGCTGGTGTAGAATAATATTCCTGTGAAAGTGTGATGGAGCATAAGGTACCGAGAGAGGGAAAGAAACAGGAGTGAATCTGTCAATACGCATTATCATTTCATCCTGATCTCATATGGAGCAGAACGTTCTCTGAGCTCAGATAAGGGGACGCCAGAACCCATCGGTGCATCTTCTAATCTGCTGCCTTACATAATGAAACATCAACTCACCTCCTTGCTCATCACGGGTCATCTCCCAAGGAGTATGTCACCGCCGAGCTTCGCCAAACGCTAACTTCAAAGCTCTGGCTATTTATATCTTTTGGAACGACTCTGTTAATTAGCATGCATCCACAATCAGTAATTAATGCGGAGTAGTTTCTTGGCCAGCGAGGGCATCTACAGCAGAGAGCAAAACGATAACACAACTCAATGACAGCGCCGTCACCGAGGCTCGAAGCCGTTTCTCTGAACAGAGTCGCATTCGCTAGTTTCAAGGTTAGTTTTTCACTCATTGAAAAGTTTTTTTTTCCTTCTCCTTTCGACAGTAATTGTCTGTTGACCTGCGCCCTCCGGGTTAAAAAATACATCAGGAAAGCTCTTTGTAAAACTTATAATTGGGGGTCTGGGATGCATTCACTGCCCAGGCCTGCAATCAGAGTATCCTCGACCTGTCACCTCAACTGACCCGGGCATGAGTCGGAGCATCTGCAGACATTTACGAAACAGAGTTGAACGAGGGCACGTACGAGGACAGTCATACTACATATATGTTTGTCCATTTTAACAGTTATTTAGATTTATAAGCAGTGTTGTGCAAGTTACTTCCAAATTGTAATCCATTACAGATTACTTCTTGGTGTCATTTCAAAGTAATTCCTTACCTTACACTATTACTGTCTTAGAATTGTAATGCGTTACATGACTCCTTGTTGAGCCGCATTATGTAATAAATTCCCATTATGTAATAAAAGTTCAAAATGTAATAAGAATGTCACGTCATCTTGTAATAAAGCCGCATTATGTAATAAACTGACGCATTTTGTAATAAACTACCTCAGTGCATTATATTGTACATTTTTTTGCATTATGTAGTAAGTTATTACAATTTGAGAAATTTATTACAAAATGCACTTGACACATTTTTATTTTCATCTTTAAACTGTGTGGTTAAAGTTCTGATTACATTACCTGTAGCTCCTGTGGCTAATTTCTTCTAAATTGCTCTGAAATTATATTAATTTGGATTGTTATTACATAATGAACCATGTTATTACTTTTTTTTTTTTTTTTAATAAAAATGTGTCAAAATGCGTTGACGTAGTTTATTACAAAATGCGTCAGTTTATTACATAATGCGGCTTTATTACAAGATGACGTGACATTCTTATTACATTTTGAACTTTTATTACATAATGGGAATTTATTACATAATGCGGCTCAACACTCCTGTATTACTTTTGAGTTACATACAGACCCTCGTCATAAATGCGCAGTAGAACCCAGCCCCCTCCCCCAAATATTAGAGATAGTAGACTCTTGGGACTCATAAATTTCGTCCCTGAAGTACATGTGGACGGATAGCTCAGTAAGTAACGCTCCGGTCTGTGATGTTCGAATCCCAACAGGAACACTTGCATTTTTTTCAACATTTTACATTTTCAAACCAAGGTTATTATTGTTAACTAAAACTAACGAAATGATGAAAACAAAAATTGTAAAAACATTTTTGTTAACTGAAATTAATAAAAAGTATAATTAAAAGAAAAAAATGATAACTAACTGAAACTGTATAGTGTGCTTACAAAACTAACTAAATCGTATAAAAATTATGGATAAAATTCCCTTCGTTTTTGTCTTTGTCAATGTCGGATTGATATGAAATCGATATTTCACTGTAGCAATTTTAGCTAGCGGCACCATACATCACTTGTTGTTTAGAGTCGTCTTCTCGTCTGAACTGTACCTGGAAACATGGAGACTAAAGTTGGGAGAAAGCAGCAGAGTCCTGTCTGGGATTTATTTGAATAAAAGATATGAAAAAACTAACACTAAACATTTAGAAAAAAAAAAAGAAAACTAATAAAAACTAGCAAACCTGCTGTAAAAACTAATTAAAACTAACTAAATTAAAGGGGAAAAAAAGTCTAAACTAAATAAAACTGAACTATAATGAAAAATCCAAAACTATTATAACCTTGGTTCAAACAGGGGGCGTGGCCGAGGACATCGGTAGATAAATCCGCAACTGATAAAGAATTCTAACTAGTCATAGAAACGCTAGCTTACCTTGTCATTGCTGATCACAGGGATCATGCTAATGCTAACTAGCTTCTGTAAAGCAGGGTTAGGGTTAGTAATGAACATGCGTCCATGTGGACAATGGACGGTCTTCTGTCGTCTTCACCCATTGGCTGAACACCAACAGGAAATAGAACTTTACTGGCACATTTTTGATTCTTGAAGGTCTCATGGTAGTGCCATTTTTGTTTTGTTTTTTATTTGAGCAATTAAATCATGGGCAAAACGTGTGTTGTAACACAAGCATTATTGAACATGTACCTAGTAAAATATTATTGAACACTGATTAGTAATGCCTTACACTACTGAGTTACAGCAAAAAGTAATCCGCTACTGTAATGCATTACTTTTGTAACACGTTACTCTAAACACTGTTTATATGAGGTACGGCTGGATAACTGGAGTGCTCATTTTACCATCTTTCTCTTGTTGGTTTTGTGTTAAACTAGGAGTGGTTCATCTTGTTACAAACAAACTATCTTCATGTTCAGCCTAGTGGTTCTTTTCACACATGAAGGTATCCTCAATTCTTTATATTCACTTTCTTAACTCCTCAACTCCTCAATGCTCAACTGTGACCTGGAAATTGATCTTAGCTTAGATCTTCTGTTGAAAAAGGCTTCATTTCCCAGTGTATTTCAGTCTGTTTATAGTGATTCTTTGATGGTTGTTTGGTTCACTTTAACTCTTTATAGTTCACTCATAGAAATACTTTGAAATTCAACATTTTAACCTTAGTGTGTTATTGGAGGACATAACACTTTATTACTTTTGTGAATTTTTTCAAAATTTTTTATTGTTATGTAGAAAATCAAGGTTACTGAAGTTGTCATATTTGGTTCCTTACACAGAAGTTGCAAGAAATATTTATAAAATACAAGAAAAACACATGTAAGGTGAGAAGAACATCACTTTTAGAGCATTACAACAAAATATTTATATATATATAATATGTAACACATTGCCACTTTAAAAACATAACATATGACAAAGTGTTTTTTTCTTTGTAGCAAAATTATTGTTGACTTGGGTAATTATTTGCAAAATCTGTTTACTTTACACTTATTTGCATTTATCCTTTGTCAGTATGCTGACTTTTCCACCATTCCCCATGGATATAAACATATTTCAAGGTGTTTTCAGATCTTTCACATTCCACTTTTTTTTTTTGTTTGTTTGTTTGGGTTTTTTTTTTTTTTTTTTAGCTTTTTTTATGTGCAAATGGGAGCATAAAGGTCCAAGGAGACAATGAGAACAAGTTAATAATCCCTGCAGTTTAGACAACAAACTCTAGCATTAAAGGACTATTACACATATATGCAATAGAACAAATGTGCACAGTAACATCATTCATAAAACAGATGTGAAGATGCAGATGAATGTATGTAGGTTTGACGGAATCAGATATCTTAAATATCTTTAACAGCTCAAGGCATGGATGTATTTTTATTCTTTGGGTCTGTGTGTGAACTGTCTCAGAGGAACAGTTCAGTAAAGGTGTTTGTAAAGGGCCTTGGATTGGACGACTGAGTGGAAACATGAAACAGTCACCTCTGCATTATGATAAGTTACATTTAAGTGGTCGAAATGACAGCTTGTTTTACAGGAGCCAATGAAACCTTAGGAATTTCATGCTAAAAAATGTTGTTACAGCTGTTTGTGTAAGTCTGAAGTTACAATGAAAATATAACTGACGTAGTTAGCATTCCACATCGGAGAATGTCTCTTGATGTCGCATTAGTTGAACATTCTGTTCCTGGCTTTGCATATCAAACATACCGTAACTGAACCAACCTTTAGAAGGAATATGCAGATGTCATGGTTAAAGACAGTGTTCAGAGTCGAGTTTGTCTTTTTCAGAGAGTTGATAATACTGTTTTAGTCTGACATAAATGCAGACAGCACCCTCTAAGACTGAGGATTACTGTTATTTCTTACCATGCTTCCCAAAAGGGAGGCAAGGGGTATTGTTTTTGGTTTGGTTTGTGACCCAGAATAGATGTCATTACATTTTGGGTATAGTAGGTCAAAGTTCAATTCTTTAATGAATTTTAAAAAATTTTTTGTCCCATTTACTTATAATGGGTGATAATGGCACAAAAAACCTCGCCCCTTGCATGTATTGTAGGTTATTTTGGCATCGATCCAGTTGATGTCATCATGTCTATGTGTGTGCTGATGTCAGCATATCAATTGCCTCTATATATGTGCCAAATTTGAAGTAAATTGAAACAAAATTGATGTTTTGGCAGACATTTGAATTTTCGCTCATTATAAGTCAATGGGAGAAAAAAGAAGATTTTAAAAATTCATAAAAATTTTAACTTTGACCTACTTTTCCCAAAATGTAATGAAATCTATTCTGGGTCACTGGCAATCTATAAACCCAATTTGGGATGAATTAAACCAATAGTTTTACTACTACAGACATTTGAAATTTTGCCCATTTTGTGTAAATGGGAAAAAAAAATAATTTAAAAATTCATTAAAAAATTTAACTTTGACCTACTTTTCCCAAACTATAATCAGATCTATTTTGGGTCACTGGTAATCTATAAACCCAATTTGGTATGAATTCAACCAATAGTTTTGCTGCTACAGTGTTAACAAACACACAAAGAAACCGAACCAAAAACAATAGCCCTTTGCCTCCCTTTAACACTGAAGTTCCTGGGTATCAAATACTCGGATCGACAGTCTGAAGATAGAACGGATAGAGTGGGATATCAACACCAGATCGCAGTGGTCTAATACATATTTCCACATTTCGACTTTAGTTTAATAAATGCTCCCATATTTACCTCATCTACAACTGCATCTGGAAGGTTCTAATAAAAGAAAAATCATTCCACTTTCCCGTTTGCCATTCAAGTTTCTAGTTGTGAATGTTCACAGGAGCTTTGTCTGTGCAGTGCTGCCCACTCAGGATTAACTCAAACAATACGATTAATTCTGCTTTCAGAAAAACATTTGCACACACTGTTTCGCTCCCAAACAAAGGCTGTAAATAGACAAAACACAGGGAGGGTGACGGGAAGACATGCTTTTACACTTAAATCATGGAATTCTCTGCCAGCGCTGGAGAACACAAACAGGTACAAACTCAGAAACGCACCTACACACAGCTGCATTTTTGACTCCCACACATTAACAAAACCCACACAACACGACTGCTTTATAGTGCCCTTTATAAGGCACTCTGAAATTCCACCTTTCAACCTTAGTGTGTTATTGGAGGACATAATAAGACTATAATAGTTTTCTGAAAATTTTCAACATTTTTTATTTTTATGTAGAAAATCAAGGTTAATGAAGTTACCATATTTGGTTCCTTACCTTAGTGGCAAATAAAAAAAACATCCAAGAAGTATATATATATACAAATATAGCATGTTGTCCAGAGAGGAACCACAGTTCTAGATGTGGTAGTTTTTATGCTGGGGGAGCTGAGTTTTGGGAGAAGATGTGAGTCTATATTTTCTACAGTTGTGCTCAAAAGTTTACATACCCTGACAGAATGCACATAGAACGGTCTTGGATGTTCCAACATGACAATGACCAAAACACAACACCAAGTCGACCTGTCACTGGCTATAGCAGAAAAAAGTGAAGGTGAAGGCGTGTCCATGTCAGTCTCATTAAGCCACTTTGTGGAGGTGTCAAACATGCAGTTCGTGTTAAAAAAAAAAAAAAAAAAAAAAATCTTAAAGGAACTGAAGGTGTTTTGCCAAGAAGAATGGGCAGCTTTACCATCTGAGAAAATAAAGTGGCTCATCCACAATGACCACAAAAGCCTTGAAGCTGTCATAGATGTTAAAGGGGCTGATACAGAGGATTAAGAACTAGGGTATGTATGGGGGAGGGGGGGTACGCTCCATACGCAATGTCACTTACAATAGCGTGAAAACAAAAACAAAACTTAAAGGTGCGGGAGACTTTCGTGACCAATTTTTCATCAAATCTGTAAAACCTCAGTCAAAACCTAAGTATCATGAATCTGTAAGTCTTTCCGTCATTACTCACCTGAATCTCTGGCATTACGGTGAACAATTTCTTAGTGCCATCCACCATAAACAAACCATGTGTTTACAAAACAGAGCCGGGAGCTAACTCGGGCATCTTCGGAATTTTGTCGCAACGAGCATTGTGGAAAGTGGAGTTTCGTGCAGCCGCTTAGCAATGGTAGCTGCTACAGAAATGACCCGGAAACGGCAGGAGCCCCCTTCCCTCTATGCATATTCCTCCAGCTGTTTCCACGTTTTAGCCATTTCCGCGTCGTGTTTGTTTTATCCATATAATACCATATGGTTGCAAACCTTCCTTTCCCACAATGCATGTCGCAACAAAAATTCAAAGATCCCCAAGTGACCTAAACACATGGTTTGTTTATGGTGGATGGCACTAACAAGTTGCTCACCATAATGCAAGAGATTCAAGTGATTAACCCTTTCATACATAGTGGTCACTCCAGTGGGCTGCGCAACTATTCTACATCTGTTCTCTAATATATTCATGGGTTTTGTTGTTTTAGTTCGATATGAGTTAACACAGTGGACACTTTTGCACCATCTCATACACTGACATTCATACCATTACAATAACTTTGCTGTTCTTGATAAACCTGATCTGCAGTAACATGTTTGAGTGTAAATCATTTGCTAATAAAAATTGCGCATATGATAAAATGTGAGAAAACATCAGATTAGCTGCATTAAAAATGTTTTCATTTTGTATATCACTTTCTGATATTCAAAAATTAAACACATGCTGTCCAGTGGAGTGGACATTTTTGGAACTCCACAAAAAATCATGAAGGTAGATTTGTTTCTTTATTGCTTTAACCCAAAAAATATTTTCATTAAAAAAAAAAAAAATAATCAATTAAAAAAAAAAATAACGTCAATCAAAGAAAAAAAAGTATTCAAATGCAATTTTTTGGATTGTAATTTTTTTTTTTTTTTTTGCATTCACTTTTATTTTATTGAATTTTTTTTTTTTTTTTTTTTTTTTTGAAGCAATAAAGAAACAAATCTACCTTCATAAAAAACAGGTTTATTAAAAAAAAATAAATTGCATTGTTTTTTCATGCCTAAAGAGGAATAAAAACACTCAGGAAAAAAATCTCAACTAAGGTTCTCATAATTCATGCATGAAAGGGTTAATCACAGAAAGACTTACAGATTCGTGATACTTAGGCTGTGACTGAGGTTTTACAAATTTGATGAAAAATTGGTCACGAAAGTCTCTCACACCTCTAACCCAGCCAGCATGTCCATGTGGGCCCCAGAAGGGTTACATTTGGGCTGCATATAAGGGTCCCATGTGGGTTTGTCCGCAGTTTCCATAGTGGCTACACATCATGCCCATATCAGAATCAGAATCTCTTTATTGTCATTGTACCAAGTACAACAAAATTGAGGCAAAGCTCTCAGGTTCAGTGCAAGAATTTATAGAAAAACAACTAATAAAACAATAAATATCAGTAAAACAATAATAAATATCAGTAAAAAATCTTATTGCAAACTAAGATATTTGGAAAACATACAATTTAAGTAGTGCAAATAACATGAGGAGTAGTGCAAATGACATGAACGATAAATATTGTGGGATAAATAGTGTGAAGAATGAATAATATGAGATATTCAGATCTCTGATTCTGATATGGGCAAACACATGTGAGGCCACCATGGAAACTGCGGACAAACCCAATTTGAACCCTTCTTGGGCCCACATGGACAGTCTGGCTGGGAACATCCTTTCAACGTTCGCCGCCCAACTTCTATGCCTCTCTTCTACAACGAATTTTACCTGAAATTTTCCCAACTTCCAACCTGTATCCACTGGACCCCCTCCTAGCTTTATGGGCCCCCCATAAATCCTGGGCCCCATGAATTTGTTATGTTTACACTTTGTATCAGCACCCCAGGACGTATCAGACACAGAGGCTTTAATCTATCATGAAGGTAGAGTTCAGTTGTAAACTTGGATTTAGTGTCAGCTGTGGTTGTGGAAGTGTGTTTTTTACATGGTGTGGATTTGTCCATAACACCAGTCCAGTCCGGTCCAGTCCGTCTCAGAAAGGTATCAGTGATGACTTGGATCTACTGCAGGTCATACACAGATTTATACACCTGGATACACTGTCCTCACTGGAACTGTCTTGTAATGCATGCGGAAATTACAAAAAAATATGCACTTGGCTGATAAAAGGTTAAAGTGTGCCCTGGGGTGGGGGTGGGGGTTTGGAAAGGTGAGGCTTCGCTTAACAGCATGTTCAGGGTTTGCGTTTTTATGTTCCTTCACTGTTTGTGCTTGCACCACAGAGAAAAATGGAAACAAAGGTGTGTGTTTGTACAGAGAAACAGTCTTTGGAAGTGTTTTGTGTTGGATATTGTATATTCTATGCACATAGTCTGCACTGCAAGCAAAGAAACTGTACCTGTTCATTCCGGTGCCTCATACCTGCATGTGTACGAATAAAAGAGAGAAGGCCAGACAGTAGGAGATGATGCACAAGTAAGAGGTTGACTTGGCATGTTTATTTAGGTAGAGATAACATTGCACAAAATTTGATGGAGCTTCCGACTGAGCTCCAATCAGACTTTATAGTACATCGTCCCCAGAGGAAGGTGAGGAAAGAACGATGCAGCGGAATAAAAATATCATTAAAGTAATATGGCACAATATTATGCCAGCAAACAGCTATATACTCCAGTTAAATGTGCCAAGTGCCAGCAGGAAACAATTGTTACAATAGGAAAAAAAAAAAAGATGGGTGAAGGGAAGAGACAAACAAGACAAACCCCAACCCATACTGCACAGAGAATCCCATTCAGATGAAGGTGGAATCTACCCATATGATTTGTTTTCCAGGCAAAGGATGGAGGGATAGAGTCAGAAGGAAGTTTCTCTCAAACTTCTGCAATGGTCTTGTTTCCATGTAGTTGTCGAGTGAATTGGAAGGAAGCGTCTGAAATGTAGAAACCAAAGAGAAAAGATGGATGAAGTGCATTTACGTCAGCTGGTTTGGAGCGACGCTCATTCTACGATAGGGATTAAAGTTGCAGTACAGGGTGGGGAAGCAAAATTTACAATATTTTGAGGCAGGGATTGAAAGACAGTGTATGACCAATTAGTTTATTGAAAGTCATGAGAATTTATTTGCCACAAGAAAATGTACATAATAGAAAATGTTTTTATTCTATGTGTCCTCCTTCTTTCTCAATAACTGCCTTCACACGCTTCCTGAAACTTGCGCAAGTGTTCCTCAAATATTCAGGTGACAACTTCTCCCATTCTTCTTTAATAGTATCTTTAAGAAAGTCCACATTGCTGTGTGATGTTCTATTGGTAGCATGTTCTAAAACGCCCCAAATAGCATAATCCAGAGCGTTTAGATCTGGGCTTGAAGGCGGCCATAAACATGATTCCCAAAAATTGCTAAAGTTGGATTTGTTGCTGTTGTCAACAAGTGTTTTGGTGTTCTTGTGTAAGATTTTAACTTCAAATCATATTTTACTGCATTTCTAACGGTCTTGTTGTCTTGTAATAGTTTTGCTCATAGTCATTCTCTTCTTTCCATTATAAACAGTCTTTATGGACACTCCAACTATTTTTGAAATCTCCTTTGGTGTGACGAGTGCATTCAGCAAATCACACACTCTTTGACGTTTGCTTTCCTGATTACTCATATGGGCAAAAGTTTCTGAAAAGGTATGGATAATAGTGTTAGGTATGATTATGACATCAATATATGTTTGGTTTCAAAACAATTGACGTAGTGCCTGCTGAGAAAAAACAACTAAATGTTCATTGTAAATTTTGCTTCCCCACCCTGTATGTAGGAATTATGTTTTAAGTAATTATAAAATGGCCTTGACTGTCACCAGACATTAAGGAATCATGTTCATGTCAAATACTGATATCACTGACAGTAGTAGTCCAGCCAGAATATTTGCATTTGAAAAGCTCAGTGTCAGCCCTGAAATGATGTTTATGTTGTCATTGTGTGTTTTGGTCTAATGCTCCGCCCATCAGATTCAGATTCAAGTTTTCAGATTCAGATTCAAGTGTATTTGTCATTTCAGCATATAAAAATACACAGAAACGAAATATTGCGCTCAGGTCCCCGACTGTAAGCAGCATTTAGTAAAAATAGTATAAGTTAGGGCTGGTCGATTATAGAAAAAAAAAAAAGTCATGATTATTTTAGCAATAATTGAAATCACGATTATTAAAAACGATTGTTAACCTTAGAGTTGTTTATTTTTTTCTTGCAAAACAATGTAAAATATACTCTTTAAATATAAATGAAGCTTTTAACCATTAAAACAAAGTATGTTCACTTTTGTACAAAACAAAAAAATCTTTGAATGCAAATAAGTGTACTGTAAATTCAAGTATGTTTCCTTTTGTAAACAAATAGTGCACTGGAATTAAACTGCTATAGACTTGCCATAGAACTGGAGCAATTAAAAAAAAAAACAAAAAAAAAAAAACTCACATAAAGTGCAAATTATAAATTCAAGTATGTTCAATGTAATATGAAACAGTAAATTCAGTGGCGTGCCGTGAGGTTTCAGTTAGGTTAATACGGGAGTTGCAGCGTAAAGAGACTCAGAGGCTGAAGATTGCATTGCGGACGAAGTTGTAGACGGAGTTGTTTTTATGTGTTTTAGTTTTTCATAAGATTATGATAAAGGTCGCGGTGGTTAAACTTTAGATGGTTAAAAAGGTTTGTTGTGTTAGCAGTCAAGTACGAAACACTTTTTGCACGTGATGTGTTTTTGCTCTTCGTCTTCTTCATCAAACCCAAAGTGATTCCATACAATTGAATTTGACTTGCCTTTTTTGTTTACCAAGCACTTCTGCTGTGATTCTCCTGCCGTTTTTCCAGACCGCTAGGTACAACTTTCCTCTTGGGGGTGGACCTGCCGGCTAGCTGACAGCAGTAGCTTAGAGGGGGGCGGGGCAGAGCAGCTCATGGTAGCTTGCGTGCGCGTGAATTAAAACAACTCAAAATTAATAATCGTTTTTTCTCGATTACATAATTTTTGTAATCGTTGCGTGTAATAATCGAAATCGTAATTGAATTTCGACTAATTGCACAGCCCTAGTATAAGTTACTGATAAAATAATAAAAATAATAAAATACTGATATTAAAAAATAAATACATAAATAACAATAACACCCCCCCTAAAAATGACTTATAAATTCATTCATTTTCTGAACCCGCTTTATCCTCACTAGGGTCACGGGGAGCCTATCCCAGCTACATAGGGGCGAAGGCGGGGTACACCCTGGACAAGTCGCCAGTTCATTGCAGGGCTGAACATATAGAGACAAACAATCACTCTCACATTCACACCTATGGGCAATTTAGATTAACCAATTAACCTATTAGTGCATGTTTTTGGATTGTGGGAGGAAGCCGGAGTACCCGGAGAGAACCCACGCAGACATGGGGAGAACATGCAAACTCCACACAGAAAGGTCCCACCCCCCGTCGACTGGTGTTGGAATCGAACCCAGGACCTTCTTGCTGTGAGGCACGAGTGCTAACCACTGCACCACCGTGTAGTCACACGGTGACTTATAAATAACTAAAAAAAAAAAAAGTTTTATTTATAAAGTGCACAGCAGTAAAGTGCCAATTTAAAAGTGCACTCTGGGCTCAAAGTTCAGCAGGAGTCCATCGTTCTAACTGCCTCTGGATAAAAACTGTTTCGGAGTCTGGTGGTCCGGGCTTGGATGTGCCGTAGTCTCCTGCACAGAGTCGGTAGCCTTTGTTCATCCAGGTTGCCAGTTCACACTGAGCTGCAGCTGGAACATTTCTGATCATAAATGTCTGACATTAATAAACTTAAAAGGCTTCTTCTTATTCCCAAATACGTCATGACAAAGTGAGCAACAAAATGAGATGTATAGGAGATGATTTTGAAACATGGAGACGGATGAAAGCAGAGAAGAAGAGTTTGAAGACAGACGTCGGCTCTGCCTCAGTCTGACCACCGGTAAGAACCACTGAGAGCCAGGGCCGTGGTCTCTTCACCTGGTCCCAGACAATCGGTCTCTTCTCCTGGCCCTGGTGAACAGACTGCCGGTCCAGGACTGGTGAACAGACCGGGTACTAGTGTAGGACTTGTTGCTTGCCATGGTAGCTCCTTGTAGTTCAGTGTTTTCTGTGGAAGTGACCTCTTCATGTAGCAGTGTGTAATCCGAAGGGGGGGGGGGGGTTGGTAGTCCGGTGTCCGTGATTTGGTCTGGGGGGGGGGGGGGGGGGGGGGGTACGGGTACGGTAGTGATCCATGTTGCTCATACTTCGCGGGAGTAAAAGTCAAACCTAATGCTCATTTCCCTTTTCCCTATCTCCTAAATATTAGCAAACTTTCATTTGAGTGGGCAGGATGTTTGTCCTGGTCTATTATATATTAGACTTATGTAGAATAAGTCTGGTGATGATTTTTTTGTATGAAATTTATGGTGTGGTGGCAAGGATTAGTGGAGTAGTAGTAGTAGACGCTCATGCTGGATCTGGCAACCCCTAGTCTGGGGGAAGGAGGACAGGATACCACGCTGTTCAGTATTTTGAATGTGATTGCAGTACCAGTTTTGGCCACAATCCTACATAACTACAGGGGTTGGACAAAATAATGGAAACACCTTCACCTCAAGATGATAATGCCCCAATCCATACAGCTAGAATTGTTAAAGAATGGCATGAGGAACATTCTAATGAAGTTGAGCATCTCGTATGGCCGGCACAGTCCCCAGACCTCAACATTATTGAGCATTTATGGTCAGTTTTAGAGATTCAAGTAAGACGTCGATTTCCACCGCCATCGTCTCTAAAAGAGTTGGAGGGTATTTTAACTGAAGAATGGCTTAAAATTCCTTTGGAAACAATTCACAAGTTGTATGAATCAATACCTCGGAGAATTGAGGCTGTAATTGCCGCAAAAGGCGGACCTACACCATGTTAAATTATATTTTGTTGATTTTTTTAAGGTGTTTCCATTATTTTGTCCAACCCCTGTACATAACCTTTAACTCATGAAGACCCAGAGGTACTTTTGAGGCAATTCTCAAATTAATTTTTCTCTCTATTTCACCATTCTTAAGTGATTAATGGCCATTTATTATAATATTATTCTCTGTACGTTGCATTTTTTTCAGTGAAAATCATGTATTTTTCTACACTTAATTCACTGATCATGTAAATGTTCATAAAAGCTCAGATTAAATTTGAAGGACATTATATCAAAAACAGAGAAAACTGAAGAAAGTAATTTTTTTTTTCCAACAAAAATATCAATAGCTGAACATAAACTCAGTGGCTCCATCCACTGTCATTAGTCGCTTTTCCATTGACCTTCAAATTATACAAATATAACTTGCACATAAAAATTTGCCTAATGGAAAAACGACTATTTTGCCAAAATTCTCATTTTTTGATGAAAAAGAGGTGGTTTTTTTGGCCGTAGAGATATTGGTATACCATGCAAAACTGCAATGGAAAGATCTTTTTCTGCAACTAGAGTCATGTGAACAAAAAAAAACAGATGTTGACAGACAATACAACAAGCGAAGAAGAGTTTTAAAAGAAACATGTCACGGTATGTGTGGACACACCAGGAAATCGAATCATTTTTTAATTTAGTACAAGATAAAGGGGTAATATATAATAATAATAATGAATATATCTGTAAATCAACACAATATTTATGTTCGTCGCCATGTTTATGGAATGACTTCTCGTGTCATCTCGCGATAATAAATAAACAAATCATCGCAATTGTGATTTAATGGAAAAACCGGCATTACGCACTTTTGTTTTTATGACATTTAGTAAATATCAGTAAAGTTTTGCGCAGATGTCCAATGGAAGAGCGACTAGTGATCCAATGTTGTAGAAGATGACGGTGTTTCCACGGTAACTACAGAACCTCTGAATGTCCAAATGGGTCATATCTGATGACCATGAAAAGACAACAAACTGTATTTTACACCAATTATTTACATGTTTTGATAGGATTAATGGATCAACAGGTTTTAAACAGTCTATATTAGTAGATGCTTATAGCTGCTGGTGGATGTTTAGGTCTTTAAGGGTTAAGCGTTGCAGTAATGATCCAATATAAGGATCAGATCTGAACTACTATAACACTTTGAGGACTTGATATTTGTTTTTATCGTAACTTGTCATTTTCAGTGTGTAGTTACAGCGGAGGTTGTTTTTTGACATTGTGAAGACCGTCAAAACAGCGACACACAGATACTGGAACAAACAGAATGACAATCCTGCTACTTCATGACGGTACATCCTGTGAGCCAGAATACAGAGAACAAGAAGTACAGGTCAGAGGAACCGAACACAAAAGCAATGGCCCAGAATCTCAAAAAAGAAGAAGTAAACTAAACCTGTTGGCCTCGTATAAGAAAAAAAACAAACACAGGTCCTCAGTGTTTTGTATCTGACAGAAGCAGCTTCATCTTCTTTAAGAGGTAAATGTTTGTCGCACATTTGGAAAAGGTGTTTTTGTTTTTTTTTTTTTATCTTCAATTAACCCATAAAGACCCAAACATCCACTGTCGACCAAAAGCATCTATTGATCTAAACTGTTGATCCATTAATCCTATCAATACATGTAAATAATTGGTGTAAAATACAGTTTGTCATCTTTTCATGGTCATCAGATATGACCCATTTGGACGTTCAGAGGCTCCATAGTTACCGTGGAAACACTGTCATCTTCTATAACAATAATTCACCAGTAAAACCCGATATGATAAATGACAGTGGATGGAGACACTTGTTTAATCATATATTTTGTTGAAAAAGTCATTATCTTTATCTTCCGTAGTTATCATGGAAACACTGTCATCTTCTACAACACAGGTGTCAAACTCATTTTAGTTCAGGGACCACATTCAGCCCAATTTGATCTCCAGTGGGCCGGACCAGTGAAATAAGAACAGTGGAAAAAGTAAAATTACATTATGATAATGTTTACATCTACAACGTTTCCTTAAAAAAATCTGAATAACATCAACAACCTGAAATGTCTTAAGAAAAACAAGTGCAATTTTAACAATATTCTGCCTCAGTTTGTCAGTTTATCATTTACACACGTACATTACAATTACAAATACACAAAACATTTAATAACATGCAGAATATTGGTAAAATTGCATGTACTTGTCTTAAGACATTTCAGGTTATTCACATTTTTAAAGATAGCTTGTTAATATAAACATTTTCATGTGATTTTACTTTTCTTTTTTTTTTTTTTTTTTACACTAAAACAAAGATAAAAATCTGCAGTTTTCATTAGTTATAGGTTATTATGATAATATTTTACTGGTCTGACCCAATTGAGATTAAGTGTTCTATATGTGGAACCTGAATTAAAATGATTTTTACACCATTGATTATGTAATTCATCCTACGGGCCGGATCGGACCCTTTGGCGGCCTGGATTTGGCCCCCGGGCCTTATGTTTGACACCTGTGTCCTGCAACATCAATTCACTAATAAAACCCATGGAGTTGGATCAGTGACAGTGAATGGACACACTGGGTTTATGTTCAATTAATGATACAATTTTCTGAAAAAGTCACTATTTTTTCAGTTTTTTTCTGTTTTGATGTAATAATCTTTGACTTTACTCTGACCTTTAATAAACATCTACATGATTAGTGAATTAAACACAGGAAAATATGTGACTTCCACTGGAAAAAAAATGCAAAATCCAGAAGATAGTATAATAAGTAGTGATAAATCATGTAGGAAAGGTTAAATAAACAGAAAAATTCATTTGGTAACTACCACAAAAGTCACACGGGGTCCTTATGGGTTAAATCTCAAATCATCTGTGCTTTTGACAAACCCAAAAATCACCTCAAGCAAGCAAACTTTATTTATTTATTTATTTGTTACCATTTCATTCAACTTTTTTCTAATGCGATACATCACGTAGATGTAAAGGAGATGAAAAAACCCCAGTTGTACAGCTGAGCATATGTTGTCACCATCTAACTGCACAATTAAACCGGAGTCAACAACCTTCTCAGCTGTAACATTCAGTATTAAGACGACAATGATGAGACTATAAACAGTTATGGAAGAACTTAAATGAAGTCTGATGCACAGATAATCATCAAATCTGTACGTTCGCAACACTGAACGGGCTCATTTAAACACTTGGGTTTATTTTACAGCTGCTGCGCAACACTATGGACAAACCCTTAGTAGGATGGTAGTCTTAGGTAATGATCGTATTACTTATCTTTCCTTTAAAGGAGTGATATTTTGCTTTTTTAAATAGAATTATGCATTTTCCAACATTTCCCTGTGGTCTCCATAAACTGTAAATGCTCTGCTTGGGTCTGAATTCTTCATTAATTCAACTCCACAGGTCCATCTTCAACCCTATTTCTGAGTAATGACACCAGAAAGGTGGTTTTGAGCGCTGGCCCTTTAAATGCACATGAGTCACTTCAGGCCCCGCCCCCTCCAGGTTGTTGCTTTCTGTCCTGTTCAACCAACAACTGAACATTTTAGGTAATCGGCTCAAAGTTTGGACATATTTTCAGTATGGACTACAACTGCTACTGCTGATAAACAATTATGTCGTACTCGGAGAAATGTTCGTCAGAAGTCTTGACCTTATATGTGCAAATGTTGTGACATAACTAGTTATAAAACGTAACAAATTAAGCAGGAATTAAAACAGGTGGTAGAAATCCACTCCATTTTTTCCGGAATCTTGCTATATAATGCACGTTCTGTGTCCGTCCGCCCGGCTTCCCATCGATCGATGTCCGCTCGATCGATGTTGCAGCACGGGAGGGCGTTTGGGCGCAATGTCGCTGTTGCACCACAGGAGGACGTTTTAGCCTCTCATGCTATCGTACAATGGCACCACGGGTACAATGCCGCTAATGAATATAAAGCTAACTTTGCAGCACCTGGAGGGTTCAAATTCAAACTGTATGAACTATTAGGGTCCAAATACACAAATAAATGAACCAAAGACTAATAAAAGGGGGTTTAGATAAATATGACCCCTTTAATGCACTTAATAACACTCTGATTCCCTTCCTGTTTCCTCATTAAGTTGCTTTGCTGCAGCTGCTGTGTTTCATATAAAATAATCCATTAATACTAATGGCAGAAGACAACATTATCTTATCGTGAACCCCGCTAATGTCTTTAAATAACATGAGTCGACACCGTTTTTCCCAGTGAAAAAGATTCAACATTATTTATTGTTGTTTAACATATGACACGGAGGATGAAACTCCCATCCACAGGATCGACTGTGAAGCAAGGCTGACATTTAAAAAGAAAAACACACAATTTAAATACACAAAAACACGCTTTTTTTTTTTACATAGAGCACAACAAAAGCCGAGTGCAAATAGTAATAATAATCTGTATTATAAAAGCCAAGAGGCCACACCGTGAGCGCGTGGACTCCGCCACTGTACATGGACATTTGAGGTTTCATAGTCCATACATTTATCATCCTACATTGTATGACACCAAGTACATGTATGCAGAGTCCCGCGGGCATAAAAACTGAGCTTTGAGTGGACGTGTCTGTGGAGTGGAGTACACCTGACTCCCAGACTTTATCTCCATCCTTCATTCACCGGACTCTGACTGCTGCAATCAGGTTGTTCTGTTTGTTCCCCTTAGTTGTTGTTTCTGTTAATAAATCAGTTTTTTTTCCTTCAACACTGTGCATTTGAGTTCTATCCATACACATCCCTAGACAGGAGACTGCGGTCAGTGATAGGAGAAGCAGCAGGAGTGAAGCGTCCGATTCAGAGGCACCGGTATCGGATGCGGGACGGAGATAATGGATGATTGACAGGAGGCTCAGACCAATTATTTCATTCGGACCGAATAAAATGATTGGTCAGACTTTTATCAGAACTACATGAGAATTAAACATTTTTTTAGTTTCAAAACCTTGTTGTGCCACATTATGTAATAAATTCCCATTATGTAATAAAAGTTCAAAATGTAATAAGAATGTCACGTCATCTTGTAATAAAGCCACATTATGTAATAAACTGACGCATTTTGTAATAAACTACCTCAGTGCGTTATGTATTAAATTTTTTCGCATTATGTAGTAAGTTATGACAATTTGAGAAATTTATTGCAAAATGCACTTGACACATTTTTATTTTTAGGAAAATGTAATGTGCTAAATTAATCTTTAAACTGTGTGGTTAAAGTTCTGATTCCATTACCTGTAGCTCCTGTGACTAATTTCTTCTAAATTGCTCTGAAATTATATTAATTTGGATTGTTATTACATAATGAACCATGTTACTACAGTTTTATTTTTTATTTTTTTATAAAAATGTGTCAAGTGCATTTTGTAATAAATTTCTCACATTGTAATAACTTACTACATAATGTGAAAAAATTTACTATATAATGCGTTGACAAAATATGACAAAATACGACAGTTTATTACATAATGCGGCTTTATTACAAGATGACGTGACATTCTTATTACATTTTGAACTTTTGTTACATAATGGGAATTTATTACATAATGCGGCTCAACACACCTGGTGGATTTCTTTTACATTTTAGTTTGACACATGCTTATTAGGAGCATTTTAAGATGACAAAAGAAAAGTGTAAAAATGCCACATCATACGGTGTAGCTTTAAGACCCACTGGTCTAGCCTATAGGTAATTAAATCCTACTCTGTACATCACAGGTGTCAAACATGCAGCCTGGGGACCAAAACCGGCCCGCCAAAGGTTCCAATCCAGCCCACGGGATGAATTTGCAAAGTGCAAGATATATCATTATAACCCATAAATAATGACAACACCAAATTTTTTCTCTTTGATTTAGTGCAAAAAACATTAAATTATGAAAATGTTTATGTTAACAAACTATCCTTTAACAATAAAATGTGAATTACCTTAACAAATATGAACAACCTGAAATGTCTAAAGAGAATTAAGTGCAATTTTAACAATTTTCTGCCTGTTACTAAAAGTTTTATGCTTTTTTAGATCTGATCTGTAATGCATATGTATAAATGATGAGTTGAGGCACAATATTGATTTAATTATACTTATATATATATTTTTTTAATTTCTTTTTTTTTTTCAGGTTATTCACATCATTTTTGTTTGGCTAGGTTGTAAACGTAAATATTGGCATAATTGAATGTCATTTTTTGCACTAAAACCATTTGGGGTTGTCATTTATTGGCTATCATGCTATTATTGTACTGGTCCGGCCCACTTCAGATTAAATTGGGCTGAATGTGGCCCCCCCAGAAAAGAGTTTGACACCCCTGCTGTACATCATTCAGATGTATATAGTAGAATGTATTGTGCAGATACAGTATTTAGACTTATTTCTCATGTACAGAGGAGTTCATGGATGTAAACTGGCTGTTGCCGGAGTACATTTTTGCAAAACCCAAAACTAATCTAAGCAACTAGTAAAATATTATCTATATATTCTTATGTTATTATTTTAATGATCCGGCCCACTTCAGGTCATATTGGGCTTTATGTGGCCCCTGAACTAACATGAGTTTGACACCCCTGATTTAGTAGAAGCAGGAGGTGTAATAACTGACCATTACTAATCTGTCCTTTAGTGGAAAAGCAAAACTAATAAGAATGACTGGAATTAAATTGGATTATATTGTTTAAAATAACAGCAGAACATTCACAGAATATTCTCAGTCCAATAGAGGATGGCAGTAGGATTAGATGCCTTCCATTCTGCATCATCATCATCATCATCATCATCATCATCATCATCATCATCATCATCATCATCATCATCATCATCATCATCATCCTCCTCCTCCTCCTCCTCCTCCTCCTCCTCCTCCTCCTCCTCAGGGCCTGGGAGGGGTTCAGGTCATACAAATGGTCCTGGTTCTGCCCAGTGGTCTCGTCCCAGTGGGTCATCTCTCTCTGACAGCGGTACTAGGCCTGGGGGAACGTCCTCTCGACAAATCCCAACCTCCTCAATTGTTTTCTGTCAGTACGAGGGCAGAGTCGATACGAGGCTCTCCATGAACGCGTTGAACTCAGTCACATAACGGTTCTCAGAGCGGAGGTCATCAGTTCATCGCCTCTATTGAATAAAAGCCTGATTATTGTGTTGCAGAATCTCTGCCGTCACTTCAACCTTGACAGCCTTTTCTTGCAGCAGTTTTTTTTTTTTTTTTTTTTTTTCTTTTCAATGGTGCATCTCCTGACTTCATACTCTTTCTAATCTGTTTGGACTTGTCTGTGTAAACTGCATTTGAAAAGCATCTGTCTGCAGCTCGACAGTTCATCGCTGCCATCTAGGGTGTTCATTTGCATATGGACAATAAGGTTGCATCACCTCAAATATTTGTGCAAACTCCTTCACATCTATATTATAAAAGCCAAGTGGCCTCTGTGTGCGTGTGTGTGTGTGCGTGTGTGTGTGTGTGTGTGTGTCGTGGGAATCACACAAAATCCGTACAGAGCAGAAGCGATTTCTCAGAGACTGCAAGGGAAGCTCAGCTTCCCCTAAAATTACAAAAATTAAATGGTAAAATATGTTCGGTTGTGTTGACATTTCATTGACTACAAATGTGTTAGAACACATTCATCTCACAGACGAGTTTGTTCAGAATCAGCTTTATCACAAATCAACAGACTTGATGTTGTTCACTTCTCATACATTCCCATTGCGCTGTTTTCTCATTCGATCTCTGCTCAGTGCATTTGCCCGTAGACGCTCAGCGTCCATGCACTTCAATGGGACTGAGTGGAACAGTTTTTTTCATTGCCTCAAAACTGGACAGTAATTGGATAAATGTTGTTGTCCCGCCCCCGGACGCTGTGGGAGGAGCTCGGCTGGGCTGGACGCTGGCCTTCCACGTGCTGAATGGAGGATCAGCCGAAAGGCTGAATGCCATTTGATTGACAGCTGTTTTGAGATCTACTCCTTCACTGATACAGTTCAGTTTAATACCATCGCACATTCTGCTGTGAAATCCAGAGAGAAACCACTACGAAATTACTTGTTCATTTCTTGCACTGTAAAAAATGTAACTTAATTTCACCATTTTGTTGTTTAGTTGGTATGATAAGGTCACTGACCATTTTCTTAAAAAAGGAACGGAGGGCCAAATTTATGTTTAAATAACTTGACTTCATTTTTGTTTTTTTTTATGTAAGCTGACAATGAGCTTCTCCTCTCTGAAAGACGAGCAGCCGCCACTGGTACAGAGTTGACTGCTGCAGTTTGTCATACTTATGTATTTATGGTCAAGGAACAGACTAGCAAAAACAGCAAGTTGACAGGACCAATATTTTGGGAGATATTAGTCATTTTGGAATACAGTAACTTTACAATCACATCCCAGAATCATAGAATCGTCACTGAAGTGGGTTACCTAGCAACAGATAAACAATAGAGCACCACATTGCTATGGTGTCAAACTTCAGGTGCAGGAACAGACATTTCACCTGAGAGGTTATTCAACTGAAAAAGCCAGTGGAACTTACCAAGAAAGTAAAGGAATGAACTGGATCAGGGGTAGGTTTATTACACTAATATTTACACCACATCTAAAACCTGTAGTTCCCCACAGGTTAACACGCTAGTTTAAAAATATCAAGCCTTTTAGTATCCACACCCTCTTGACCTTTGAAACTTTGTGACCCCCCCCACAGCCAGAGCAACAGTCTTGTCAGGTCAGATTGATAATTCAGCTGAGTTTTTTTTTCCTCTTGTTGTCAGAGTATCATCATATGTTTAAAACACCATGTCTATAAAAAGCAGATGACTCAACAGTATCAAAAAAGAAAGTTGAGTTCCCTTAACTTTAAGAAAAAAGGTCTGGAACCACTGGGTTAGACCAGGGGTGTCAAACCCATTTTAGCTCAGGGGCTACAGTCAGCCCAATATGGTCTCAGGTTGGTTAGACCAGTAAAATAACATATAACCTGCAGATAATAACAAGTCCAAACTTTTCTTTATATTTTAGTTGAAAAAAGTAAAATTACAAAACGAAAATGTTTACACAGACAAACTAACCTTTTAAAAAAGTGAATAACATGAACAACTTGGATTTTCTTAGAAAAATAAGTGCTATTTTAACCCTTTCATGCATAGTGGTCACTCCAGTGGACAGTTATTCAAAGCCTCTCGTATATTCATGATTTTGTTGTTATAGTTCCGTATCAGCCAACACAGTGGACACTTATGCAACATCCCATACACTGCAATTCATACCATTTCTGTAACTTTGCTGTTATTGAGAAACCTGATCTGCAGTAACATGTTTAGTGTAAATCAATTGATATTTTTTAGATTGTAATTAATAGTTGTTGTTTTTTTTTTTGTTTATCTGTTTTTTTAAACAAAAAGTTTTTTTTTTTTTTTTTTTTTATGTTATCTCTGTGAAGTCAGTAGTAACTCGTATTAAAATACGTTAAAATGTGAGAAAACATCCAATTAGCAGCTTTAAAAATGTTTTTTATTTCATTATTTTAATATCCCTTTCTGATATTGACTTTTAAATACATGATTTTTTTGCTTCAAAATTTAAATGCATGGTGTAGCTGAGTGGACATTTTTGTAAATCCATGAAAAAAAAAAAAAAAAAAAAAAAAAAAAAACCTCAATCGCATTGTTTTTTTTTGTTTGTTTGTTTTTTTCAGGAGGAATAACAACACTCAAGAAAAAATTTTGACTAAGGTTGACATAATTCATGCATGAAAGGGTTAACAATATTATATCAGTTTATCTTTTACACATATACATTTCAACTTACAGATCACAGTGGATTTACAAACACATAAAACATTTAGGAACAGGCCAAATATTGGTAAAATTGCACTTATTTTTCAGGTTGTTCAAGGTTGTTTAGGTTATTCGCTTTTTTATGACAGGGTAGTTTGTAAACGTAAACATTGTAATTTAACTTTTTTTACACTAAATCAAAGAGAATAAACTTGGAGTTGTCATTATTTATAGGTTATGTTACGCTATATGTGGACTCTGAGCTAAAATGAGTTTAATCCAGTGTAATTTTATGTCACAGATTCCTCCCACGGGCCAGATCGGACCCTTTAGTGGGCCAGTTTTGGCCCGTGGGCTGTATTTTTGACACACCTGGTCTAGACATTTAAGTATATGCCGTCATTTGTGGACATTTACGGATATTTACAGATAACAATGATGTCAGATAAAGAAGATTAAACCATTAAATTTCAACCTTGATGCTTGTTTTTGGATAATCTGAGGATGTGCATTAATGTAAAGTCTGAAAAAGTCCAAGTGCAGAGCTGCAGAGGAAACATGGGCTTCAGCTGCGTTCACTCAGAATATTCTCGTATTGTTGTGCGAACATGTGGGTATATTTCCAGTCATTTAGAACATAACCGCTGTCAAATAACCAGAAAATGGTTCTGTCCTCTACCTCCTAATCCTAACCCCTCCTCTATCTGCCTTCTTCAATGAGACTTAAATCTTCCAGGTTATCACAAATATCAAACATCTGGAGACTCATGGGCTGTTCCTCAAAGTCACCAATCCTCCCTTAGCGGTCAGATCTGAGTCCTTCAACTGATCAATACTCATGGATTAATATAACAAAAGCAGAAAATGATCCCACCCCCCCAATTCAGTACCTCAGTAATGCATTAATGCCCACGACAGTAGCATTTAGTAGAAAAAACATGAAACATTCATTTTCATCTATATACATGTATTTATTTTTATTAGTGGTTTTTGTATTTTGAGATCCAGGTTAGGTTGGTATGGGGGTCGTTCTGGGGGGGTGGTGATACTTTGTGTGTCACAAAATCTTGTATCATAAAATGTGAATTTCTTTCTTTTGTTTTTGTTTTGTACTTTTGGAGATGCACGATGTAAATAAATAAATAAATAAATAAATAAATAAATAAATAAATAAATAAATAAAATAAATAAAAATTATCAAAAAAAAAAAAAAAAGAAACACGAAACAAGTTTCACTCAAATTCACCCCCAAATGCACACTTCCTAAAAATCCAATCAAAAACATTTCTTTTCCATGTGTTCATGACTGAACTCTTTAACTACTTCTTAATTCACTGTACGACTTTCTGTTGCTAAATTCAGGAGGACAGATTCTCTAATTACATTACTGTCTTTTATTATGATTTTATGTGTTTACTGCTTCTTTTACTGGAGCTTCCATTTATTTATTTATTTATTATTCTTTTACTGTTTGGTTTTCCTTTCATTTATTTATTAACACACTGAACTGCATGTATAAAACGCACTATATAATATGAATAAACCTAGTTATATTTTAAATGTGTTTTGCTCGGGCAAAGCCACAACCTACTAATTCACTGTTACTGAGGTTTTATTTGTGCTTGTGGTCAGATATCTTTCATTTAAGTGTCGCACAGAGGATTGTGGGTAGTTAAACATCACCAAGGACGCTGAGTCTCAATGCATGGATCCTTGAAATTCACAGAAATCACAGAAAGACTTACGGATTAGTGATACTTAGGCTATGACTCAGGTTTTACAGATTTGATGAAAAATTGGTGACAAAAGTCATGCAGCTTTAGTTAAGAAAGTTTCTACGTAAATAATTAGTTCGTTTTAGTTTATTTCAGCAGACACAGACATAATACCAAACATATGGAAGAATTTATTCATGTCCATCTGTAGTTTTATTTTGGGTAATTCATTATTTATCATTTCTACAAGTTTATTATTATTATTATTATTATTATTATTATTATTATTATTATTATTATTATTATCATCACTAGATTAGAATATATTGGTATCATCTGCGTATAATATTAGTTTTAATGCTTTAGATATATTGAATATATTGTTTATATCTAAAGTAAACAGTTCCTTTGTTTTTACAGAACACCAGTAAGATGAGTTCATAGTACAATAGAAGCATAAGTTTGATCGGATATGAGTATTATGTAAAGTACTAGTACCTCTACTCTGGGTTACATTCTACCACTGAGACCTGATATGGGAATCCCTTTAGACCGTGAGGCATATTCTTCATATTTTTTTTGACATTTCATGCATTTATTTCCATAGGGACACTTGCGATTGTCATCTCTGCGGCTTTACGAAATAGAAAATGTGACAAAAGCGCGGATGACTTGCAACAACCGCCCCAGGTCAACCTGAAAACCTGGAAGTCGCTGTTAACGCTCGGATTCCTAAACCCGTAATCGACGAGGGCGCCGCAGAAGAATACCTCTATCAAGAAAAAATGAATAGTGAGAACTGTGAATCAGTAAAGTGAAAGAAAATGTCAAGTTACTGTTTGCTTGGGGCCCAGAAGTGGTTCATGTAATCTAAATCTGGGCTGATATTCTGATCCTGGGTTCTGCACTGACGATAGGGTTCACCTGACGAATCCAGACGTTACAAGCAATCAGCAGTAAAGACTGAAAGTGTCAAAGCCGGTGTGTTCAAACAGGAGTAAGGATTTTAAAGGTCAGGGGAACAGCGCTCTGACAATACACCAAACAAATAGCCTTGTTTCCACAGATTGTCCTCTAACTGAGAAAATTGTCGGCAATTACATCTGGACTGACACTGTGCTCTTTTATCAAGTCCTGGGATTTACAGATACAACCGAAATATACTATTGAAGAAAACATCCTCCCCATAGTCTGTCTCCTCCTTTTATAAAGACATTTCAAATGGACTTTCACGACAATCTCTGCAGCAGTTATTAACCTTCATCCTACCATGACAGTTTACATACAAAACTTACCAAGTGGGGTCTTTTATGACCCCAGTCTTATTTTGGATGCAATTCAGTATGAATTGAAAAAAATTGTCATGATATGTCACTTAGTCAAATAGTTAGTATGCAGCAATGTAAGCAAAGTATAAAAATACATTTTGTAGTGATGTTTATTGTGAAATGGTCAATGGAACAATCAACAAACAACTAATCTGACAAATGCTTGTGCAGCAGTATATCGAGCAGGTCTACTTCTCAAAGCCATATTTCACTGTAAAGGAAAAGAATATCATGTTACAGATAGATTATTACAGGTAAGTATGTTAGAAAACATATGTCATCAGACACATACTGCCAATTTGGGAAAAAAATGTTGGGGTCATCCATGACCCCGGACACTCTGTCCATCATAACAAGTTCAGTTGATGTGATGATCCAAAACTTTTTACAATACAAACACCGGATGACACCAAGGAACAAACTCCTGAAACCATGAATAAATGTTTCAGTTTAACACACAATGACACACATGAAACAACGTCTGGGGTCATAAATGACCCCGCTTGGTAGGATGAAGGTTAAACCAGAGCCATAGAGAGAGAGAGTTGTTACATACAGGGGTTGGACAAAATAATGGAAACACCTTAAAAAATCAACAAAATATAATTTAATATGGTGTCGGTCCGCCTTTTGCGGCAATTACAGCCTCAATTCTCCGAGGTATTGATTCATACAACTTGTGAATTGTTTCCAAAGGAATTTTAAGCCATTCTTCAGTTAGAATACCCTCCAACTCTTTTAGAGACGATGGCGGTGGAAATCAACGTCTTACTTGAATCTCTAAAACTGACCATAAATGCTCAATAATGTTGAGGTCTGGGGACTGTGCCGGCCATACGAGATGCTCAACTTCATTAGAATGTTCCTCATGCCATTCTTTAACAATTCTAGCTGTATGGATTGGGGCATTATCATCTTGAGGTGAAGGTGTTTCCATTATTTTGTCCAACCCCTGTACTTTGATGTGGCCGCTAGAGTGATCAGATTCAGATTCAGATTAGGATTCAGATTCAGATTACTTTATTAATCCCCAAAGGGCAATTCAGTTCACAGTTACCCTACGTCATTGAATGTCCAAACAATTAGGGATGAACAAACAAATGCAAAACATTCATAGCAGCACATGACAGCCACATACACCAAAGTTATTATTGTTAATGAAAACTAAGGGCTAAGGGCTAAAATTAAAAATGAAACTGGTTAAAATGTTAAGGTTAACGAATGAAAAATGTGGTTATGGTTGGGTTTGCACACAACAATTTGGTTATTGCATTAAGGACTCTAATAATAAACTAACATGATAAATGTTAGTGATGGGACTTTGGGCTCTTTGAAGAGAGCCGTTCACTGAAAAGAGCCGTTCAAAAGACTGGCTCCTTTATGTTTTTTGCATTATTTTGAAACACCAGTGTTTTAATGACTAAATAGGCTACATGCGATGATTGACATTACATTTTAAAGGTGTTTAATTGGCGCAGCAGTAAATATTATCTTACTGTAAAAAAGAATAGTTAGTTCAAATGTGTGGGCTAAATCCATGACATGAGAGGTGACATTAGGCAAATGCTGGAATTTGACCAAAAACATCACGGTACATTATGTGGACAAGTCTGTAGCCTAAAAATGAAGAAGAAAATAAAACATTTTCTTATGAAATAACATTTTATTCTCCTCAAAACAAGAACAATAAATGTGTGTAAACATACGGAAAAAATTGCACAAAACACAACAGTGATTAATCACTGCAATTACTTAAATACCAAAACTATAGTGCAATTCTCAGAACAAGAACAGTATGTTGGTAAATTGACAGGCAATCGGACACTCCCTCCTTAAAAAAAA
Organism: Sphaeramia orbicularis; assembly: GCF_902148855.1. Classification (NCBI taxonomy): domain Eukaryota; kingdom Metazoa; phylum Chordata; class Actinopteri; order Kurtiformes; family Apogonidae; genus Sphaeramia; species Sphaeramia orbicularis. Next base: position 16,956,879 of record NC_043978.1, on the reverse strand, counting down.
TAAAAAATAAAATAAAAATGAACGGCTCTTTACAAAGGCTCAGTTCCCATCGTTCATTTCAAAGAGCCGTTCAAAAGATTCGATTCGTTCGTGAACGTCACATCACTAATAAATGTAATAACAATAATAATAATAATAATAATAATAATAATAATAATAATAAATAAATAAATAAATAAATAAAGCCAAGTTGGTGAGGAAAGTAGTACGGTAAGAGGTGAAATAAGGAAACAATGAGATGAATGTTTAAAAAAATTATTATTTTAAAAAGTAAATAAAAAATAAGTTGGTTTGGAAATGGGGAAAAAATGTGGTAAGGGCTAAAGAAAGAAACCAAAATAAAGTGTCATAGTTAAAGTAAAAAAAAAAAAAAATGGAGTTATGGTCATGTTTAGGCAAAAAACAAAACAAAAAAAAACAACAATTGGACAGGGTTAGGAAAAGATCACGGTATGGGATAAAATAAAGATATAACATGAAAATAACATATTATTACAGATAGGAATGAATTGTGTTAAGACTTAAATCAGACTTATTAGATAAAACTAATGACTGATGTTGTGATTTTGTTTGCATATTTTAAATACCACACTGTAAAAAAATCTAAATCTTACTTAGTGTATTTTTCTCATTTCTAGTCAAAATATCTCTTCACACTTAAAATAAGACATAATCACCTAAAGAGTAACTTTTCAGTGAGATATAAGAACTTATTTTTAGGCAATAGATCTGAAAAAATCTTATTTCAAGGAATCTTACCAAGACAATTTTCACTTTTTCCATTGGCAGATTTTTTTTTGCTTGAATTAAGCAAAAAAAAAAAAAAAAAAAAAAACTTGAATTAAGCAAAAAAAAAATAAATCTTGAATTTAGCAAAACAAATCTTGAACTAAGCAAAAAAAGTGCTGAATTAAGCAAAAAAAAAAAAAAAAAAATTTTGAATTAAGCAAAAAAAAATCTTGAATTAAACAAACAAAAAAAAAAATCTTGAATTAAACAAACAAACAAAAAAAACGGAATTAAGTTTAAAAAAAATCTTGAAGTAAGCAAAAAAGTTTTGAATTAAGCAAAAAAATTGTTGAATTAAGCAAAAAGTCTTGAATTAAGCCCAAAAAATATTGTATTAAGCAAAAAAAAAATCTTGAATTAAGCAAAAAGTCTTGAATTAAGCCCAAAAATATTGTATTAAGCAAAAAAAAATCTTGAATTAAGCAAAAAAAGTCTTGAATTAAGCAAAAAAAAATCTTGAATTAATTAAACAAAAAAACCTTTGAATTAAGTCAAAAAAAAAAAATCTTGAAGTAAGCAAAAAAAAAAAAAAATGTTGAATTAAGCAAAAAGTCTTGAATTAAGCCCAAAAAAATATTGTATTAAGCAAGTGAAAATTATCTTGGTAAGATTTCTTGAAATCAGATTTTCCAGATCTATTGTCTAAAAAAAAGTTGTTATATCTCACTGAAAAGTCACTCTTTAGGTGTCTTATTTTAAGTGTGATGACATATTTGGACTAGAAAGGAGAAAAATACACTTGGTAAGATTCAGATTTTTGCAGTGTTTTAATCCATGTTAGAAATCACTCATATTGCCATATTTTCTGGTGAACCACAGTTACTGAGCAGATCTCGGTCTAGTCCTGGTCCATCATGACTCTGACAAACAGGAGGATGTCAACACCTGCGCTGCTTTGTGCTCCTGAGCAGACGTTAATACGACTAAAGACGGACATAACATAATGAGAGTCGGGGATAATGGGATGGCTCGTTGACAACCAGTTGTTCTGTGGTGGGGATCGTTGTCATGGTGTAAGACAGCCTCCATTTGCTTCTTGGCATAGTGGATGGGGGTGCAGCTGGTCGGGTGGACGTGGTTCAGGATGCTGTCAGATCCGTCCTCTAATGACTCTGTGACCAGGCATTAAGGCAGGCGAGGCGTTCAGGGACCACTGGGAAAGTCTGTGAACCTGCCATAGTCGCATCTTTACTCACTATGAAAGTTAGTTATGAGTCCAGAACTTGTGTGTGTTTACTTTTATGTTTAGTTTCTCAAATGCAGTATGTTTTTAGTAACCCTTAAAGACCCAGTGCTACTTTTGTGTCAGTTCCCAAATTAATTTTCCCTCTATTTAACCTTTCTTAAGTGATTTTTTTTCCTCTGTAAATCAGAGTTAGCCCTAACCCTAACCCTAACCCTGACGTTGATCCTTTGTATGAATTCAAAAATCAAAACTCAAAGTTAATGGTGAATTTAGGCTCATATATGGTCTACATCAGGGGTGTCAAACTCATTTTAGTTCAGTTCCACATTCAGTTAAATTTGATCTGAAGTGGGCCGAACCAGTAAAATAATAACATAATTATATATAAATAATGTCAACTCCAGACTTTTCTCTGTACATTTACATTATGAAAAGGTTTACATCTACAAACTATCCTTTCAAAAGATGTGAATAACATGAACAAACTGAAAAAAATAAGTGTAATTTTAACAATATTCTGCCTCAGTTTATCATTTACACATGTACATTAGAATTTACAGATCACAGTGGATCTACAAATACACAAAACATTTAATAACAGACAGAAAATTGTTAAAATTGTACTTACTTCTCTTAAGACATTTCAGCTTATTCACATTTTTTTTGCAAAATTATACTTTGTTTTAGTGTAAATACATGAAAATATTTACATTTACAAAGAGAAAAATTGGGAGTTGTCATTATTTATATGTTATTATGATAGTATTTTATTAATTTGACCCACTTGAGATTGAATTGGTCTGAATGTGGAACCTGAACTAAAATGATTGTTTATATCTTAGTGTAATTTTTGCATTTCACAAATTCATCCAAAGGGCCGGACTGGACCCTTTGGCGGGCCGGATTTGGCCCCCGGGCCGCATGTTTGACACCTGTGGTCTACATTAAAACTTGTGACTATTAACCCTTAAAGACCTACAACTCTTTTTGTGTCCCCTATGGGCAAACTCAATATTTAACCTTTCGTAATTGATTTATCACTATTTATGACCTTATCTTCCTTATGTGTTTTTTCAATGAAAACCAGGTATTTTCCCATTTTTAATTCACAGACCATGATCATGTAATAGTTTGCAAATAAACGTTAATTTTAGATGACATTTAGTCTATATAATGTATATTATTATGGACGGAGGCAGAAAAGCCAGGTGTAGATTACTGCACAGAGGAAGAATTTTATTTCCCTTGGTCAGGATATGTACAGTCAGTCCAGCTTGGATTTACAAGGCTGACAATTAATACTGAACAAACAAGAACTCAAACTTTGAATTATGAAAGAGCTGCAGCATCTGAAACTGACCACAATGAACATTTGACAGATAAACAGAACCACAGTGCTTCAGTTTCAGCTTCAGTTTGTCATGTCTTTTATGGATTGGGATTGTCTCTGTCAACTCACCATAGATTTTTTATTAGTAAGTGTTTTTTTTTTTTTTTTTTTTTATCAATTACTAGAAATTTCAGGCGACCCCATTTGAATTCCAGGCGACCCCACGTGAGGTCCCGACCCCAAGGTTGAAAAACCCTGCTTTAATCTGTCATGAAAGTGTAGCTCAGTTGTAAACATATGTTGGTTGTGGTTGTGGATTCTTTACATAATAATAATAATAATAATAATAATAATAATAATAATAATAATAATAATAATAATAATAATAATAATAATAATAATAATAATAGGGCGACACAGTGGTGCAGTGGTTAGCACTCATGCCTCACAGCAAGAAGGTCCTGGGTTCAATTCCAACACCAGTCGATGGGGTGGGACCTTTCTGTGTGGAGTTTGCATGTTCTCCTCGTGTCTGCGTGGGTTCTCTCCGGGTACTCCGGCTTCCTCCCACCATCCAAAGACATGCACTAATAGGTTAATTGGCTAATCTAAAATTGCCCATAGGTGTGAATGTGAGAGTGAGTGTTCAGCCCTGCGATGAACTGGTGAAATGTCCAGGGTGTACCCCGCCTTCGCCCCTATGTAGCTGGGATAGGCTCCAAGTGACCCCCGTGACCCTAGTGAGGATAAAGCGGGTTCAGAAAATGAATGAATGAATGAATGAATGAATAATAATAATAATAATAATAATAATAATAATAGTTTTATTTGTATAGCACCTTTAAAAACAGAGTTTACAAAGTGCTTTGACAGAGGGCACAACAGCAGGATACAAGAAGCAAGTAAAAACACTAAAACAGAAGCAACACAATAAGAAAGATGTGTACAACAAATGCAAAAAATATGGCACTTTGAATAAATTAACCCTCCGGTATCCCGTCCAGCAAGGCCCTTACTAAGCACCAAGTGTGCCTTTTGGGCACACTTGTGGAATAATGTCAAAAAAATTTTCACACAGTTTGTTTTTAATTATTTTATACTTTTTTCTATTTCATCAATTTGAGCTGTAAATAAAAATACCAAATACCCAATAACTGTTACATTTTTTAAGCCTTTAAATGCTGTGTTTGTAATGTAAACAAACCATTTTTTTTCATGCAAAAAAACACCAATTTTTTTTTTTTCAATATACTACATAAAAAGTGGATCACATATTATTTGATTTTTTTCATCCTGGCATATGTCAATGATTAACTCCAACATCGGTTAATTTGCATTATCATTTTTGGAGCTAGGTCAAATGTTCAAAAATACTAGCATCTGTCACCGAGTGTGCGTAAAATGCACACCTATAAATCAAACTATTAAATATTATATATTGATTTATTTTTCTGCTCTAATTTGATTTTATTTTAGTACATCAAGGTCAGCCCTAATCATACATATCAAATGAAAGAAATAGTGCGTTTTAGGCACACTTGGGAGACAGATGTTAGTCTGGTAATTTTCTTTTGTTTACAATGTGCAAATTTTAGTTGGTAGCCAAAATTTTAAAGATCATGCAAAAATGAACAACTTTTGAATTCTAACCTTATTTAAATTGTGAAAAATAATATGAAGTTTTTTAACACAAAGTGCAAAGTGTGCCTAAAAAGCGCACCCAGATACCAGAGGGTTAAGGGAATCGGAGTAAAGAGGGCAGGGATAACGTAACATGATGCTGTTAAATCAATGCAAAAATGAATAAATGAGATAAAACAACATCATGTATGAGAATATAAATTAGTAATCAAACACGATAAAATCATATGATGTGGATTAGTCCATAACTCCGGTCCGGTCCGGTCCGGTCCGTCTCCCAAAGGTGTGGGTGCTGACCTGGATCTACCACAGGTCATACACAGATTTATAAACCTGGATGTGATGTTTCAGCTGCACACATAGATACACACAAACCAGAGTTTTTAAAGACTTCTGTTTGAATGACAGGCTCAAACTTAACAAAAAAAAAAAAAGCCATTTTGCAAAATACCTGCGTTCGTGTGGATACAATATGTGAATCAAAAGACTGAATAGAAGTGACTGAATTTATATTTTTGTTTGTTTTTATGGAAATTATTTCCTAACAGGAACAAACAGTCGCACAATTTTGATGTTTGCTTCAAAACTAAGAATGAACGTCGTTAAGTGAAGTTTCATTTGCGTCTGTTTTTATGATTGTTTTCTCCTTTAACTTGCAGAAAAACATCAGTCGTCTCCGTCCTCATAACGACAAGCATTCCGCCACTGTTTCATGTGGGCTGTAAATGCGGTCATCCTGTTTGTGTGTTTGTCAGGTCTTTGTGTTTACATGTTGTGCTTGTTTGGTCTGTAATAACAGCCTCAGTGCTCATTTTAAAGTCCTGAAGGAAATGGGAACAAACAAGTCCTTAACTTTGCTGCTTGTTTATTCTACGTTAACAACCTTAAACGCCTCTTGGAGGTAAAAGCCGCTTCTCGTCATTCAGGACCACAAAAGGGTCGAACAAAAGCAGGTGACGTTAGGGCGCTGTTCTTTGAAAATGCTGAAAATATATGACTTCTGTGGCTGAAAACTAGTTTGAATGAAGGCTGACAGTGACTTTAAAACCACAAAAGAGAGCTAATATTGAGCTTTAGCATAAAGCTGTTAGCATCAGATGCACCACAACACGAAGACTGGTTAAAAGCAATCTGTGCAATGGAGAAATTGTCATTTTTATTAAAAGTAAAACAGGATAAATATATGGAAATGTGGTCAAAATGGATTGTATATATCACCCCATTGAGGCCAGATTTAATTTAAGTGGAATTAACAAGTTATAATTGATCTGGTTGATTGTACTGGAGCTGAAACTTGTGTGGATTTTGGAATAAGAATGATGAAAATAAGGGAAAAATGTGACATCTTTTTGTTCTAAGATATGTTTAACAAAATATGAAAAAAGGGAAGACTTACTTTAAGAACAGTTGTCTGGGGTTTTTTTGTGGTTTTTTTTTTCTAAACAGATATCTTAAATGGAATGTCCATCCATCCATTATATTCCACTTTATCGGGTCGCGGCTGGGTCATGGGGGTATCAGTCCAAGCAGGGATGCTCAGACTTCCCTCTCCCCAGACTCCTCCTCCAGCTCTTCCGGGGGGACTCCGAGGCATTCCCAGGCCAGCCGAGAGACATAGTATCTCTAGCATGTCCTGGGTCTTCCCCAAGGCCTCCTCCCGGTGGGACATGCCCGGAACACCTCCCCAGGGAGGCGTCCAGGAGGCATCCCAAACAGATGCCCGAGCCACCTCAGCTGGCTCCTCTGGATGTGGAGGAGCAGCAGCTCTACTCCAAGCTCCTCCCTGGTGACTGAGCTCCTCACCCTATCCCTAAGGGTGCGCCCAGCCACCCTACGGAGGAAACTCATTTCGACCGCTTGTATCGGGGATCTTGTCCTTTCAGTCATGACCCAAAGCTCATGACCATAGGTGAGGGTAGGAACGTAGATTGACCGGTAAATCGAGAGCTTTGCCTTTCGGCTCAGCTCCTTCTTCACCACGACAGACCGATACAACGACTGCATCACTGCAGACACTGCACTGATCCATCTGTCAATCTCACACTCCATCCTTCCCTCACTTGTGAACAAGACCCCATAGGGGTCTTGGATCTATGTGGAATGTGTGAGCGTTAAATTTCATGTTTTACTTTTGTTGATTTTTCAGACATTGTATACAAATGTGCCTAGCTGTCTGTTGTAAAGTACCTTTCCAAATGAAAAAATTAAATTATAAGAAAAACAAAAACTGTTAGCATCAAAAGATATATGCTGTTTCTCAATACCAAGTTCACAGAGCACAGTCTTGCGAACTCAGCGAGCATGGTCATGGTAAGAATGCATTTCCCTCAAACCACCTCAATCATTTCAATACATTTGTACTATTTACATGTCATTTACATTTTTCTTACATTTTATATATTTTTCAAAACTGAAAAAATTTCGTTGAATCCCATATGGTAATCAAGATGTATTTCTCGCTATTCTGCCTCTGGCGCATGTTCCAACATTATATCACATCATCTCGAAGGACAAACAAACAAGGACAAAAAACATAACTGGGTCTTTGAAGGTTAAGCGTGTTTTTCTCAACAGTAAACCAGTGCGAAAACATTAATAAATACTGATATGTTTGTTTCAACATGTCTCTAAAACACAGATACCTACACGACGTAAAAATGTATATAGAGCAGATGCTTCTGGTGAGCATGTTTGCCATATCTATAAATGTGTAAATCAGTGTATTACTTGTGTGTCCATATATTGGTGACAGTTACATAACATAAGGAGTATACTTGTATGTTTTATGTTGTTATTTTAGATTCTGCTGTGTCCACTGGAATGGTTTATCCAAGCATAGCGTCCTTAAAACTTTGTCTCATGCTTCTACAACTTTGTTTCTACTGATCAGAAGCTGAATTATTTCCAACATGTGCTTTTTTAGGTTTGTTCATAGTGCAAATCGTCGTGTCTGAGGCCGAGTCGGGCTGTGAACTGCGTGCCATCGTTAGTACAGAGCTGTTTTTGACTCATTCTTTCACTTCAGTTGACCTACGGTTCGTTCTTAGTAATGATGTGTGACTCCTGTCTGTCCTGCATCATATTCAGTGCAGCGTCCATGACCCATATGAGATCTGCAGGGAAATGAGAAGATTTGTTGGCAGCTCTAGTCTGTGCTGTGTTGATGTGATCACTGTGATCTGCGTTTTTTGCCTGATTTTGAACCAGTGTTATTACAGTATTTGGAAGACACATAAAAAGAACTCCACTTACACAAATAAATTATGATAGTAATAGATGTTTTCCGAAAAATAAAACAAAATATATGTGGTCGAACCCAGTGGTTGTCAAATGGGGGTACATTCGGAGGCTCTGTCGTTACCGTGGAAACACCATCATTTTCTATAACAGGGAAGGTTAACGTCTGGTCAAAAAAATGTAATTACAATAATCTACACCAAATTTATATTTTTGGGTAGGTAATTACTTAGATTTTCAGGAAAATGTATTTTGAAATGAGAAAAAATTGTGGAAAAAAAAAATATCTGAGGAGTTTTATGAGTGTGAATGTTTGGAAGGTGATACAGTTTTGTGTCGTCATTCTGGGTTCATTTTATAAACTCATAAATAAACTAAATTTATTCCAAATACATTGATATTTGACTATTACATTATTTATGTCATATTCTAAACACAGTGTTTAAAATTAATGAATACACATATCTATGCAAAATACATGTGGATATAATATTAACAATATTTTTATGTTGTAAATATTGTAAAAAAAAAAAAAAAAAAAAAAGGTTTTTTTTGTATTGATTTATTTTGAATATAGATATGATACAAGCTTCCTGATTACTACTATTTGACTTCTTTACACAACATAATATAGAAATGAAAATTCAAGGAAGCATAAAATAATGATACACGTAGAAGAAAAGAAAGAAAAAAAAAAGTAATATTCGAAAAGGAGTGAGAAGAATATGTACATATATACATACATACATATACACCCATATACGTACACATCTATCCATCTATACACATATACATATACATATACACATACATGTATACACACATACATACACATATACATAATTATATATGCATACATATACATACATATACACATCCACATATATCATATCCACATACACCTACATATACATACATACACATATATGCATATACACACATATACATACCCATGCTCATACACTCACATATACATGTACAAATTCATATAAACACTGTTCCATACATATACATTCACATAGGCTTCTCTGCCTCTAATCCCTATACCATATCAATAGGTAAAGGAAAATAGTCAGAAATGATAATTATCAATTATAACTGCTAAACAAAATATTTTTGTACATTGTCTTAAACTGGATAATATTTGGACTTTGCTTGAGTTCCTCACTTAGATTGTTCCACAGCTTAACACCAGAAACTGATAAACAAAAGCTTTTTAAGGTTGTTGTCCTGTTTTGATTTTGAAGGTATGTTCCCCTCTTCACTGATAACCTCCCTCCCGATTTCTAAAAATTTTGTGGATATTTTTGGGTAATTGTCTGTTTTTTGCCTTGTACATGATTATTGCTGTTTGGTGAGATACGATGTCCGTGAGTGTATGATATTGATAATTGAAATAAAACATGTTTAATTTGATATTTACTTTTGTTGTCCATCCGTGACGCTGCCATTTGTCAAAACTGCTATTTAGGTCTGATCTAATTTTTTTTTTTTCCTCTAACCAATTATTCGGTTGTAAAATAGAGGGTTTAATGTATACACTGAATACATTTTAGGATGAAAATGTCAGAGGAACTTCACTTTTGAGAACTTTGTAATTCTTGCAAAAAATAGAGGTTAATTTTTTATCCATCTGTGACGCAGTAGTTTTTGATATTTTTCATTTAAAAATATTTTAAACTAAATTTTGCCCTTTGAGTCTGTCTAAGATGGCATTTAGACCTTTACAATTATGTGTAATATTTGTCCTAAACTTGTCTGGTCCAAAAGTTAGGAATTAAAAAGAAGTGGGCGGTCCATCTGTGATGCCCTTAACCACGCCCACCAGTAAAACCTATGGAATTCAATCAATGACAGTGGATGGAGACACTTGTTTTACCTTCATTTGATGATGTATTTAGCTGAAAAAGTCACTTTTTCTTAATTTTTTTCTGTTTTGATCTACATGATCAGTGAAAAAATAGAAAAAAATTAACCCTATCCATTGAAAAATAAGAAATTGTTGAGGTTTAGAATGGGCTAAACAATGAGAAAATGTTAGCTCATAACTAAAATAAGTGTTTGAGTAAAGCTTTTGGAAGGATTTCATGAACTTTCCTTCCTGAAGAATATCCCTGACATGACCTGGGAGGGTCTTAGACCTGGAATGAAGTTCATCATCAATGAGCATCTGGTTTCATATGGATCATAATTGCATAAATCTGGAAATATACCTGTATTTAATAAGTTTTTACCACTTACAAATTGGGTGCTTCTATGAAACTGGGTTCATTTTGGTACTTGGCACTTTTCCAGGTTTTTAGAAATTTAGACATATTTCCGTCCAGGATGGACCTAATGATGACCTCAGATAAATGCAAAAACATTATACTCTTGCTCTGAGCCATCTCAAGATTAATGAATATTCAATCAAATATTGGGGCCAAAAATAGGACCAAAATTGGGACATGAAAAGCTACCTAGGTGTCAGTGCATTTGATCTGGAAAACATGGCCCCCTTTATGGCGCCCCAGTGTATGGGGATGTTTGTGAATTCTGAGACTGCCGACAGTTCGGTTCAGGTGAACGTTAGTGCCAGTAATGTAGGACATAGGTGGAAGAAAGCTGTCACAACCTGCTGTTACTTTAATTGGTTGGTTGTGTTGATGAAATTCATTCAGCAGAAGTAGGTATGTAAAAACCGAAAGGGGGGGTTGATCCCCCAATCCCCCCAAGCAAATCACACCCTGGGTATACAGCAGTGGCGGCTGCTCGTCTTTCAGACAGGGGAAGCTCGTTGTTGGCTTACATAAAAAAAAATTGTCAAGTTATTTAAACATACATTTGGCCCTCCATTCCTTTTTAAGAAAATGCTCAGTGACCTTATCGTACCAGTAGGTGTCTTTTCCAGGGACTGGACCAGTGTCCTCTCAATGTCCAGCAGAGCTGGGCTGCTTAGATTGCCTTGGCCCGTTGTGTTGTGGGTGTAGAACTGGAGCCTTTTTAAACAAGAGATGCTCCTTTCACTCCGACCTAGCCAACAGTATGGTTGATTTAACTAGCTACAAAACGATATTAAACTCGAACAAGAAATGATTAAATTATGGAACTGAAACAAGAAAACGCTGAAATTATGTTAAATTGAAACAAGGAAGTACAATGAGCGTGTTTTATTTACAGTGCAAGAAATGAACAAGTAATTTCGTAGTGGTTTCTCTGATTTCACAGCAGAATGTGCAACGGTATTAAACTGAACTGTGTCAGTGAAGGAGGAGATCTGAAAATAGCTGTCAATCAAACGGGATTCAGCATTTCGACTAATCCTCCAATCAGCACATGGGATTCTGGCGTCCAGCCCGGCCGAGCTCCACCCACAGCTCCATTCACCCCCAGAGACGTAGACGCCTGGCGTCTACGGGCAAATGCACTGAGCAGAGATCGAATGAGAAAACAGCGCAACAGGAATGTATGAGAAGTGAACAACATCGCGTCCGTTGATTTGTGATAAAACTGATTCTGAACGAACTCATCTGTGAGATGAACGTGTTCTAACACATTTGTAGTCAATGAAATGTCAACACAACTGTAAATATTTAACCACTGAATTTTCATAATTTTAGGGGAAGCCGGGCTTCCCTTGCAGTCTGTGAGAAATCGCCACTGGTATACAGATATAATCCTTAGTCCAATCAAACTTCCTCTTTCTTTATGCGAGAAACAGAGTCCAAGCACTTGAAAAAGTGTGTGTGGTGATTATTTGAATGTCCAGTTGAGACTCTTTGGTCTTCGTCTTTTCAAATACTCATCTAACAATCACATTTATGTTCCGTCATTGTTCACATCACTGAGGAACTCGCTGTAAAGTCACTTCATTGTGATATTGTAGAACTTAAATGTCTCTACGTTACAGCTTCACTTCTAAGTATGTCTTTTTTTTTAACACTTTATTTTTATTGTTTGATTTCTGTACAATACAAAATAAACCTAAGGGACATTTGGGATTCACTGACCATAAAAAACCTTTGTGCAAATTTTGTAAGAAATGCCTTTATGAAGTCAATGTTGTTATGGAAAAATGATAAATAAAGTTTAAAAAAAAAAAAACAACAACACAACAACAACAACCTTTTTGGCAAACAATTGGTTTTAGTTCTGTGACGTTCAAATGAAAATTATCCATTTCTTCCATTTATCATAACTCTGCTCTTGAGTCTCAAATCTCAAATATTTCACTCACAATTTGTATCCAGTTGTTACTTGTAGGTGGTTCTAATCTGCACCATTTTTTGGTAATAGCATTTTTACAGGCTGCTAATAGTATTTTAAACAAATATCTATCATTTCTTCTTACATTATTACCAATAATACATCCGAAATACATATTTTAGGGATTCCATAACCAAATATCTTAACAACTGTTGAATATATATTATCCCAAAATGATGCAAGTTTAGGTCATATCTCTTCTAAGTACATCATTAGTCATACGTTAGTTTTTCAGATGGTAATATTAATAATACTAGTATTTTGAAGAGGCTCGGGGCTTTCTAAAGATAAACACGACCGCACACGCTTTGACTTTTTAAAGAGACTAAGAGAAATGCTTGAATTGCTGTTTTGTGGTTACTGCGGATCAGCTGCAGAATGGTATTGACTTCCTACAGGATGGATTAGTCACTTGGAAATTAGTATTCTGCATCACGGCCACAGCGGTCTCTTGTTTCTCGTCTAAATTTCATCATGTTTTGCTGAATCAATGATACAAAAAAAAAAAAAAAAAAAACAAAAAAAAAAAAAAACGACCCATTACAGGCAATTTTAAGGGCCAATTATTGTCCAAAGACGTCTCGCTGCAAACGAAATTCATTGGAAAGTCTTTGGAAAGTGTTTTTTTTATTCTCTGTCTGTATGTTTCTGCTTTCACATGACATTTATAGGAGGAATATTGCTCTTTTTTTTTGTTTTCGGAGAGAGGCCATTATTCTCACAGTGAAAAACAAACACCAGAACAGAAGAAACCCCAACAGACACGAGCAACTATCTTGGCTAAAAAGTGTTCGGGGAGGCACAGTTAGCTAATAAGCAACCAACAATATACCCTAACAACAGGCATGTTCCCCCGCCGGTGTCATCAAAGATTTACCAAACAAACCAAAAGCGTCTCGTCTCTAATAGGATTCATCATTCTGTCTACAGCGACTCACTCAGCCGCATAGCTTCTGATGAAGAGACACTAGAGTTTTACGCTTAAAATCACAACACGAGAAGTCGAACGCGCACAGAGTATCGGCTCAAATACAGACATCAAACCTCGACAACATCGCTCAGATCTCGCCGTATTCGCTCAGTTTATTGCGAGCTTGTCGTCACAACTTTAAACCCAGACTTTCTACATAGAAGTTTGTCGAGGAATGATGTTTTTAAGCTTTTTGTTCCCAGAGTTGTTGCTGTAATTGTGTTTGTTTGTTTTTTACATCTCTATCGACCCAGCGCTAGTTTTGTCTCTGTTTCGAAATGTTGTTTTTTTCTCTCTATTTAACCTTTCCTAAGTGATTTATCACCATTTATTATAATATTATCCTGTGTGTTTTGCAGTTTTCCAGTGAAAATCAGGTATATTCTTATATTTAATTTACTGATCATGAAGAAAGTTCAGGTTAAAGTTGAGGGTTATTATATCAAAAACAGAAAACTGAATAAAAAGTGACTTTTTCAGCAAATCTGAACATAAACCAAGTGTCTCCATCTACTGCCATTGACCAAACTTTGACACAATATAACACTTTTTATATGTTGAGATTGAATATTTTACAATTATAGTTATTTTTATACTATTTTTACATTCCTGAGATTAAAGTCAAAATTCTTAGAAAAAAGTCAGAATTTTGATTTTTTTCTTAGAATTTTGACTTCTTTTCTCCAAATTCTGACTTTAACCCTTTCATGCATAGTGGTCACTACAGTGGACAGCTATTCTACAATGTAATTTAACCTGAACTTCTGTAACAGTGCCTGCATAATATCTGCATGAGTGAATATAAAGGCAAGGAAATAAAATGTTATTAATATTTAACCCATAAAGACCCGGCGCTTCTTTGATGGCAGTTCCCAAATGATTTTTTCTCTCTATTTAACCTTTCTTAAGTATTTATCACCATTTATTATTATATTATCCTCTGTATTTAGCAGTTTTTCAGCGTAAAGTAGGTACTTTATTATATTGAATCTGTTGATCATGTTGATGTTTATTAAAACTCAGAGTAAATTCAAAAGTTATTAAATCAGAAACATGGAAAAGAGAAAAAAAAGTGACTTTTTCAGCAAATAAAGTGTCTCTATCCACTGTCATTCATCCAACTCCATGGGTTTTACTGGTGAATCAATGTTGTAGAAGATGGAGGTGTTTCCACAGTAACAACGGAGCCTCTGAACGTCCAAATGGGTCATATCTGATGACCATGAAAAGATGACAAAGTGTTTTTTATACTAATTATTTACATTTTCATGGAGTTAAAAAATGTTCAGCTGAGTGGACATTTTTTTTAACTCTATGAAAAATAGATTCATCAAATAAAATTTCAATTGCATTGTTTTTTTTTCATGCCTAAAGAGGAATAAAATCACTCAAGAAAAAAAAAAAATTGACTAAGGTTCTCATAATTCATGCATGAAAGGGTTAATGTCCAACTTCTGACTTTTTTTCCTCTGAAGTCTGACTTTAATCTAGGAATTCTGACTTTTTTCCTCCGAATTCTGACTTTTTTTCTTAGAATTCTTCCTGTTATTCGCACAATTCTGACTTTAATCTCAGACTTCTGACTTTTTTTTCAGAGAATTCTGACTTTTTTCTCATAATAATAATAAAAATATTGGACCTTATTTTTTTATTTTTTTTCCAGTGGCCCTAATCCTCTTCCGTATATCATTTCTAATAATATTAATATAGCAAATACATCTATAGTGATGTGCAGCACTGTCAGGAGTTGAACATGTAAATTTGTGTATTCTATCTATCTATCTATCTATCTATCTATCTATCTATCTATCTATCTATCTATCTATCTATCTATCTATCTATCTATCTATCTATCTATCTATCTATCTATCTATCTATCTGCAGTCTTGGAAAAAAATATTAGACCATCAAAAGTCATCAAAACAATGGTTATGCAATCCAGTACTAACTCCAGTGTGTATCATGTGACTAAAACAGACAGAAAAGAAAACATGGAATGCCTAAAAGCACTGTTTTTGTCAGTACAATACCATAGATAATGATGTAAGAACTTGGTTATTATCAAGAAAACATGGAAAATGGATAAATATCAGCTCTGAAATTAAACTACTATGAGCTATTTTTGTGGTTATCATTATATTTGTCCAAACAAATGTACCTTTAGTTGTACCAGGCATTAAAATGAACAAGAAACTGAAGAAAACAAGGGGTGGTCTAATGCTAATAATTTTTTCCGCGACTGTATATTGAAGATATAGACATTCTATAGATTCCCTGCAAGCCTGTAAATGTAGAACAGTGGACATCGCCTATATGTCACTTCAGGGTTTTTCACTCTGTTAAAAGACGCAAGTGTCTCTGCAAAGTCCTTAGGCTAAAGAAATAGAAAAAAAAATGTCTCTGCTAAGATACCATATGAACCCATAAAGACCCACTGCTACTTTCCCAAATTAATTTTTCTCTCTATTTTCTCTCTCTGAGCAATTTATCACCATTTATTACAATATTATCCTGTCTATTTTTTCAGTGTAAATAATGTATTTTCCTATATTTAATTCACTGATTATGTAGATGTTCATTCAAATTCAGATTAAAGTTGAGGGTTATTATATCAGGAACACAGAAAACTGAAGAAAAAGTGACTTTTTGGGTAAAATCTATCATTAACTGAACATAAACCCAGTGTGTCCATCCACTGTCATTGATCCAGCTCCATGGGTTTTACTGGTGAATCAATGTTGTAGAGCACAGGTGTCAAACATGCGGCCCGGGGGCCAAATCTGGCCCGCCAAAGGGTCCAGTCTGGCCCCTGGGATGAATTTGTGGAATGCAAAAATTATACTAAGATATAAATCATTTTAGTTCAGGTTCCCAATTTAATCACAAGTGGGTCGGATCAGTAAAATACTATCAGAATAACCTATAAATACTCACAACTCCAAATTTTTCTCTCTGTGAATGTAAAAAATGTCATGTCTTTTTACTGTATTTACACTAAAACAAACTATCATTTCACAAAAACGTGAATAACTTGAACAAATATGAACATTTTGAAATGTCTGAAGTGCAAGTTTTCTATATATTCTGCCTGTTATTAAATGTTTTGTGTATTTGTAGATCCACTGTGATCTGTAAGTTGTAATTTACATGTGTAAATAACAAACTGAGACATAATATCATTAAAATTGCACTTACGTTTTCTTAAGAAATTTCAGTTTGTTCATGATATTCACATTATTTTAAAGGATAGTTGATAGATGTAAATATTTTGATCGCATAATTTTACTTTTTTTGCTCTAAAACATAGAGGAAAGTTTGGAGTTGACATTATTTCTATATTATGATGTTATTATTTCACTGGTCCGGCCCACTTCAGATCAAATTTGGATTAATGTGGCCCCGGAACTAAAATGAGTTTGACGTCTCTGTTGTAGAAGATGGCGGTGTTTCCACGGTAACTACAGAGCCTCTGAACGTCCAAATGGGTCATATCTGATGACCATGAAAAGACGAAAAACTACAATTAGTGGATCAGCAGTTATTAAATAGTTTAGATCAGTAGACGCTTTCAGTCACTGGTGGTTTAAAGACCCTCAGCTCTTATAGAAGCTTCTATATTTAGCAAGATGAAGCATATTTTTGTTGAAATGACAAGATTTTTACTAAATTCAATCATATTTAGGCAGTAGTTATGCTTTGTACAACACACATTCATGGTTTTTCCTGCCAAATTTTGTGCCTCTTCCAGATCTTGACAAAACTCTGATGTGAAGAACTGGATGATATCACCATAACATTAAGTATTAACCCATAAAGACCCAGCGCTACTTTTGTGGTCGCTCCCAAATGAAGGTTTCTTTCTATTTAACTGTTCTTAAGTCGTTTACGACCATTTATTATGATATTATCCTCTGTATTTTGCCTTGAAAAGCAAGTATTTTTCTGTATTTTATTTACTGATCATGTAGATGTTGATTAAACCTCAGAGGAAATTCAAAGAATATTGTATAAAAAATGTGAAAACTGAATAAAAATTAACTTTTTCAGCAAACCTATCAATACTTGAATGTAAAAACAAGCGTGTCCATCCACTGTCATTGATCCAACTCCATGGGTTTTACTGGTGAATCAATGTTGTAGAGCACAGGTGTCAAACATGCGGCCCAGGGACCAAATCTGGCCTGCCAAAGGGTCCAGTCTGGCCCCTGGGATGAATTTGTGGAATGCAAAAATTATACTAAGATATAAATCATTTTAGTTCAGGTTCCCAATTTAATCACAAGTGGGTCGGATCAGTAAAATACTATCAGAATAACCTATAAATACTCACAACTCCAAATTTTTCTCTCTGTGAATGTAAAAAATGTCATGTCTTTTTACTGTATTTACACTAAAATAAACTATCATTTCACAAAAACGTGAATAACTTGAACAAATATGAACATTTTGAAATGTCTGAAGTGCAAGTTTTCTTTATATTCTGCCTGTTATTAAATGTTTTGTGTATTTGTAGATCCACTGTGATCTGTAAGTTGTAATTTACATGTGTAAATAACAAACTGAGACATAATATCATTAAAATTGCACTTACGTTTTCTTAAGAAATTTCAGTTTGTTCATGATATTCACATTATTTTAAAGGATAGTTGATAGATGTAAATATTTTGATCGCATAATTTTACTTTTTTTGCTCTAAAACATAGAGGAAAGTTTGGAGTTGACATTATTTCTATATTATGATGTTATTATTTCACTGGTCCGGCCCACTTCAGATCAAATTTGGATTAATGTGGCCCCGGAACTAAAATGAGTTTGACGTCTCTGTTGTAGAAGATGACTGTGTTTCCACGGTAACTACAGAGCCTCTGAACGTCCAAATGGGTCATATCTGATGACCATGAAAAGACGAAAAACTACAATTAGTGGATCAGCAGTTATTAAATAGTTTAGATCAGTAGACGCTTTCAGTCACTGGTGGTTTAAAGACCCTCAGCTCTTATAGAAGCTTCTATATTTAGCAAGATGAAGCATATTTTTGTTGAAATGACAAGATTTTTACTAAATTCAATCATATTTAGGCAGTAGTTATGCTTTGTACAACACACATTCATGGTTTTTCCTGCCAAATTTTATGCCTCTTCCAGATCTTGACAAAACTCTGATGTGAAGAACTGGATGATATCACCATAACATTAAGTATTAACCCATAAAGACCCAGCGCTACTTTTGTGGTCACTCCCAAATGAAGGTTTCTTTCTATTTAACTGTTCTTAAGTCGTTTATGACCATTTATTATGATATTATCCTCTGTATTTTGCCTTGAAAAGCAAGTATTTTTCTGTATTTTATTTACTGATCATGTAGATGTTGATTAAACCTCAGAGGAAATTCAAAGAATATTATATAAAAAATGTGAAAACTGAATAAAAATTAACTTTTTCAGCAAACCTATCAATACTTGAATGTAAAAACAAGCGTGTCCATCCACTGTCACTGATCCAACTCAAAGGGTTTTACTGGTGAATCAATGTTGTAAAAGATGACGATGTTTCCACGGTAACTACGGAACCTCTGAATGTCCATGAAAAGGCGACAAACTGTATTTTACAACAAATATTTACATGTATTTATAGAATTAGTGGATCAACAGGTATTAATCAGTTTATATCAGTGGATGCTTTTAGTTGCCAGTGGCTGTTTGGCTCTTCCATATTAATTAATATTAATTCAAGTACAATTTTGAAAATAAACACTTGCAACGCTGTTAATGTGCATTATTTGTTTAGAAAAATTAAAAATATATATATAAAATGAAATTGCAGAAACATATTTACAATGAATGTGTAATAAGTAAATGAAAATTGCAGTAATGTTGACATAGTAATTTTTATTCATTATTTTCAGACGGCCAAAAACATGATTCATTGAATTAATTTAATGTATTGTATGTGATCTATCTTTTGATTTTATTATTTTTTTCATAATAGCTTGCACTCAATTAATTTCTTCATTTGTAATTGCATTTATTGCAAGGAAACAACACTGACAATTGACTTGGTGATTAATTGTATTAATTGTGCTAGAAGTAATTGTTGTTCTGTGAGTTTCATGCCGTCAGTGCAGTATAACTCTAATAAAAATGTATATAGTAGTAAATTAACTTATACTAGTTGTGTATTGAACCCAGCAGAAGAAAAATATAGCACAGGAAGATTAAGACTGGCTGACTAAACAGTGGAAAATGGCTTTTTTCTGCTGTTTTTATGCAGGTGAATAGAGATGATTGTCATGATTATGTAAAATAATTATATTGCATGGTAGAGTTAATAAATCATTTCAATAATATGTATTATGCAATAATAGTGACAGGCCTAGTTGATGTGGCGCTGCTGTAATTTTTGCCCAATTAAATGGCTTTACTGGTGCAGAAAGAAAGCTTGTAGATGTTTTTTAAGGCCATAATGATCACATTTACTTCCATTAAATGCTGCTGTGACTCGAAACTGTATGAATAGAGATAACTAGTGAATTTAACCCTTTATAGGGCACTTGTAGAAACACTCTGGAATTCAAAATTTCAACCTTAGTGTGTTACTGGAAAACAAAAGATTAATTTTGTAAAAAAAAAACAAAAAAAAAAAAAAAAAAACAAAAAAAAAAATAATAATAATAATAATAAAAGCAATAGTGATGTTTTCCCATTTTATGTTCATTAAATTCTTCAGAAAGTGCAAAACTGGCAATATAAAATCACATGGACATAATATTTAACATATGGGCACAGAGTCAGACATATACAGCGGTTGGACAAAATAATGGAAACACCTTCACTTCAAGATGATAATGCCCCAATCCATACAGCTAGAATTGTTAAAGAATGGCATGAGGAACATTCCAATGAAGTTGAGCATCTCGTATGGCCGGCACAGTCCCCAGACCTCAACATTATTGAGCATTTATGGTCAGTTTTAGAGATTCAAGTAAGACGTCGATTTCCACCGCCATCGTCTCTAAAAGAGTTGGAGGGTATTCTAACTGAAGAATGGCTTAAAATTCCTTTGGAAACAATTCACAAGTTGTATGAATCAATACCTCAGAGAATTGAGGCTGTAATTGCCGCAAAAGGCGGACCTACACCATATTAAATTATATTTTGTTGATTTTTTAAGGTGTTTCCATTATTTTGTCCAACCCCTGTAGCATTATGTGCTAAATTAGTATAAAGTACAAATCAGCAAGATGTCATATAATGAAGAATTTGACTTTTTTTTTTTTTTGGATTGTAGTTTTTTGTAACCCTATAACGCCAAACATATCATATTTGATACATGAGTTTTGAAGCCCTTTACATGATCAGTGTGATATTTTTTGTCTTGAAAAACCTGATGTATACAATTAGATACATGCAATACACAGATAATCCACCAGGGGGGAGGAATTCATTCACCAGAGGCCTTTCCAGTGACACTACAAGACTGTCATTAATGAGGAAGGAGGCAGAACTTTGACAATTTTGAAAAGGAATTACCAATTTGTTAGACATATTTGTGTTAGATTATGTTTTTGTTTGTTCAAAAATAATAATGTTTGAGCATTGAGACCTGATGTATCAAATATGATACAAAATTGAAACTCATACATGGAAATTGATTTGAAAAAAAAAAAAAAAGTTTGGGTTGTTCAGAAGGACCAATAAAGGCTCCAGTTTCAAAGAACTGGAATTTTCTGTCAATGATTTAGTGGTTCAGGCTTTACAGGGTTAAAAATAAATTTTCTAAAAAACAAAAACTCACTACGGTTGAAGTTTTGAATTCCAGAGTGTTTCTATGACAGAACTATAAAGGGTTAAATTTGTAAGGAAACTTTGGGTGATTTTAATCGACCACTTGGATTACAGTAAGCCGCTCTGAAGCCGATCAGACGCTCTGAAGATGGAAAAGAAGTGGAATGTACTGTTGAATTCTGGGATATTGACTGGAAAAAAGCTGAGACACGCTCACTGTACGTCGACGTATAATTTGTATTTCATTGACGTTATCGCTCTCCGCCCGTTTGATCATTTATTTTGTGAGCTCCTTCCACCAACTTCTGGAGAACTCAGACTTCCTTCATGTGCTCCAACATTAGCAGGTTTGGCCACTGGAGCACGTTTAATGGATTTTAAAGGCAGCTTTCTCTGGGAGGCTGATGGCAAATGGCTGATGGCAGTGACTGATGCCCGCTGGCTGTGAAGGAGCCTGGGGTTTAGGTGGGAGGGGGACGGACGTGAGGCGCACACCGATGACACGCCACCGGTGCTAGGGTTCTGTGGAAACCCAGCAGGATTCTGTGGACTGGGTCTGATGGACATGTGGAGTCTGGTGTTTCATATGTGGGTTCATCTGTGAATGGAGTCAAAGCGCAGTCAGAACAAGGACAGATTTAAGAACAGAAACGACAATAATGTAGACAGGAAGTGTGTGTGTGTGTGTGTGTACATCAGAGTTTGCACTAAACATTTTTATTGTCCGTCATTTTGATAGACAGCATCGTAAAAATTCCATCATAACACATTATTATCCATCATTTCAAAGTTTAATTTGTTAATGATAATGAGATATATATATATTAGGCCTGTAATGGTACACAAAATTTTCGGTTCAGTACGTTTTCGGTTTTCAAAGCCACGGTTCGGTTTTTTTCGTTTCGGTACAGGAAGAAAGAAAACCCCTCAAAATGTGTTTAATGCATTTATGAATTTTTGAACATTCTTCCACAAATTTTTGGAGTTAACAGAATATAGGAAAGCAGGAATAATATAATTCTGCTGCTATAAATGAAATAGAAAATAAAATATTACTAAATGTATTTTAAACATTAGTATTGCACTTTTCTCTGAAAGGTAGTTTTGAACAAACAACAAAAATCTAATCACAGTTCTGTCAGTTCACATTCTGCATAAAAATAATGACAAAAAAATTCCACATGAAGTGCAACATTAAGAAGAGGGCAAACTGGTATTCTGTTTTAACAAACTGAAGAGCAACACTGACAAATAAATTAACCTAATTATTTATTTTAGGACAGAGAACAAACTGTTTAGGACACTTTGTGTACTTGTGTGTGTGTGTGTGTGTGTGTGTGTGTGCGTGCATGCGTGTGTGCAGGGTGCGACTTGTCCAAAACACAGAGGTTTTTTTTTTGGGGGGTTTTTTTTGTCGGACCCGCGCGGGGGGGGGGGGGTACATGGGGGTTCGGTCCATAACTAACATAACTAACGCTGGCGTGAACCAAAAGTGAAACTTTACATCCTTTCAACTCCTTTCCAACTTCCAACTCCTGGGTTCTATTCATCTATTATACAGCGTGTGTGTGTGTGTGTGTGTGTGTGAGAGAGAGAGAGAGAGAGAGAGAGAGCTAGTGTCAGTGTTTTAGAACTACAGTCTACTCTCGTTATACCGCCAACTTCCGTTCACGGCCAAATTGGCGGTATAGCGAAAATGGCGTTACAACGGGTTGCGTCCATAATGTGCATGTCTTTACTATATGATGTCTATGCTGCCTCCGTTAACCCGTTCTAATTGCGTTTCTAAATAAATCTTGATTCTGTTATGTTGTAAGGGATCATTTAAAGTGGGGAAACATTTTAAGCATTATTATACCGTGTCGGGAAATGACACCCCATCATCTTGAGGCTTTGGCTTAATCCCACGTCCTCTTCCCGACGTCCTGACCTACTGAGTGTTCTGCGATAAATGAACGGTGGCCGTTCCGTAGACCTACTCGTAGCTTGTCGCGATCAGCGTCTGGCGCGTTTGTTTCAGTGCATTGTTAAAATTTATGTGTACTCGATGGCAATCACGCTGACGGTATAACGGTCGGGAAATCAATGGTATAAGTGTTGTTTGTGCATGGAACTGGGCTGGCGGATGGCGATAGGCGGAAATGGCGGTAGCTAATGGAATAATGCATTGGGGATTTTTGTGCAATGGTTTTGGTCGGCGGTGAGCGAAAATGGCGGTATAACGGCGGGCAGTTTAACGAGAGTAGACTGTACCATAGTTCATAGGCAGCAAACAACGTTCGTCTTATCTTCTCTTTCCTTGTTGCTGTCTTTCACCTGAACCCGTACTGATCCCAAACTGGACTGTACTGATGGTGGAGGGTCTTCAGTCTCTTCCCTTCAGGTTGACATCATATTTATTGGTTTTTTTTAACCTTATGGCAGCAGCTATTTAATATTTCGGGTCACTGTGCGCTACATCCATATGTTCGTGTGGAACTTGCGCGGATTTAAAGTTCCGCATCAAACGACGTCTTTCGTTCCTATTTCTTTTTCTCATCATACTGTGCCATTTCGGTACAGCTGTGTACCGAACCGAACAGGTGCGTACTGAATACATGTACCGTTACAGGCCTAATATTTAGTAGTATTTAATGTTCAAAAACATCTCAATGATGCAACAACTGTAGTTGCTGCTGGCTGATAAACCAACGTGATATCATGATTTGCATGATTATACACACCACTGTTAATTGGCGTTACCTGTAGGCGTTATAAGCTTTCCTTGTATATATTCACACTGTGTCAAATACCATGCACTGAGGGTTAGGGTTAGGGTGATGTGAACTGGAGATCTTGGCACAAATTGACATGCCACTAAATAACACATGAAAAGTAAAAAATGCGTACATATATCACACCAAATGCCATCAGAACTGGTGTATTACTTGCTTGTCCCTCCCATCAGTCCCTCTGTTTTCACCGCGTTTATCAATGGCATCATTTATACTGGGTTTTTTAAAATAACTAAGGAGACTCAGCTGTCTGACATTTTGCGCTAGCGAAGTAGCACCGAATATTAGCTAAAGTCAGCAAAACAATAAGACAAGACTTGACACTGACTGATTAATATGCACACTGGCCATCAGCTGGACAGAAGGTCCACTACAGGTGAACTAACGGAGAGTCATGTGACTGAAGTACCGCTGTTGTACTCAGTGTAGTAGTGAACAGCGGTGCTGTTGGTTCTGTACAGGTAGGATGCTGGTATGGACTGTTTGATGACTTGTTCAGAGACAGACAGAGCAGTGATACTGTGAGCAGGTTCTGTTCACAGTGTTGTGTGAAACTTTCTTTGGTAGATTACCCTCAGTATTTTAATCTGTGAAAATGACGGACGGCCTTCAGAATTTTACGTCATTAAAAAAAAAAAAAAAAAAAAACTGTCAATGATGGAATATTTTTGATTAACGTGACCTCTGGTGGATGTGTGT
This sequence comes from Sphaeramia orbicularis, assembly GCF_902148855.1. Taxonomy (NCBI): domain Eukaryota; kingdom Metazoa; phylum Chordata; class Actinopteri; order Kurtiformes; family Apogonidae; genus Sphaeramia; species Sphaeramia orbicularis. Next base: position 16,932,225 of record NC_043978.1, on the reverse strand, counting down.
TTGTGTGTACATGTCTGTGTGTGTCTTTTATAGTTAATTGTATCTTTTTAATCTCTATTTTTTCTTGTTTTACTGGGTTGGATTTTAATGTCATTGTACATGTTACAATGACAATAGAGAAGATTCTATTCTTTTACTGTATTTCACTTTATACTACTCTGTTGTATTCTATTCTATTCCATTCTATTCTATTCCATTCTATTCTATTCTAGTCTAGTCTAGTCTAGTCTATTCAACTCAACTTTCTTCTATTCTATTATTTTAAATATGGACAGCCCTCTGTTTTGTTCCATGATTTGTCTCATACTTTGTCTCTTTTTTGTGTCATGTTTTATCTCATATTTAATCAAATATTTTGTCTCATGTTTTATCTTGTGTTTCATCCTGTGTTTTATCTCATTTTATCTCATTTGTCTCATGTTTTGTCTCATGTATCGTCTCATGTTTTATCTCATATTTTGTCTCATATTTTGTCTCATGTTTTGTGTTATATTTAATCCCAAATTTTATCTCATGTTTTGTCTCATATTTTATCTCATTTGTCTCATGTTTTGTCTCATATTTAATCCCATATTTAATCTCATATTTTATCTCATACTTAATCTTATATTTTGTCTTATGTTTTATCTCATATTTTATCTCATGTCTCAGCTCATGTTTTGTCTCATATTTAATCCCATATTTTATCTCATGTCTTGTCTCATGTTTAGTCTCATGTTTTATCTTATATTTTGTCTCATGTTTTGTCTCATATTTTATCTCATTTGTCTCATGTTTTGTCTCATATTTAATCCCAAATTTTATCTCATGTTTTGTCTCATATTTTATGTCATTTGTCTCATGTTCTGTCTCATATTTAATCCCATATTTAATCTCACATTTTATCTCATGTCTCGTCTCATGTTTTATCTCATGTTTTATGTCATATTTAATCCCATATTTTGTGCCATAGTTTGTCCCAGGTTTCCTCTCTTGTTTCGTCCTGTGTTATGTCTTATATTTTATCTCATTTATCTCATGTTTCATCTCATATTTAATCCCATATTTCATCTGGTCCTTTGCCTTAGATTCAGTCGAGGCCTGAGCTTCATCAGTCAGTCGTGTGTTTATTTTTATTTTTTATTCTTTTTGTCTTTTTCTTTACCACATCCCTTTAATTCCATGAATACGCCGTCTGATCTGCACCTGCCTGAAGTGAGGGATGAGAGGAGGAAACAAAGAGGAGAAAACAGGGGGAACATGGAGAGATAAGAGGAGAGGATGAGTCAGGCAGAGAGGGAGGAAATCAGAGAGAAACGCACACAAAGAGCAGGAAGAGGAGCAGAAACAAAAAAGCCCAGCTCCAACAGATTATTTACCTCAGTGGGATAAACAGGCAGGCATTATGGGATGGAACGAATCTGAATGACAGGGCAACTGATTTCTCCTAATTGGTTTTGACTGTGTGTCTTTGAACTGCCGGTGCGCCCAGGCTCTGTTTCCAGGCAAACCCTTATCTCTTCCAATCTGGAGTGCTCCTTAATTTCATAGACAAATATCAAACCTTTCTCCACACCGGATTAGTTTCCATTTAATAAGATTTACGCTGCCGCCGCTCAGCACCGACTTCATCTTTTCCCTTGAAGCCGCAGGAATCCAAACCTGGCTTTAAGGTTCCTCTGAGCTTCACCTTTCCCAGGCAGAACACACACCCACCCACGTCCGCCACCCACCCACCTACGCTCCCATCTGCACTTCCACGGACTTACGTAAGAATGGAAGAAAACGGATTAAAACGACTCTTTTCTGAACCTCGGTGGACAGAAACTACCAGGGGGTTGAGAAAATATCATGCATCTTATACACGTACATCTGCATGTAAAGAGTCTTCCCAGAGACAGTGTTTTGGCCCATGTTTTCCGTCCAATTTTGTCCCATGTTTTGTCTCGTATTTAATCCCATATTTTTGTCGTGTTGTCGTAAAGAAGGAGCTGAGCCGAGAGGCAAAGCTCTCGATTTACCGGTCTTTCTACGTTCCTACCCTTACCTATGGTCATGAGCTTTGGGTCATGACCGAAAGGACAAGATCCCAGATACAAGCGGTCGAAATGAGTTTCCTCCGCAGGGTGGCTGGGCGCACCCTTAGGGATAGGGTGAGGAGCTCAGCCACCAGGGAGGAGCTCGGAGTAGAGCCGCTGCTCCTCCACATCGAGAGGAGCCAGCTGAGGTGGCTTGGGCATCTGTTTCGGATACCTCCTGGATGCCTCCCTGGGGAGGTGTTCCGGGCATGTCCCGCCGGGAGGAGACCTCGGGGAAGACCCAGGACACGTTGGAGAGACTATGTCTCTCGGCTGGCCTGGGAACGCCTCGGGGTCCCCCCGGAAGAGCTGGAGGAGGAGTCTGGGGAGAGGGAAGTCTGGGCGTCCCTGCTTAGACTGTTGTTCCTGTGACCCGGCCCCGGATAAGCGGTGGATAATGGGTGGATGGATGAATTTTGTCTCATGTTTTGTTCCATGGTCTGTTTTGTCCCATATTTTGTCTCGTATTTTGTCCTGTACTTTGTCTCATATTTAATCTCATATTTTTGTCCCATGTTTTGTCTCATATTTAGTCCCATATTTTTGTCCCATGTTTTGTTTTGTCCCATATTTTGTCTCCTATTTTGTCCTGTACTTTGTCTCATATTTAATCTCATATTTTTGTCCCATGTTTTGTCTCATATTTTGTCTCATATTTAGTCCCATATTTTTGTCCCATGTTTTGTTTTGTCCCATATTTTGTCTCCTATTTTGTCCTGTACTTTGTCTCATATTTAATCTCATATTTTTGTCCCATGTTTTGTTTTGTCCCATAGTTTGTCTCTTATTTTGTCCTGTATTTTGACTCATATTTAATTCCATATTTTTGTCCCATATTTTTGTCCTGTGTTTGGTCTCATATTTAATTCCATATTTTTGTCCCCTGTTTTTTCTCATGGTTTGTTTTATCCCATATTTTGTCTCCTATTTTGTCCTGTGTTTTGTCTCATATTTAATCCCATATACGCTCCCACCTGTTTTTCCACGGACTTACGTAAGAATGAAAGTAACGGCATAAAACGCTTTAAAACGGCGCTTTTCTGAACCTCGACGAACAGAAACTACCAGGGGGTTAAGAAAATATCATGCATCTTCTACACGTACATCTGCATTTGAAGAGTCTTCCCAGAGAGACTGAAGTATCTTGACATAAGGCAGATTTCTTGGCTTTTTTCAAGGTACCACCACTTGATCCAAGAAAACTCCTGAGTGGAGCTCATTTGCATTGGAAACGAATGACATTATCTCACCCTGCAGTGTTTTTTCTTTCTCTTTTCCCCTTTGCTTTTACATAAAACAAATCAGATCTTTACACTGTGCAGTTGAATTAATGACTTGTTGAGTGGAATTTTCTTTTTTTTTTTTTTTTTTTTTGGAGGGGGTGTTCTAAGTGCTGCCTGGGAAGACCTCGGTAAAGATGAGCTCTTCACTTTAGTGGCAGAGGATTCCTTTCAATAGCATCTATAAACACCCCAAAACCATAGCAACAGGCTCCTTGCACCACTGTCTGTCAACACTTTTATTGACATCGTGTCACCGTAGAAGGGCTGACAAGTTTCCAGCTGGGCACTTGGCACTTCATCCACAACCCCCCCCCCCCCCCCTTTTTTTTTTTTCCCCAGAAAATTCACAAAACTTCAACAAATAATGTCTACTTGAACGTTCCTGACACTGAGAGCCTTAATGTGGCCCTTAGTTGCAGTTTAGCTCAATTTAAGGGATAGCAGTTGCGTTAGCCTTATAGTGAAAATGACTTTTTTTGGGGGGGGGGGGGGCTGCTGTTGCTATTTTTCACTTAACTACAACCAAAACCATCTACTGATATAAACTATTTAATACCTGTTTATCCATTAATCCAGTCAATACATGTAAATAATTGGTGTAAAATACAGTTTGTTGTCTTTTCACGGTCATCAGATATGACCCATTTGGACGTTCAGAGGCTCCGTAGTTACCATGGAAACACCGTCATCTTCTACAACATAGATTCATAAGTTAAACCCATGGAGTTGGATCAGTGACAGTGGATGGACACACTTTTTTTTAAGTTCAGTTAATGATATATTTGACTGAAAAATTCACTTTTTCTTCAGTTTTCTCTGTTTCTGATATAATGACTTATGAATTTACTCTGAGTTTTAATGAACATCTACATCAGGGGTCTCAAACTCATTGTCTTTCAGGGGCCACATTCAGCCTGATTTGATCTCCAGTGGGCCAGACCAGTAAAATAATAACATAATAACCTATAAATAATGACAACTCCGATTTTTTGTCTTTGTTTTAGTGCAAAAAATCCCATTACATTATGAAACTACTGACTTTTACAAACTATCCAAGCAAAAAAGATAAGAAAGAAAAAATAGAAAGAAAAATAAGTGCAATTTTAACAATATTATGCCTCAACTTATCATTTCTACATGTGCATTAAGGATCGGATCTACAAAGACACTAAACACTCAGTAACAAGCTGGAAATTGTTCAAACTGTGCTTGATTTTCTTTAGACATTTCAGGTTGTTCGTATTTGTTCAGGTTATTCACATTTTATTGTCACAGGATGGTTTGTAAATGTTAATATTTTCATAATTTAATGTTATTTTTTTGCACTAAAACAAAGACAAAAATTTGAAGTTGTCATTATTTATAGGCCTAATGTAATATTATTTTTTTCACATCAAACTGATACGAAAATATGGAGTCATTTTTTGTAGGTTATTATACTATTATTGGTGTGTATGTGGAACCTGAACTAAAATAAAGTCGACAGCCTTGACTGTGGAATTTTTGTACTTTGCAAATTCCTCCCAGTGGCCAGATTGGAACCTTTGCCGCATTTGGCCCCCGGGCAGCATGTTTGAGACCCCTGATCTACATGATCAGTGAATTAAATACAGGAATATACATGATTTTCACTGGAAAAATGCAAAATACAGAGGATAATATTAGAATAAATGGCGATATATCACTTAGGAAAGGTTAAACAGAGAGGAAAAAAGTCATTTGGAAACTTAGACAAAAGTAGCGCTGGGTCTTTATGGGTTAAAGTTGATAGCGATGTAAAAAAAAAAAAAAAATTAGATTAAAAAATACAACTACGGCAACAACTACGTGAACAAAAACCTTAAAAACATCATTCGACAAACTTCTATGTAGAAAGGGTTTAAAATTGCGACTACAAGCTCGCAATTAAAATGACATAAATAAAATAACATTGATTCACCAGTAAAACCCATGGAGTTGGATCAATGACAGTGGATGGAGACACATGGTTTATGTTCAGTTAATGATAGATTTGACTGAAAAAGTCACTTTTTCTTCAGTTTTCTCTGTTTCTGATATAATGACATGAATTTACTCTGAGCCTAAATAAACAAATACATGATCAGTGAATTAAATATAGGAAAATACATGATTTACACTGAAAAAAAAAGCCAAATTCTGACGATAATGTTATAATAAATGCCGATAAATCACTTAAGAAAAGTTAAATAGAGTTAAAAATTCATTTGGGAACTGACACAAAAGTAGCACTGGGTCTTTATGGGTTAATAATTCAGATTTAATGACAGAAGGTAGATTACAGATGTTATGGCTGTTGGGTCTGTACCTTAATATAATGAATTGTTTAGAAACCACTCAACTCATAGTATTTTTGACACATCATTATAAAATAACATACTCTAGAAGACAGGAGTTATGTGCACAAATGGACAACTGGTCAGATGATGTAACCAAATGACATTAAATCAAAATATAACCGCTAATGAGGACCGCTCATTTTCATATCCACCATGTTGCGTAATATAATATAAATATAAATATAAACACACCTTTAGTATACAGTACTATGCAAAAGTTCTAATCCAACATAATGTTTGTTGGTTTAATAAAGTTCAATAAAATGTTGTAACTGCATTCATTTAATAGGATGATAAATGTAGAATAAGCAGAAATCCCAGTCTTGTCAGTCTCAGTGAAATGAGCTTCCCTCTGCACATTCGGGACATTTCTGTTCCCATTTATCACTTAATTGAGCTGCGATGGAATCAAATTTGATTAAGATTTAATTGCAGATCGGACTCGCCGCACAGAAAGTCTCCCAGTGTAGTCCATGATACAGAAACAGTTTTTTCTGATACGATTTCTGGGAATCTGTCAAGCCAATTATTTCACTGCTTTAACAGTAATCTCATTTAATCATATTCCGCATTGTGTCAAATTCCGACGGACTGAGGAATATTCCAGTTTCTGTTCGTTGGGGCTCGACGCCGAAGATGTGTGAGGTTTACACAGAGTGAAATATTTATACCTGAGACTTGGTGTTTTTATAGCTGTACCATCCCATCAAATGGAGACGTTCTAGACGTCTGCGTGTATTGTCTCCTCAAAAATCCAGCCTGACAGACCTGGTATCTTTGGAAACTTTGGGATCCTCACTAGAGTTGAAAAGGAAGTTTGGTGTTTGTTCAAGCAAAGTTGTACTGACAGGTCAACTATTGAATAAATAAGACATAAGGAAGAACACTCATATATAGCACTGAATATATGACTGATTATTATTATTATTATTATTATTATTATTATTATTATTAATAATAATAATAATAATAATAATAATAATAATAATAATAATAATAATAATGTCTGGTCTACAAGTTTTCAGAAATGAACTCCTTCAGAGATTAAATGTGCTAAAACGTACGTATTTTAACCCTCTGGTATCCCATCCACCAAGGCCCTTCCTAAGCACCAAGTGTGCCTTTTTCGCACACTTGTGGAATCATGTAAAAAAAAACTTCATACAGTTTGTTTTTAATTATTTTACACTTTTTTTCTATTTCATCAACTTGAGCCGTAAATAAAAATACCAAATACTCAATAAATGTCACATTTTTTAACCCTTTGAATGCCATGTTTGTAATGTAAACAAACCATTTTTTTGGATGCAAAAAACACAAAAAAATATTTTTTTTCAATATACTACATAAAAAGTGGGTCACATATTATTTGACTTTTGCAGCCTGGCATATGTCAATGATTAACTCCAACACTGGTTAATTACCTTCGCCAAGGAGGTTATGTTTTTGCCAGGGTTTGTTTGTTTGTTTGTTTGTTTGTTTGTTTGTCTGTCCGTTAGTGTGCAACATAACTCAAAAAGTTATGGACAGATTTGGATGAAATTTTCAGGGTTTGTTGGAAATGGGATAAGGAAGAAATGATTAAATTTTGGTGGTGATCGGGGGTGGGGGGCCCACGGGGGGGGGTGCAGACCAGAAAATTTCATCAAAATCTGTCCATAACTTTTTGAGTTATGTTGCACACTAACGGACAGACAAACAGACAGACAGACAAACAAACAAACAAACAAACCCTGGCAAAAACATAACCTCCTTGGCGTGGGGGGGCCCACGGGGGCGGGGGCCACCGATCAGCCTTGGCGGAGGTCTGCGCTCTCCGAGTGCTTTTCTAGTTTGCATTATTATTTTTGGCGCTAGGTCAAATGTTCAAAAATACTAGCATCTGTCATCAAGTGTGCCAAAATGCACACCTATAAATCAAACTATTAAATATTATATATTGATTTATTTTTCTGCTTTAATTTGATTTTATTTTAGTAAATCAAGGTCAGCCCTAATCATACATATCAAATAATCATTCATTTTAGATTTTTTTAACCTTTTAAACGATCTCTTTTCATCATGATGTCACTACATTTTTTGATGCAAAAAAACACTTTTTTTCCCCCCCAAGATACTACATGACAATTGGAATACATATTATTTGATTTTTGCAGCCTGGCATATGTCTATGATTAACAGCAACATTAACAACATTAATAAATTTATTTAGACTCTCACCTCTCAAATGAAGCCCAGATATCAGTAAAAGCAGGATTTATGCCTTAATGGCTGTCGGATCAAAAACAGTGGTTAGAATGTTGGAAATAGTGCGTTTTAGGCACACTTGGGAGACAGATGCTAATCTTGTAATTTTCTTTTTTTTTTTACAATGTGCAAATTTTAGTTGGTGGCCAGAATTTTAAAGATCATGCACAAATGAACAACTTTTGAATTCTAACCTTATTTAAATTGTGAAAAATAATATGAAGTTTTTTAACATGAAGTGCAAAGTGTGCCTAAAAAGTGCACCCAGTTACCAGAGGGTTAATCCATTAAGACCCAAACATCCACTGACGACCAGAACCATCTACTGCTCTATAATGTTTAATAACTTTAGAGCCATCAATTCTTTCAATCCATGTAAATAATTGGTGTAAAATACAGTTATTCATATTTTCATGGTCATCAGATATGACCCATTTGGACGTTCAGAGGCTAAGTAGTTACCATGGAAACACTGTCATCTTCTACAACACTGATTCACCAGTAAAACCCATGGAGTTGGATCAGTGACAGTGGATGAACACACAAGGTTTATGTTCAATTAATGAGAGATTTTACTGAAAAAGTCCCTTTTTCCCAAGTTTTTTCAGTTTTTAGTATAATAACCCGCTAATGTTATCTCAGCATGATTATTAAAATACATAATCATCAAAATAAATACATGAAAATACCTGATTTTCACTGAAGAAAATGCAAAATGGAGAGGATAATATTATAATAAATGGTGATAAATCACTTAAGAAAAATTAAATAGGGAGAAATATTAATTTGGGAACAAACACAAAAGTAGTAGTGGGTCTTTATGGGTTAATACCTGTTGATCCACTAATCCTACACTGTAAAAAATGACTGTAGAATTAACAGCAAAAAGTTGTAGAATTGCAACATAAAAAAAACTGTAAGTGACAATACAACGCAAAGTTGTTTATTTGAAAAGATTTTTGTGTTAACGACTGAATCAAATATAGCTGTAGTTTTTACAGAAAGAGTATGTGAATAAAACCAGATTTGTATGTAGAAATGATGTGTTTCTACTGTTTTTAGAAAATAAAACTGTAAATTGAAAAACAATGTGGTGCTGTTAAAATTGCAAAGACCATAATGTTGAAATAACGGCATATTTGCTTTATATATATATATATATATATATATATATATATATATATATATATATATATATATATATATATATAAAGTTATTAAAAAGTAAACATTTAACAATGTAACATTTTAAATTTGTAAATTAATGGGTTGGTAGAGTTGGTAGAGCGGCTCGTCCAATAACCAAAGGGTTGGTAGTTCGAATCCTGGCTCCGACTGTCCATATGTCCAAGTGTCCATGGAAGACACTGAAGCCTAAATTGCTCCCAGCTGGACCTGGTGGTTTTGGAAAGTGCTTTGGACACCATGAAGATGGAGAAAATAAATAAGTACAGTCCATTTACCATTTAAATCCAATGTTAAATCTACATGTTTAAAATGTTAAGTCAATATGTTACTCTGCAAATATGTTTACAGTTAGATGTGTTTTTTACAGTATTGTTCTGGAAACCACAGCTGCCAGTTTTTTTTCCGTAAAAACAACAGGATGTTGTATTTAAAAAAATGTAATAACATGGTTCATTATGTAATAACAATCCAAATTAATATAATTTCAGAGCAATTTAGAAGAAATTGGTCACAGGAGCTACAGGTAAGGTAATCAGAACTTTAACTATACAGTTTAAAGATTAATTTAACACATTACATTTACCTGAAAATAAAAATGTGTCAAGTGCATTTTATAATAAATTTCTCAAATTGTAATAACTTATTACATAATGCGAAAAAATTTACTACATAATGCATTGAGGTAGTTTATTACAAAATGTGTTAGTTTATTACATAATGCGGCTTTATTACAAGACGACGTGACATTCTTATTACATTTTGAACTTTTATTACATAATGGGAATTTATTACGTAATGCGGCTCAACATTCCTCCTTTTGTAAAACATCCTTTCCTGTAAATTCAAACTCATCCCATAAGACAGAAACCCTGATGTTTTTCCAACATATTGTCTTCATCGACCACGCCTTCCCTCACCCTCATCTCCTTCCTCACCCGTCATGCTAGCTACCCATCATGCACTCTGCACCAATTAGTCTGAGAGTTTCTGACATCTAGGTTGTACCGTAAAATGTTTGCACTGATGAGAGTTGTTATCCTGCGTTTGTCTGGGCTCGAAAACTGAAACTGGGTTCGAAATGAGAAGCGTTAACGAAAGTAACAGCAAACCTGTAACGGAAGACGGACCGCGTCAGACGCTCTCGACTGTAACTTCGCTACATCAAGGCAGAGAACAGCACGTGTGGAACTAGTTAGCTGTAAGTCGTTAGCGGTTTTGACAGTTATGAGGGGTTTATTTGTTGATGTGGGGACAGTAATGAGGTGCTGGAGGAGCGATCGGTAATCAATGACATGGTGTCATTGTCTCAAAATGGAAAATACTTGCAGCTGCTGCTACAAATGATCAGTGTTATGCAAGTTACTTCCAAACTGTAATCCATTACAGAGTACTTGTTGCTGTTATTTAAAAGTAATTCCTAACTTAGAACAGGGATCTGCAAGCTTTTCAATCTAAAGAGATATTTTTGACTTGAAAAAGAAGAAAAAATGTGACGGGAGCCATAAAAAAAATAATTAACCTCTGATGTATGCTTCCGATGTGCAGTAGAAATTGGCTCATTCTTACATTGTACTTGGTCATGTGTGAAAGTCAGAGACTTTTGGCTGGGCTTGTGTGATATTTTGTCTAATGTTACCAAGAGTTCAATACCCCTGGATCCTGAAAGTTGTCTAATTGGAAATTTTATGAAGATTAATGAACCACTAAACAAATATAAAAAAAACAATCCTCGAAATAGCCTTGGCAGTGGCTAGAAAAATTATTGCTGTTACATGGAAGTCTGATTCTCCCATTCCTTTAACCAAATGGTACACAGAGATGAACACTTGTGTCCCTTTAGAAAAAATAACATACAGCCTAAGACAGTCATATAAAACTTTTTTGTCAGAATTTGGCAACCTTACTTAGACTGTGTAGGTGCAATTGTAATTTAACTGGTCTTATTGTGTCATGCCATGTGTCCTTTTGAACAAAAAGTAAGAGCAGGAGCCTTTTTTTTTTTTTTTTTTTTTTCAAGTGAGCAGGGGAGGGAGGCAGTATTTGTCACATTTGTTTGTTTTGTTGTTCTCTTTCTTCATTTGTAAAATGAAAAGTCGAAAACCAAAATGAAATATTAAAAAAAAAAAATTAATTAAAAAAATAAAAATAAAAAATAACCCTTTCATGCATACTGGTCACTCCAGTGGACAGCTATTCTACAGCTGTCCTCTTGTATATTCATGGATTTGTTTTTTGTTTTTGTTTTTTTGTTTTTTGTTTACACATATCTTTATTAAAGTTTTAAGACACTACATATCTTTTCTGACATGAATTGGTAACCTTGTGTAGCATAGACCCCCAGAATCACAAGCCCCCCCCCCCCCCCCCCCCATAGTTTTCACACAATTTATCAGTAAATACATGTTTCTTTGCTTCAAAAATTAAACACATGGTGTCCAGCTGATCATTATTATTATTATTATTATTATTATTATTATTATTATTATTATTATTATTATTATTATTATTATTATATTTTTACTTTTTATTTATATTCTGTATTTTTTTTTTTTACTTTTTTTTTTTTTAATAAGAAAATTTTCAATCACATTGTTTTTTTCATGTTTAAAGAGAAATGGAAACACTCAGGGAAAAAAAAATTGATAAAGGTTCTCATAATTCATGCATGAAAGGGTTAAACACATCTACATTTTACCATGAGGAGGTTGTTCTTCATTTCATTTCATTTATTAAGATCCCCATTAGTATCATCAGTTGCTATTCTTCCTGAGGTCTCCTCTACATTACGTTACAATTTTAATTATTTACATTAATCTTACAACATTCACACACACACACACACACACACACACACACACACATACACACACAAATAGGACATCTACAACAGCCCAATGCAATAAAAATAAATAAACAAACAAAATAAGTACTATACATTTGTACTCCTTTACCAAACAATTGTTGTTTGATACAAATCTTAAGACGTCTTTCAATATTATCAATACTCTTTCCATTTCATGCCTGCTGTGTAAACAAGAAAAGTTTTCATTTCTTTTGAAAACATTTTCTAATATTTTCCAACAACAGAAACCCTGGCAATCCATTCCATGCAACCATGGCCCGATTAAAAACAAAAAACAAAACAAACAGTTCGCTGTAACTGATTTGTTCTGCCTAAAGGCACAGCACGCCATGTTTCAGTGGTTTGTCTTGTACAATAATTATGTTGATCAGCAAAAAACGACAGTTTTCTGTGAATCATTTCTGGAGTTTGTGTTGGTATAATGTTACGAATAAATGACAATAAAAAATATTTCAATCTAGATTTCTTCTAGATTTGTTTTTCTGTAGCATATTTGTGATTAGTTTGTTATTCAACTTTGTATTTCCACAACAATAATGCAATGTTTGGTGCATTTCTGAAATTATACAACTACAATAAAGAAAACATTCAAGATTTGTACAGTTTTCTAATGATGTACACTATTTCCAAAACAAAATTACACTGTGTAATACATTTACATTTATGCATTTGGCAGACGCTTTTTTCCAAAGCGACTTACAGGGGAAAACCAAATTAAAAAAAAAAAAAAAAAAAGAATTCATTAATAATAATAATAAAAAATAAATAAAAAAAATAAAAATACAAGAATAGATTAAAGGCATAAACCAGCTGTACAATTAAAAAAAGTGTCGTACAGAAGAATAAAAAAGCAACATGATAGACGAAAATACAAGAATAGATTAAGAAGACATAAAAACAGCTGTACAATTAAAACTGTGAAATACAAATACCAAGTAAAACAACAGAATAAACATAATAATACATTTAAAACGGAATGTTTGAAAGTACTACTAATAAAAAGTAATAGATAAAAAGCTCAACTTTCATGTATACAGACTTACTTTTAAACAGCCAAAGTACTAACAAATGCAAACGGAGTATCTTGTATTAAATTTGGCAAGAAAATAATGTAGTGTGGCATACATTCTGGTTCATACGCTGTCAAAAAATAAGCTTATTCTGTGTGTAGCCTGCACATTTTTGCAGATGAACAATGTTAGAATTGATTTAGGCCTTTAACAATGTTAAAAAGTAATGGTTAAATCAGTTCATTTCCAAATGCTCCTTATGTTTTTTTAACAAGGGGCGCCATAAAGAGAGGCTAAAGAGCCACATTTGACCCAGGAGACACCTGCCTTAGAATATTACTATATCAGAATTGTAATGCATTACATGACTCCTGTATTACTTTTGAGTTCCATACAGACTCAAGTCATAAATGGCTTGTTCGCAGGAGAACCCAACCCCCCCCCCCCCCCCCCCCCCCCCCCCCAAAGTCAAATAACACTGGTCTACAAAGAAAATGCTTCCAGAATAAAAGTAATGAAATTTTACCACATGAGAGTCACTGATAAAGAAAAATCAAGTCAAAAATGCTGGTTGGCTGAACTTTCCAAGATACAGCCTTGGGTCAAAATGTGAAATTCAAGAATTAACGACAGAATGGGTTTGACTCAAAAGGAATATTTGTCTCAGAGCTACAAGATCTACTTCAAAACACTGTCTGCACATTAGAATACATTCACTTTACAGGTTCTATTTAGTGGAAGATTTATAAAACTATTATATAAATGTACATAAACCAATATACTGGGTGGGGAAGCAAAATTTACAATATTTCAAGGCAGGGATTGAAAGACAGTGTATGACCAATTAGTTTATTGAAAGTCATGAGAATTTATTTGCCACAAGAAAATTGACATAATAGAAAATGTTTTTATTCTATGTGTCCTCCTTCTTTCTCAATAACTGCCTTCACACGCTTCCTGAAACTTGCGCAAGTGTTCCTCAAATATTCGGGTGACAACTTCTCCCATTCTTCTTTAATAGTATGTTCCAGACTTTCTGGTAATAGTTTTGCTCATAGTCATTCTCTTCTTTCCATTCTAAACAGTCTTTATGGACACTCCGACTATTTTTGAAATCTCCTTTGGTGTGACGAGTGCATTCAGCAAATCACACACTCTTTGACGTTTGCTTTCCTGATTACTCATATGGGCAAAAGTTTGTGAAAAGGTATGGATAATAGTGTTAGGTATGATTATGACATCAATATATGTTTGGTTTCAAAACAATTGACGTAGTGCCTGCTGAGAAAAAACAACTAAATGTTCATTGTAAATTTTGCTTCCCCACCCTGTATATATGTAATAACACTTAATCATATACCTTGAAAACATCAGAAAATATCACTTTTGTCATTTATGTTCCAATTAATCTTATTCAAATACGTAATATTTAGCATATTTAATGTCTGAAGCAAATCATTTCTAAAAAACTGTAGACCAGTGTAATAACTCCCTGAATACAACAGATAGTAGAGGCTTGGGATGCATACATTTGCATCCTGAACTACATATGGACAGATAGCTCAGTAAGTAACGCTACGGTCTACAATGTTCGAATCCCAGCAGGAACGCTTGCATTTTTTTCAACATTTTTCATGTTCAAACAAGGGGTCGTGGAAAATAAATCATAGAAATCTTAGCTTACCTTGTCATTACTGATCACAGAGGTCATGCTAATGCTAACTAGCTTCTGTAAAGCAGGGTTAGGGTTTGTTAAGCCGCATTATGTGATAAATTCCCATTGTGTAATAAAAGTTCAAAATGTAATAAGAATGTGACGTCATCTTGTAATAAAGCCACATTATGTAATAAACTTGACGCATTTTGTAATTAAGTACCTCAGTGCATTATGTAGTAAATTTTTTCACATTATGTAGTAAGTTATTACAATTTGAGAAATTTATTACAAAATGCACTTGACACATTTTTATTAAAAAAAAAAAAAAAATGTAATAACATGGTTCATTATGTATGTACCAAAAGTGTGATGGTTTAGCTCTTTTTTTATATCCAGAAATGTTGTTTACATTGTTAAAGACACTTTCCCGAGTTTTTCTTTTTTTTTTTGTTTTTTCAACTGGCATATACACCTTATATTGATCAAAATATTTGAATTTGCCTTAAAAAGGTTCTGTTTAGAAATAAAGCCATTTATTGTTCAACATCAGCATTTTCTACTTTGTGTGTGCATGTTGGAGTGTGTGTACTAATTGCGAATGTAATGTTCATACGTAGGCTATCATTACCACTACTACAGCTACTAATCTGCAGGGCTACTGCAATTAAAGAGGGAAAAAAAAATCTACTGGAGTGTTGTTATTACGTAATGAACCATGTTATTATATTTTCCTGAAAATAAAAATGTGTCAAGTGCATTTTGTAATAAATTTCTCAAATTGTAATAACTTACTACATAATGCGAAAAAATTTACTACATAATGCATTGAGGTAGTTTATTACAAAATGCGTCAGTTTATTACATAATGCGGCTTTATTACAAGATGACGTGACATTCTTATTACATTTTGAACTTTTATTACATAATGGGAATTTATTACAATTTATTACTGAACAGGGTTAGCAATAGCATGTTTTAATTAACTACCTTAGACTGATTTGTTGCAGTTTTGTTTTAGTCTTTGGGAGTATTTGGATTGAAATGGGATTGATAACCTTTTATTTGTACCCGTATCTTAGAGTAAGAGTGTCAAACAGTAGGTTCAATCCGGCCAACAGGATGAATTTGCAAAGCGTAAAAATTACACAGAAGACACTGACAGTAAAGTTTTATTGATTGTAAAGTTAAATGTTGACTTTTTTTTTTTAGCGTTTGTAGATTCACTGTCATCTGGAAGTTGTGCAAAAAATAAGAAGAGGCATAATATAGTTAAAATTCTACTTATTTTTCATTGTTGTTCATGGTTTTTAAGGTTATTCACATTTTTTGTTTGACAATACTATGTAAATGTGAACTTTTTTATGCTGTAATTTTGCTTATTTTGTACCAAAACATCAAAAAATTTGGAGTTGTCCTTCTTTATAAGTTATTTTGATATTATTTTACTTTTTAACAAATTTGGCTGTATGTGGCCCCTGAACTAAACACCCCTGTCTTAGGCTACATTCAGACAGCAGATCTTATGTACAATTCCGATTTTTTTGGTGAAATCCAATTTTTTTTGTGTGCTCATTCATATTACACATTAAATGCGACTTCTATCAGTTTTGAATATGAACTGAATGCGACCCTGCACGCGCAAAAGAGGTCCTGACATAATACGTGACCACGCAGGCACGTACTGTGTTTACGGAAGTAACACTCCTGGGACGCAGAATTGTGACGTTTGACACATTTCAATGACGTAAAACACAGGTGTCAAACATGCGGCCCGGGGGCCAAATCCGGCCCGCCTAAGGGTCCAATCCGGCCCGCGGGATGAATTTGTGAAATGAAAAAATTACACTGAAGATATTAACAATCAATGGTGTCAAAATCATTTTAATTCAAGTTCCATGTGCAGACACATACAGTCCAATTATATTTCAAGTGGGTAAGACCAGTAAAATATTATCATAATAACCTATAAATAATGACAACCCCAGATTTTCTCTTTGTGTTTTTTGGTGTAAAAAAGTAAAATTACATGAAAATACATTTACATTACCAAACTATATTTTTACAAAAAGCGTGAATAACCTGAACAAATAAGAACAAACAGAGATGTCTTAAGAAAAGCAAATGCAATTTTACCAATATTCTGCCTGTTATTAAATGTTTCGTGTGATTGTAATGCACATGTGTAAATGATAAACTGATAAACCGAGGCATAATATTGTTAAAATTGCACTTGTTTTTCTTAAGACAATTCAAGTTGTTCATGTTATTCAGATTTTTAAGGAAACGTTGTAGATGTAAACCTGATTGTAATAGAATTTTACTTTTTTCACTGTTATTATTTTACTGGTCCGGCCCACTGGAGATCAAATTGGGCTGAATGTGGAACTGAACTAAAATGAGTTTGACACCCCTGACGTAAAAGGTCGGATAAATGTGACCTGGCCATTTAGACCAAAGTCGCATTGCAAAATATCAGATACATATCGGATTTAGGACATATGAAACATATGAAAATGGCCTTAGTTGGATTTGAAAAAACTGTCTTTAACCCTTTCATGCACGAATTATGAGAACCTTAATCAAGATTTTTTTTCCTGAGTATTTTTATTCCTCTTTAGGCGTGAAAAAAACAATGTGATTGATTTTATTTTTTTTTTTATGAACCTATTTTTCATGGACTTACAAAAATGTCCACTCAGCTGGACACCATGCGTTTCATTTTTGAAGCAAAGAAACATGCATTTACTGTCATACTGTGTGAAAACTATGAAATAAATGTTTTTTTAATGTTGCTAATCTGATGTTTTCTCACATTTTGACATATTATAATAGTAGTTATTACTCACTCAAATAATATGCCAAAAACAACAAAACACAACAACTTAAAAAAAAAAAAAACCCAAACTGTTAATTACAGTCTAATAACAACTAACAATTGATTTACACTCAAATATGTTTCTGCGGATCAGGTTTATCAAGAACAGGAATGTTACAGTAACGGTATGAATTGCAGTGTATTATGGGATGGTGCATAAGTATCCACTGTGTTGGTTGATATGCAACTAAAACAACAAAATCCATGAATACACAAGAGAACAGCTGTAGAATAACTGTCCACTGTGCATGAAAGGGTTAACAGATCAGATATAGGTCATATATGGGCAAAAAAATCCGATTTGGGCCACATTTGGCTGCAGTCGGAATGTAGCCTTAGAGTATGTCTATATTTTACCTTATATTTTCATCTGACTGTTCTTAAACTAACCTTTTTCTCTCATCGGACATGTTTCATTGTACTGTAAACCTTAGCTAACCTTATAAAATAACCAACAAAACTGATGACCCAATAGGTGTGAATCATAGACTGTATATCATTAGCGGACAGAATAACTGAAGTTACTCATTGGCGTCTAAACTGTCGTAGTATGTGAGTCAGCATCTCCATGTTGGCATTTGGTGCCAGAAGTGACCATAATTGGACAAAAAGGCCAGTGTTGTTAGTGTGTCCCATTAACCACAACTACAGTGCAGCTGCCTGTCAGGAAAAACTGCATTATAAATATATATATATATTAAAAAAAAAAAAAAAAAAAAAAAGTGAGCTCAACGTGTGCCCTGACAGGCGAGGGAGCTGTCAATCACACCTGTCAATCAAAGCCCCACATGGCAGACATGGACACTTCTACTCAACCTGAGGTTTCATCATTTAAAGCCAGAACGCTTATTAGAAGGCCTAAATAAAACAGAGGAGACCTGAAGGAGTCCTCGTAAGTCTAATGGAACCAGGGCTTTTTGAAGCAGCATCTAGTGGTCATCACTGGTATTACACTTTAGCATCTAATACGGTCAATAACAATAAAAATTTCCCAATTATGCAATAAGTTATTCCATACGTTATTGGCCTTGCATTCAAATATTATTTGAAATTAGTGCGTTATTGTCAAATTATATTATTATTGGCTTAACTACATTTAAAATAGCAAAAAAGATTATGTTACTGAGTTTATTACTTTTAACCATTTATTGGGCAAGTGACTATTTTATGTCATTTCCGCAAACATTAAACATGGGATGAAGAAGCATGTTGGTTTTTTTTGTTTGTTTGTTTTTTTTATAACACTATGCAGTGATTCAGTGGGATTTTACAGACATTTTGAAGCTGTAAATAGTCAGTCCCTCCAGGATTTCGCGGGCTTTTTTTTTGCGATTGTTGCATCCTAAAATACCTGATTTTGCGGCAGCTTTTCCAAAAATTTGCAATGAAAGTTGCGATGATTTGAGGCTTCTCTTATTAAAGTCATTGGAACGTGGGCATTTGCAAATTACCTAGAATAGTCTTTTTTTTGCGTTTTTAGCCTTAAAAAGCACCAGGAAGCAATGATTTTAAACAGGCTTTTTTTTTCATTCATTCATTTATTTATTTTGAGAAAAAAAAAAAAAAAAAACTCAGGAAAGTGTCTTTAACAATGTAAACAACATTTCTGGATACAAAAAAGAGCTAAACCATCACACCTTTGGTACATACATAATGAACCATGTTATTACTTTTTTTGTTTTTTTAATAAAAATGTGTCAAGTGCATTTTGTAATAAATTTCTCAAATTGCAATAACTTACTACATAATGCGAAAAAATTTACTATATAATGCGTTGACGTAGTTTATTACAAAATGCGTCCGTTTATGACATAATGCGGCTTTATTACAAGATGACGTGACATTCTTACTACATTTTGAACTTTTATTACATAATGGGAATTTATTACATAATGCGGCTCAGTAAGGTATTATATTATTAACCAGTCATTGAGTTATTGACAAAGACACCTTGAAAAATATCTAAAAATATAATTATATAAATAAAACATCTCAACTTTTTGGCTTCATCAAACCCTGCTTTACCTAACTTCTACATCAGCTTTATTTTACAGTTGAATTTTTTTCCCATCATGGTGAAAATACAATTTATCATCAGCCGCGTCTCACACGTTCATTTGCATTTTCGTTGAGTTCGGTTTTATCTTCCAGTTACAGTTGTTGTAAATTTTCTCGAGGGTTGTATTTACGTTTACCTTTCAACTAGTCTCATGAATGGGCTACATCATCGTCAGTGTGTGTGTGTGTGTGTGTACGAGCTAAGAGACAGCCAGGAATAAACAACTATTTACCGTCCTTAAGGGAATAAAGCTTGCATGCGATTAGTGCCATCTGAAAATAAGACAACAATAAAGCCCCTGTCCCCCCTCCAGATGATGCAGCTCCTCTCTGGGCCACTTTGTAATAAATAAGACAGTTTGTTTTGACTGGAGACGAAGCTCTTCAGTGTAGTTTTGAGCTTGTCAGGATTTATTGGTGGGATGCATCACTCCGCCCGTGTTTCATCAAACTCCGCTCGCTGGTGTCAGATGTATTCCACGTGACAGCTGCGTGAATCCATGAATAACCCAGCGTCTGCAGAAAGAGGCGTTGCTGACCAAATCTGATCACTTCTGACAAGTGATGTGCAAATGTAATCCAGTTATTAACTCCAATAGAATAGAGGTACTTTCAGTAATGATTCAGTGGATTGTGACGGTTCGGTTCGTCCAGATTTGTTTAAATCCTTACACTTTATTGTAACAGAGGTAGAACATTATTTAGCTGAAACTGGCTGTTTTTGTGCTTATCTTATCTTGTCTGGTCTTGTAACCTTGCTTTAATTTAAAAAAAAAAAAAAAAAAAAAAAAAAAGAAAACAAAACAAAAAAAAGAATCAAAGGCCCAAAATCTTGGCTTTGCACCCAAGAGGTTTTTCACAATGAAAATGTGTTTGTTTTTGTGTATAATGTTCCCAAAATGTGAATGCTGCTGAGTGGGATTATCTTATCTTATCTTATCTTATCTTATCTTATCTTATCTTATCTTACCTTACCTTGTTTTACCTTACCTTATCTTGTCTTACCTTATCTTATTTTATCTTATCTTGTCTTGTCTTACCTTATCTTACCTTACCTTGTCTTGCCTTAACTTATTTTATTTCATCTTATCTTGTCTTACCTTACCTTATCTTATCTTACCTTACCTTGTCTTGCCTTGCCTTATCTTACTTTACGTTATCTTATCTTATCTTATCTTACCTCACCTTATCTTATCTTGTCTTACCTTACCTTATCTTATCTTACCTTACCTTGTCTTGCCTTGCCTTATCTTACTTTACGTTATCTTATCTTATCTTACCTCACCTTATCTTATCTTGTCTTACCTTACCGTATCTTATCTTACCTTACCTTGTCTTGCCTTATCTTATCTTACTTTACCTTATCTTATCTTACTTTACCTTATCTTATCTTACCTTATCTTATCTTTTCATGTCTTGTCTTGTAACCTGCACTTTAATTTTAAAAAAAAAGAGAAGAAAAATGTCAATCAAAGGCCCAAAATCTAGTGTTTGCACCCAAGAGTACATATCACAATGAAAATGTAAGTTTTTGTGTTTGTGTATAATGTTCCTAAAATGTGAAGATTCTGCTGTGTGGGATTATCTTATCTGATCCAATCTGATCTGATCTTGTCTTGTAACTGAGCTTTAATTAAAAAAGAAAGAAAAAAAGTCAAAGCCCCAAAATCTAGGTTTTGCACCCAAGAGTACATATCACAATGAAAATGTCATCTTCTACACCAGTAACCATCTACTAACATCTGCTAACCTCTGCTAACATCTGCTAACATGTACTAACATCTGCTAACCTCTGCTAACATCTACAAACATCTACTAACATCTGCTAACCTCTGCTAACATCTGCTAACATGTACTAACATCTGCTAACCTCTGCTAACATCTACAAACATCTACTAACATCTGCTAACCTCTGCTAACATCTGCTAACATGTACTAACATCTGCTAACCTCTGCTAACATCTACAAACATCTACTAACATCTGCTAACCTCTGCTAACATCTACAAACATCTGCTAACATCTGCTAACCTCTGCTAACATCTGCTAACCTCTGCTAACATCTGCTAACATCTACTAACATCTGCTAACCTCTGCTAACATCTACAAACATCTGCTAACATCTGCTAACATCTACTAACATCTGCTAACATCTACTAACATCTGCTAACCTCTGCTAACATCTGCTAACCTCTGCTAACATCTGCTAACCTCTGCTAACATCTGCTAACATCTACTAACATCTGCTAACCTTTGCTAACATCTACAAACATCTGCTAACATCTGCTAACCTCTGCTAACATCTGCTAACCTCTGCTAACATCTACTAACATCTGCTAACATCTACTAACATCTGCTAACATCTGCTAACGTCTGCTAACCTCTGGTAACATTTACTAACATCTGCTAACATCTGCAAACCTCTGCTAGCATCTGCTAAACTTTGCTAACATCTGCTAACATCTACTAACCTCTGCTAACATCTGCTAACATCTGCTAACCTCTGCTAACATCTACTAACACCTGCTAACATCTGCTAACATCTACTTTCGTCACATCTCTCGTTAAACTTTGAGGAAATATTGATGTTTATAAACAATATGGACAAAAATATTGAGACACATCATGGCTACAGCTGTCACATGTCTTGTTCATGCTGATTTGAACTATAAATAAAAGAATGTGTCCCAATACTTTTGTCCTTATTGTGTATTTGAGCTGTTTTTCATGCTCTGAAACGTGCACCTCAAGCATCACTGAGCATCATGGGTGTTTCCTTCTTCATCTTCTAGGAGTTCCTCGTATGACTAACATCTGCTAACATCTACTTTCTTCACATCTCTCATTAAACCTTAAGAAAATATTGATGTTTATAAACAATATGGACAAAAATATTGGGACACATCATGTCTACTAAACAAGAAAAGCACTCGGAGAGCACAGACCTACGGCTAGGCAGATCAGTCCCCCCACCCCCACCCCCCCCATCCCCAATCACCACCAAAATTCAATCATTTTTTCCTTGTGCCAGTATCAACATTTCCTCAAAATTTCCTCAAAATCTGCCACCCCCCAATCACCACCGAAATTCATAACTTTTTGAGTTATCTTGCTAACAGACAAAGACTTTTTTTTTTTTTTTGGCTTAATTCAAGATTTTTTGCTAAATTTGAGATATTTTTTGGCTTAATGGAATTTTTGTTTTACTTAATTGAAGATTTTTTTTTTTTGGTTTAATTCAAGATTTTGTCCTTAATTCAAGCTACTTTTTTTTTTGCTTAATTCAATTCAAGACTGTGGAATTTTTGCACTTGGCAAAAACATCCCAGGGGCCGAACCGGACCCTTTGGTGGGCCGTATTTGGCCCCTGGGCCGCATGTTTGACACCCCTGCTTTAAGGAAATGCTGATGTTTATAAACTATGTGGACAAAAATATTGGGACACATCATGGCGACAGTTGTCAGATGTCTTGTTCATGCTGATTTGAAATATAAATAAAAGAACACGTCCCAGTACTTTTGTCCTTATCAGGTACTTGAGCTGTTTTTCATACTCTGAAACGTACACCTGAAGCATCACTGAGCATCATGGGGGTTTCCTTCTTCGTCTTGCAGGAGTCCCTCGTATGGCTCTGTCCGCCAGCGGGTGGGACTGCCTTCGCGCCGGAGACACCTGCTCCAGCGACGACACCTGCAGCCCACGGTTGCGCACCCTCAGGCAGTGTGTAGCCGGGGACGGCAGCGTCAAACTGGGACCCGGGGCCCGAAACCAGTGCGAGAACGCCATGACGGCGCTGTTGTCCACCCCTCTGCACGGCTGCCAATGTAAACGAGGCATGAAGAAGGAGAAGAACTGCCTGAGCATCTACTGGAGCCTGCACCAGTCGGTTCTGCACGGTAAGACCCACATTACAACCAAGGGGCTTTGTTCCGCAGATGTGGGCGGGAGCAGGTATAGTGTGTTATTGGGATTAACGAACGCGTCGCACAATAAATAACACTCCCACCTACAGACAGCTCAAGCGCAAATTCCAATTATTATGCCAAAAAATGTGAAACTGTAGGTTAATTCAGTCCTTTTGTTCCACACATAATGACTGTATTTTATCACCCTGTACACCTTTCAAATGCTTTGCACAGTCAGTGTCGTTTCTTACTTTTATATTTAAGCCGTTTCTTTGTGTAGGACGGTTTTTCACTGTGTTATGACACTGAATTCCTGACACTGTAATTCTATTAAAGCAAATATATAACTCATACAGATAAAAAAAAAAAAAAAAAATGCTTACTCGGCTGCAATTTTTAAAGAAATTTACCATAGTGTCATAGTGTAGCAGGAGCAGAATATCAACTATTTATTGCTAAACAGGCTTTTATTAATGACTAGGGATGCACCGATACCACTTTTTTCCAGACCGAGTACAAGTACTTACATTTGAGTATTTGCCGATACCGAGTACCGATACAAGTACTTAATAATCCCATTCCAGTTGTTAGTTCCTTTTGTAAATGTGCTTTATTGTCGTTGTCATTAGTCTGACTGGAACAAAGTGCTGCTACTAGGGATGGGAATCGAGAATCAGTTCTTTGTGAGAACCGGTTCTCAGTAGCTCGATTCCTTGGAATCGTTTGCCTGCCTGCTTATCGATTCCGGCTTTGTTATGCATGCGCAATGACATCACACGTACGCTGCAATGTTTTGGTCAGAACGCAGCCAACATGGCGTTGAGGCAGAAGCGGTCTAAAACAGATGACACCAGGTCCACTTACTTGGAACACTGTCAAAGCTTCCATGTCTTCAAAAGGGTGGAATCCCTCCAATATCCTCAAACATTTGTCCACAGCATGTGAATCATTTACAGGAATGTCACGTATTTGATACTCTACTTAGCAGCACTTGTGAATGTAGCGGCAGAGTGAACGCCGGGCCGGTTCCGGTGTGGGCAACAAACGTGGTAATTCCTCAAATACAAATTTCCGAAGGTAAGAAGGGAAAGGAAATGAGGTGCACAACAACTGGAGATGAGCCGAGCCGAGTCGAACCGGTTCCACGTAGTAGAAATGCGGCAATAGAGGAATTAGTAAAGAGTCTTTAGTTTCACTTTCACTGTACGCCGCCCCCCCGAACCGGCCCGGCGTCATCTGTTATTATTATTTGTACATACTGTATATGTTAGATTTTCTGTGCAGAGATGGAAATATAAAAGACAGTTAATGCAAACACACCCGTTTGTACTCTTTTATTCCCTCACCCAATGAGAATCGATGAGAGAATCGATAAGGAATCGGATCGATAAGCAATATCGATAATGGAATCGGAATCGTTAAATTCTTAACGATTCACATCCCTACCTGCTACTGACATTTAATGTGTTGGAATGAGCGTTTCTCAATTAATCCACCAGGGGGTGCCGCTCTTAATTAACCATACTGTACAAATACTACAAAGAAGAGTAAAGTCTTTTGAGAAGAAGAAGAAGAAAGTCAGTAATAACAAACATGGAGACGACAGAGGTAACACTAATGTGATACTAATATTGCAGCGTTTTTGCGAGTACGTTTTAACAGCTTAGCTTCAGCAGGAAGAGAAAAGAGAAATGAGCCATAAGTTTCGTTTTCACATCCGCTGGCGGCGGTCTGCACCGCTCCGTACCCCTCTCCGTCTGGGTACGCATCCGCCAGCACCTGGAAAACGGATGGAATGTACGCAGAGGACGGACAGAACGCTGCGTCCGTATCTGTCTGTAACGTTACTTGCAGTCAGCGTTACTTTTATCACCGTCATTTATTTTGAAACATTTCCTCACTCTTCACACTCCACACACATTATTCCTCCTCCTCGTACCTGCTGCACTGAACTGTGAATGTCACATGGCCGTAAGTGGTATCGGTGTATTTGTATCGGATTACTTTTAGTACGAATACGAGTACACACACTGAGTATCGGAGCCAATGCCCAATACTCGTATCAGAATCGGTGCATCCCTATTAATGACCATTTATTACTGTTTTTAAAATGATTGAAAATATACACAGATCAGCCATAACACTGTAACACTGATATGGGAAATGATAATGATATTGATTATTTCAGACAGTGTCTACAAAGTTTGTTCACAGTTTTGAGAAACTTCAATTTTTGAAGAATTTTTTGAAATAATAAAGATGTGCCTTTACTTATAATGGTCCATATTGTAATGGTTTATAAAAAGGAAATAGTTACAGATATCAGTATAGTTCGGATTGAGCACTGATAGGAAGTCATATCTGGACTTTCATTTGGGTCTGTGACCTTTGACCTTCAGTAACCTTGAAGGGTCAAAGTCAAGGTCACCGATGTCTAGATTTCAACAATCTTCTTCTCCAAAAATACGGGTTGGATTTATTTAGAAATTTTGCATGTAGCTTCCTTGAGATAATGTCTACAAAGTTTGTTCACAGTTTTGAGAAACTTTGATTTTTGAAGAATTTTTTTGGAAATATTAAAAATGTGCCTTTATTTATAATGGTCCATATTGTAATGGTTTATATAAAGGAAATAGTTACAGATATCAGTATAGTTCCTATTGATCACTGATAGGAAGTCAAATATGGACTTTCATTTGGGTCCGTGACCTTTGACCTTCAGTGACCTTGAAGGGTCAAAGTCAAGGTCACCGATGTCTAGATTTCAACAAAATATCCTGGTTGGATTTATTTAGAAATTTTGCATGTAGCTTCCTTGATATGTCTATAAAATTTGTTCACAGTTTTGACAAATTTTGAGTTGGGAATTTTTTTTTTTTTTAATTATTAAAAACTAGTGCGTTGACCCGTGGGGATCCACAGGTTCTAGATGTGATAGTTTTTATGATGTTGTGTATTCGTGCATGCTGTACCGCATTTGTCCAGCAGTCACCGCCAAAGTATTCTGGCCATAGCAACGTGATTGTAAGGCCGTTGTATTCCAAAATTACTAATATCTCCCAAAATATTGGTCCTATCAACTTGCCGTTTTTGCTAGTCTGTTCCTTGAGCAAAAATACATAAAGATGCCAAACTGCAGCTGTCAACTCCGTACGGATATTGTTTGATGCCCAAGACACACATACAGATGCACACGGAGGCCACTTGGCTTTCATAATATAGATGTGCCTTTACTTATAATGGTCCCTACTTTAGTTGTTTATAACATGGAAATGCTTATAGATATCAATATAGTTATTATTGAGCACTGATAGGAAGTCATATATGGACTTTTATTTGGGTTCATGACCTTTGACCTTGAGTGACCTTGAAGGGTCAAACTCAAGGTCAACAATGTCTAGATTTCAACAATATTCTACTCCTAATCTACAGGTTGGATTTATTTCAAATTTTACATGTTTTTATATGCTTCTTTGGAACAATGTATACAATGTTTGTTCATAGTTTTGCAAAATTTTGATTTTTTTGACGAATTTTTGAACTATTAAATATTTGCTTTTACTTATAATGGGCCATATTTTGATGGCTTATAACATGGAAATAATCAGAGATATCAATATAGTTCCTATTGAGCACCAGTAGGAAGTCATATATGGATGGAATTAGTTGAGTTCTCCTCCAGTGAAAGTACCGCCCACTTCTACTGGGACATTAATCTGCTTCATCCAGACCACAGGACGCTAACATACAGACAGAACCCGACAACCTCGCAGATTCAACTTGGTATTGATTCTTGATAGAACACGCCAGTGAGATACAGGGATATTGGTCCTATTTTTTTTTTTTTTTTTACCTCGATCAAATGCTAAATTATTTGGGAAAAATGCTCGACCAAAACACATCTTCAGAATGCCTTCAACTGGAAATCCCACAGACAACTACCACCCATTTTCTTTTCCTTTGTTTTTCTTTTTTGTTGTTGTCATTTGACTAAAAGCCATACATTTTTGTTCCCATTTAAAAAGAGCTTATTTGTAGGAAAATCACTACCTGTGTTTTCTGCCAAAGTGGTAGAAGAAGAGTTTTTCTGTTTCCTCAGCTTAGATGCTCTGCAAAATTGCTTAGGTCTTATAAGAGTCGGGGAAATTTTGCACCATTACTAAAACAGATGCTGCAGTGTAGGGTTTGGAATAATGTTATAGATGGCAGATGAAATAGAACAGAAAACCCAGATTTTGCACGTGTTGGAGACACTATTTCTTCATGAACGCTAATACACATAAACACATAGTCCTCATTGGTTCTTTTAATTATTGTTCTTTCATTATGTAATGTTTACACAGGGATTTAATGATGCTGTACACTGGAAAAAATCTAAATCTTACCAAGTGTACTTATCTCATTTCTAGTCAAAATATCTCATCACACTTAAAATAAGACATAATCACCTGACGAGTAACTTTTCAGTGAGATATAGTATAAAGAACTTATTTTAGACAAAAGATCTGGAAAATCTTATTTCGAGAAATCTTACCAAGATAATTTTCACTTGCTCCATTGGCAGATTTTTTTTTGCTTAATTCAGGATTTTTTTTTTTTTTTTTTGCTTAATTCAAGTCCCATTATGGTCTCAACAATGCAAAAATCTAAATCTTATTTTTCTCATTTTTAGTCATAATATCTCACCACACTCAAAATAAGACATAATCACCTAAAGAGTAACTTTCCATTGAGATATAAGAACTAACTTTTTTTTGCTTGAATTTAGCAAAAAAAAAAAAAATTCTTAATTTAAGCCAAAAAAATCTGCCAATTGGAACAAGTGAAAATTATCTTGGTAAGATTTCTTCAAATATTTTCAGACAATAGATTTTGAAAATCTTATTTCAAGAAATCTTACCAAGATAATTTTCACTTGTTCCATTGGCAGATAATACATATATATATATATATATATATATATATATATATATATATATATATATATATATGTATGTATGTCAAGGCCCAAAACGGAATCTGGCCAGATTCAGAATTGGGCCGGCCCAGAATGGAATTCTATTCTAGGCCGGCCTAGAATGGAATCTTGCTGTTATAATGTTATTTTTATACCATGTTTAATGCAAATGATCTAAATTATTACAAAAATCAATACATGGAGTTTGCAAATATGTGAAAAAAAATGAAACAAACAACATTTTAATTGTAAATTATAATACACTTTATTTACAAATAGAACCTAGTGGTACTCCCCACCAATATATGGTACAGTGAAACCGACTGAAATTGACAATAGTTACTCAAGGTATGTAAGACTGAAAATGTTAAATTATGACAAATTATGGAATTATGGATCATTTGCATTAAACATGGTATAAAAATAACATTATAGCAGCAGGATTCCATTCTAGGCCGGCCTAGAATAGAATTCCATTCTGGGCCGTTTCCATTCTGAATCGGGCCAGATTCCGTTTAGGGCCTCGACATATATATATATATACATATATACATATATATACATATATACATATATATATATATATATATATATATATATATATATATATATATATACACATACACACACACACACACACATATATATATATATATATATATTTTTTTTTATTTTTATTTTTTTTATTTTTTTTTTTTTTTAATTTATTTTTTTTTTTTTTTTGCTTGATTCAAGCAAAGACTCTGCCAATGGAACAAGTGAAAATGATCTTGGTAAGATTTCTTGTCTAGAAATCAGTTCTTATATCTCACTGAAAAGTTAATATTTAGGTGATTATGTTTTATTTTAAGTGTGATGAGATATTTTGACAAGAAATGAGAAAAACACGCTTGGTAAGATTTAGATTTTTTCTCGTGTACTGTACCAGAAATTCTGTAAAATCTTTATAGAACTGACTAGACCTGTCACAGTTGTTATACAATCTTTTGATCAGTCTTTTTGTGTAATGGTTAGTCATTGGTATTCACCTCCATGAATGAAACCAATAGAAATGTCATGATTTAAAACTGTTTCCACTTTATTTTCAACCGTTTGAGCTCTGACTTACACCTCCCTTCCTTTGCTGTGGAGAATTAGCACTAACTTTTCCTCTCAGTACATTAAACTTCTATTATATACATTTCCACAACTGTTTATTTCGATTTACATTGTGGATTTAGCACAATTTAGATGTATTTGCAAAGCTTTAACCCTTTTAAGACTGCTATTATAAGTGGCCGCGTAGGGGTCTTCATATTTTCTTTGCAATAAAAGTGTCTTTTTTGCCAATTCTTTTGCACCTTTTTTTTCAAGAAGAACTTAACTTTCAATAGCTGGCCATCAATTATCATTATTATAAATAATAAATGCTTAAAACAGTGTGTTTTAGTTAAAAAGAAAAACAGACTTGAATTTTTTTTAGCATATTTATCATCAGAAACAACTGTAAATGTCCAGAATGAAACTTTTTGAGATTGCAGAAGTAAACTTTCAACTATTTTACATCTGCTCAAACATACTTTTTGGTCTTGAACACTCAGTATCTATGTTATGGCTTAATAGTTTATGCTATTTTCAGGCGTTTTTTTAGCCTTTGTGGAAGTTTCTTTCTACTTGTAATAGAGTCCCACATTGCTGCAGTAAAGTGTTATATAGTGTTGGAAAGTTCAGGATTTCAGCTTTCTGATGCCATTTGAATTTTGCGGATAGCACAAAGGGTTCAGTGGGTACGGTAATTAGAATGCTGAAAAGCGCAAAATGCAGCGCTGGAGAGATTGCAGTAGTTAAAGGGTTAAAAGCAAACAAACATGTCATTTTTATGTATGACCCAAAATTAGAATAACTGGAACAATATGGAAAATGCTAATTAGCAACGAAGCAGTGACATTAAAATGTACTCTGACTTGTATTTCTTTACAGACACTTCTATTTTGTGTTTTGCATGTTTTTCTGGTCGACTTCATTTCATTTGGAAATCCACATCCATTCGTCATATTCAGACTGCGACACTTTTAACAACAAAGTTAAAACAAAGTCAGTTTTGGGCTAATAATGAAACAACAATGTGATAGTCTGTTGTGCTGCATTATGAAATAATGTTGCATTTTGTAATAAAATTCTTGAATGCATTTTGTAATAAACTTTGCCACATTTTGTCAGTAATACTTATTTAGTTCAGCTTTTGTCTTTAGTTTGCAAACACATTCTACATTATAATGAATACAGTTACATTTGATGTAGGTTTGACCAGTGAAACATCCTACAAGTGTTTTTTTTGTTTTTTTTGTGTTTTTTTTTGTTTTGTTTTTTTAATTTTATTAATTCTAATTAAGCTGGAATGCTTAATGCTGTTCTGCTGGTTTGATGGTTTTTCCAATCAAGATATCAGTTTCAATAGTTTTTCAATGGTTTATTACATAATGCACCAAATTATTATGTTTTCTTAAAAAGAAAAAAAAAGTGCTGCACCCACTTTTTTTAATGACTGTTGTAATATGCACTCAAAAAAACAGAACATTGGATTTAAATAATAAGATAACATCAACCAGTCCCACAAAACTTTTTTATTTAAATTTTAAAAATACTAGATGACTAAATTTCAGCAAACCGTCTTAATTAAGTGCTACATCACACAGTTAAGTTGAATTTATTAAACATGTTGAATTTACTCAATATTGTTACGTTTAATTTAGTATACATCATTACATTGAATCAATTAAACACATTGAATTTACTACATATCATTTCATTGAATTTAATAAACATATTGAATTTACTAAATGTCATTGTGTTAAATTTACTAAACATCATTATGTTCAATTTATTAAACACACCGAACTTACTACATGCTGTTACATTTAATTGCCTTTACATCATTATTGTAGCATAGGTGGAAGTTTGACAGGAAGTTAGTTCAGTGCCAAATGTGAGCACAAGTTGTGCTTTTAATTTGACAGAGAGGGAGATCCAAACTGGAACAATCACAACAGGACAGCCATTGCTCTGCCAATGGCTCTCACTCAGGGTGCAACTTTACAAATTACAAAAATACAGAAAAAATAAACAAAAACTCCAATAAGCATTGTCATACACATATTAACTCAAAACTAGTACTAACACAACAACCCCGCTGAATTCTTGAGCATAAAAATAACACATTTACAACATAGTACCCACTACCCATAATGCACTGCAGCAAACATGCCACATTATGTTGAATTTATTAAACACATTGAATTTACCAAATATTATGTTTAATTTACTAAACATCATTATGTTGAATTTATTAAACATTACATTGAATTTATGGTATTAATCATCACTGTGTTGAATTTAATAAACATTGGAGGACCTCAATAAATACCACGCATGTCAATTTACGTTACTTATGTTTTATTTATTTAAATCAAATTCAAAAAACAGGCAAGAAAGTGGCATGTGCCAAATGTGCCAAACACAGGTCCCGAGTGCTTTGAGTGTGTCTGTCTGTGTCTCTGTGTATGTCTGCATGTGTCTGTGTATGTCTGCATGTGTCTGCATGTGTCTGTGTATGTCTGCATGTGTCTGCATGTGTCTGTGTATGTCTGCATGTGTCTGTGTATGTCTGCATGTGTCTGTGTATGTCTGCATGTGTCTGCATGTGTCTGTGTATGTCTGCATGTGTCTGTGTATGTCTGCATGTGTCTGCATGTGTCTGTGTATGTCTGCATGTGTCTGCATGTGTCTGTGTATGTCTGCATGTGTCTGTGTATGTCTGCATGTGTCTGCATGTGTCTGTGTATGTCTGCATGTGTCTGCATGTGTCTGTGTATGTCTGCATGTGTCTGTGTATGTCTGCATGTGTCTGCATGTGTCTGTGTATGTCTGCATGTGTCTGCATGTGTCTGTGTATGTCTGCATGTGTCTGTGTATGTCTGCATGTGTCTGTGTATGTCTGCATGTCTCTGAAAATCGACGAAAAATCACAGGAGCACACGCCACAACAGGCCTTGCAGACAGGTGATGATCGTGCAGAAATGGCTGCTGAGCAGTGCGCATACGTCAGGTGGACGGCAAACGCTTTGGGACAAACTTCATTTTTTAAGTGACTGCGTTGACTAAATTGTATTAAACAGTACTGAATATTCCCAAGACTTGTATTATTATTTAAATGTAATGTAACTCTCTTGTTTTTTTCACTAAAAATGATTTTATTAAATATTTTCAAAATAAATACATTGCATAAGGATTACTACATGGGTTTTCCATTTCTTTGAGTGTGTAAAAAGTTATTACAAAATATGGCAAAGTTTATTACAAAATGCTGCATTATTACATAATGAGGTGAAAAATTATTACATTATTACATATTAAACCATTATTACATAATGCTGCACTACATGGTCCCAAGAAAAGTGCAGTACCTTAAGACCAAATATGGACTGCAGACCACTGATTTGGCAACAAATATGTCAGAAAATGATTAAAATGTGTGTGAAACAGTGTTCCTCCAAGAAAGACAGGAGGGCATTTGGATATTTCAGTATCTACAGAGCAGAGCAGAATGAAAAGATTCAGAAAAAATGAATGTATTTCAGTTTGAGAAAAGCAGGAGTTCTATTGTAGATTGAACACCGTGACCTTTGATCCCTGAGACGACGCTGCATCAGGACCCATCATTCATCTACAGCTGATAGAAACACAGCACTTGGGTCTTTGTTCCTGAGAAAATAACATCCGGTTCTTCCCAAAAAAGTCCTGGAACACTGGCTTTGTGTTTCATATATTTTGCATTTTCCATACTGTTCCTACTCTGTCTTATTTTGCCTTATATATGACAAGACTGTACAAAAAACCCACCACAATATGTTTAACTGAATAGTGAGATAGGATTAAGCATCTGTATATTTTTTCTTAAGTGGGTATAAGATTCAGTTTTAACTAGTGCTGTCAAACAATTAACATTTTTTAATCAGATTAATTGCAGGATTGCTATGGATTAATTTTGATTAATCATGATTAAATATTCTTTTTTTTTTTTTTTTCCAAAATGTTTTTATTTACATTTTTATCATTTTAACAAACAAACAACAAACAGTGCATACATCAGATCCATGCAACCTGCTGACTACAAACACAAACACCATTATGTTTACAAAAAGAAAAAAATATATATACAAAATGTAGAAATCTGAGCATCCACCTTCAGAAACCACAGTGGTAACTTTTTCAAATGTTTGCGTTGTCCTCCAGTAAATTTAGATTCTTAGCATACACAATGAAAGGATTCCAAACACGTTCAAATGACTCCTGTTTGCCCTTAAGAATATAGGACATTTTTTCTAGTGGAAGGGTAGAAAGCATCTGCCGTATCCACTGACTAACAGTTGGTTTATGAGTTCTTTTCCAAAATAATGAAATGCATTTTTTAGCAAAATATTCATTTTTAAAAGATATTAATCGCGTTTCCTTTTGCATGAGCAGACTCGAGAAAGACGGGAATGTATATGAACGTAACGTGTTTGTCTCAAGCTGGGCAACGCGTTAGCCGAAACCCGACTAACATTTGCTTCGCGTTAATGTGGTATTTTAAGCTAGAGGTGCTTCGGCGAAAGGACAACCCTCCTCTTTTTGGACATGTAAATAGTAGCTTGTCCATTGACCCTCAAATTCCGCGAATATAACTTGCCCATAAAAATCTACCTAATGGAATTTCACCAAAACTTATGTTTTTCGATTAAAAGTTCTTGTGTTAGCAAGAGGTGTTTTTTTGGGTGTAGTGCAGTTGATAAATCATGCAAAACTGCAATGGAAAGACCTTTTTCTGCAACTAGAGTCACATAAATAAACTAGAAGCACTCGGAGAGCGGAGACCTCCACCAAGGCAGATCAGTGCCCCAGATTTGGATGAAAATTGCAGGAAATGTTGATACAGGCACAAGGAACAAATTATTAAATTTTGGTGTTGATCTGGGGTGGGGGGTCCACGGGGGCCCACTGATCTGCCTTGGCAGAGGTCTGCACTGTCTTTTCTAGAAAAGCACTCGGAGAGCAGACCTCCGCCAAGGCAGATCAGTGGGCCCTCGTGGCCCACCCACCCTACCCCCCACCAAAATTTAATTATTTCTTCCTTGTGCCAGTATCAACATTTCCCGAAATTTTCATCCAAATCCATCAATAACTTTTTGAGTTATCTCGCACACAAACAGACAAACAAACCAACGCTGACAAAAACATAACCTCCTTGGTGGAGGTAAAAAAAAAACCCGGGTGTTGATGGATGTTACAACAAGTGAAGAAGGAGAGTTTTAAAAGAAACATGGCGCATTTGTGTGGACACACCAGGAAACCGAATTATTTTTTTTACATTTGGTACGGGGGGCCAACAAATGTCCTGCCCCCTCAAATAAAAGTCTGAAGGCAGAGAAAAGGAAAATGAGGTGCACAACAGTAGGAGACATAGAGGAATTAGTAAAGGGTCTTAAGTTTCACTTTCACTGTACAGTCATATGGTGTGACCCCCCCGAACCAGGCCTGGGATCATCTATTATTATTATAATTTGTGCATACTGTATTTGTTATATTTTCTGTGCAGAGATGGACATATAAAAGACAGTTAATGGAAACACACCTGTTTGTACTCTTATTCCTTCGCCCAATAAGAATCAATAAGAGAATCCAATCCAACTTTATTTGTAAAGCACTTTAAAACAACTTCAGTGGACCAAAGTGCTGTACATAAGAATACTTAAAACCAAAATAAAAGAATGAAATACAGAATAGATTTAAAGACATAGAAACTGTACAAAAAAGAAAACAGTGCTATACAGAAGAATAAATAAAACCCAAATAAAAGCTGTGCTGAGAAATCTGATGTTTAAATTTATGTGTCGCCTGAATCACTCAGAAAATACTGTAATTTTATTGCTGACAAATCCTTTATATAGTGCTGTACATTACACATCACTGTTCTGGAAACACTGGTACGACTGCCTCTTGAAAGTATAGAGGGTTTTTTTTTTTTTTTGGAGGGGGGGGGGGTATTGCGTTTGTAGTTATCTATCTAATAAAATACAAGATAGATTAAATAGCCATACAATTAAAAACAACAAAATAAATAAATAAATAATATAGATAACTAAGAACAATAAACCACTACCAAATAAAAACCACAGAATAACAAGAGTACCTTCAAACATCTCACACGGTTTCAAACGCCAATCGATAAGGAATCCAATCGATAAGCAAAATCGATAATGGAATCAGATTCATTAAATTCTTATCGATTCCCATCCCTAATGTTTGGAATAAATCACTAAATCAAAATCAAAACATCAAATCGAAAGGACTGGTTTTGAGCACGAAGCCTGCGCATTATTTCTCCGTCCCTAATCGCTGTGTTTATGTAATTTTTCAGCTCTGCTTTTGTGGGAAAAAGAAGAAGAAGACGGGGTTGCCATGACAACACAAACTAACTTGTGCGCTCTGTGTGTTGGCAGGACTCAGCCTGGTGGAGAGCTACCCCTACGAGCCGGAGGAGAGGGGCTCCGACTACGTCCGTCTGGCCTCCATCGCTGCAGGTGAGTGGGCAAGCTGCCACTACGAGTGTTTCACCGCATCTGCCTTTAGTTCCACTGTTGGACGGGGGAACGGCAGAGTTAATTACACACGGAGAAGCATCCGTGTGCCACAGAACATCTATAAGCAAGGTCTGTGTCAGAGGAAGATAAATGGAGATGTTGTTGTGCATCATTTTGACTGAGTATTCGGCGGGTGTGCAGGTGGGTGTGCCAACGTTTGATGAGTAACATCCCACACTTTGCTGGTGTCATGCCTCTGAGCCTGTGGGCAAGCCTGGGGCCTGGTGTGTGCTGCTGTTGGCCCCTGAGGCACAGATTAATTACCTATTTACTTTAATGCAGCGAGAAGCCGAGAAACTGAAAGAGAGAGAGAGAGAGAGAGAGAAAGGAAAGAAAAAAGTCTCAGGGAGGGGGAGGAAAGAGGAGGACAGAACCGGTTTGTTTACTAAAAACAACACTACATGTTTCCTAAAGAGACCCACACAAACACACTAATGAGTAGTGATGTAGTTCTCCAGACCAGTCTTCTCAGAACCAATTTTTTGTGGTCTCGGTCTCATCACGGACTCAACTCATTTGGTCTGGGTCGTGTCTTGGGCTCCACCCTCTTTGGTCTGGGTCGTGTCTAGGTCTCGGACATAGCAGTCTCTATCATCACAGAATAGTATGAGTTTTTATTACATGCCCCCAAGACCGGTCTTGAGACCAATTTTTTGTGATCTTGGTCTTGTCACACACCCAACTTTGGTCTTGGTCTTGTCGTGGTTTCAGTACCCTTTGGTTTCTGCAGTGTTTTGGTCTCGATATCATTTGGTCTCGGCAGTGTCTTGCTCTTGATAACCTCAGGTCTCTGCAGTGTCTTGGTCTGGATACCCTCCAGTCTCGGTCTTGTCTTGGTCTGGATACCCTCCAGTCTCGGTCTTGTCTTGGTCTGGATACCCTCCAGTCTCGGTCTTGTCTTGGTCTGGATACCCTCCAGTCTCGGTCTTGTCTTGGTCTGGATACCCTCCAGTCTTGGCAGTGTCTTGGTCTCGATAGCCTTTGGTTTCTGCAGTGTCTTGGTCTCATTACCCTCCAGTCTTGGCAGTGTCTTGGTCTAGATACCCTTTGGTCTTGGCAGTGTCTTGGTCTTGATACCCTCCGGTCTCGGCAGTGTCTTGGTCTAGATACCCTCTGGTCTCTGCAGTATCTTGGTCTCAGTACCCTTTGGTCTTGGCAGTGTCTTGGTCTCGATACCCTCCGGTCTCGGTCTGGTCTTGCTCTGGATACCCTTCGGTCTTGGCAGTGTCTTGGTCTCCTTACCCTCCAGTCTCAGTCTTGTCTTGGTCTAGATACCCTCTGGTCGCGGCAGTGTCTCATTCTTTTTTTAACTTATTATTTATTGGACACATAGACATTGAACATACAGTCATAAGACTTGGATTGTAAACACTCAAAAGACAACAGACTGAAGTATCACATCAGACAGGTTCACAGATAGGTTCATACCAACACATTTACACACAGAGAAAATGAAAACAAAATGAAACAAAGCAGAACAAAACAGAAACAAAAAAAAATAAGACAAAACAAAAACTATTGTGTGTGTGTGTGTGTGTGTGTGTGTGGGGGGGGGGGGGGGGGGGCTTGCTCTTTTGGTTCAAGACAATATGAGCAACACAGGGGTCCATCTCCTTAGGAGTTTCTCCCTCTGGAGCCTTAAATTATAAGTTATATCCTCCATTCTATAAAGTTCCCATACACCAGTGGTTCCCAACCTTTTTTGGCTCGTGACCCCATTTTAACATCACAAATTTCTGGTGACCCCAGACATTCAAACCAGGGACACTTTTTTGGGCTGAAATTAATTTGATTTGATCATGTAATAGTTTGCTATACTATGTTGCAAATAAACATTAATTTTAGGCAACATTTAGACTATACAGTCTACTCTCGTTAAACCGCCCACCGTTATACCGCCATTTTCGCTCACCGCCGACCAAAACCATTGCACAAAAATCCCCAATGCATTATTCCATTAGCTACCGCCATTTCCGCCTATCGCCATCCGCCAGCCCAGTTCCATGCACAAACAACACTTATACCATTGATTTCCCGACCGTTATACCGCCAGCGTGATTGCCATCGAGTACACATAAATTTTAACAATGCACTGAAACAAACGCGCCAGACGCTGATCGCGACAAGCTACGAGTAGGTCTACGGAACGGCCACCGTTCATTTATCGCAGAACACTCAGTAGGTCAGGATGTCGGGAAGAGGACGTGGGATTAAGCCAAAGCCTCAAGATGATGGGGTGTCATTTCCCGACACGGTATAATAATGCTTAAAATGTTTCCCCACTTTAAATGATCCCTTACAACATAACAGAATCAAGATTTATTTAGAAACGCAATTAGAACGGGTTAACGGAGGCAGCATAGACATCATATAGTAAAGACATGCACATTATGGACGCAACCCGTT
The DNA here is from genome assembly GCF_902148855.1 of Sphaeramia orbicularis. Classification (NCBI taxonomy): domain Eukaryota; kingdom Metazoa; phylum Chordata; class Actinopteri; order Kurtiformes; family Apogonidae; genus Sphaeramia; species Sphaeramia orbicularis. Next base: position 16,893,704 of record NC_043978.1, on the reverse strand, counting down.
GTAACGCCATTTTCGCTATACCGCCAATTTGGCCGTGAACGGAAGTTGGCGGTATAACGAGAGTAGACTGTATAATGTAAATTTTTATTGGTAAGTTTAAATTTTGGATTTTTTTTTTTTTTATAAATTATTAGAAATTTCTGGTGACCCCAGACATTCAAAACAGTGACATTTTATTTGCTAAAATTAATTTGTTTTTGATCGTGTAATAGTTTGCTATAATATGTTGCAAATACACATTAATTTTAGGCAACATTTAGGCTATATAACAGTGAGTTTCAACCTTGGGGTCGGGACCCCACGTAGGGTCGCCTGGAATTCAAATGGGGTCGCCTGAAATTTCTAGTAATTGATAAAAAATTAAAACTTACAAATAAAAATTTACATTATATAGCCTAAATGTTGCCTAAAATTCATTTTTATTTGCAACATAGTATAGCAAACTTTTACACCATCAAAAACAAATGAATTTTAGCCAAAAAAAGTGTCTCTGTTTTGAATGTCTGGGGTCGCCTGGAATTTCTAATAATTTACATTAAAAAAATTAAAACTTACTAATAAAAATTTACATTATATAGTCTAAATTTTGTCTAAAATTAATGTTTATTTGCCACATATTATAGCAAACTATTACATGATCAAAAACAAATTAATTTTAGCCAAAAAAAAAAAGTCTCTGTTTTGATTGTCTGGGGTTGCCTGAAATTTCTAATAATTTATATAAAAAAAAATTAAAACTTATTAATAAAAATTTACATTATATAGTCTAAATGTTGCCTAAAATTAATGTTTATTTACAACATAGTATAGCAAACTATTACATGATCAAAAACAAATTAATTTTAGCCCAAAAAAAAGTCTCTGTTTTGATTGTCTGGGGTTGCCTGAAATTTCTAATAATTTACATTAAAAAAATTAAAACTTACTAATAAAAATTTACATTATATAGTCTAAATTTTGTCTAAAATTAATGTTTGTTTGCAACATAGTATAGCAAACTATTACATGATCAAAAACAAATTAATTTTAGCCAAAAAAAAAGGTCTCTGTTTTGAATGTCTGGGGTCGCCTGAAATTTCTAATAATTTACATTAAAAAAATTAAAACTTACTAATAAAAATTTACATTATACAGTCTAAATTTTGTCTAAAATTAATGTTTATTTGCAACATAGTATAGCAAACTATTACATGATCAAAAACAAATTAATTTTAGCCAAAAAAAAAGTCTCTGTTTTGAATGTCTGCGGTCACCTGAAATTTGTGATGTTCAAATGGGGTCACTAGCCAAAAAAGGTTGGGAACCACTGCTATATAATATAAATTTTTGTTTGTAAGTTTTAATTTTTTTATCAATTACAAGAAATTTCAGGCGACCGCATTTGAATTCCAGGCGACCGCATTTGAATTCCAGGCGACCCCAAGGTTGAAAAACACTACCATACACAGTCTTTCCATGATTGGAGCGTTGGAACATTTGGTGTCTCATTCTTGATAGCCTTCGTTCTCGGTCTTGTCTTGGTCTCGATACCCTCCGGTCTCGTGTCTCGGTCTTGCTGGTCTCAACTTCACCACTAGAAATGAGGCGTTTCATTTTTTCTTTTTTTTTTTTAAACACTGGAGAGGACAAAAAGTCAAGCGTGTTTTTTTTTTCTCCAACAACACATCGTCTGGTCTGAGTGAAGGTGAGATGGGGAGTCTGTGAAACTTAAATAATGACTTAAATGAAGTGATTAGTATGGACGGCCTGAACGCGAGTCGCACTTGTGTAATAATAAAAGTCCTACACACTCAAAGAAAGTTGAAATAAGTGGATAATGACAGCCCAGTGGGAGGGCGCCGCTTAATTAAAATATTCTGATGCTGTATTTGAGTTAGTGCTGAGGTGTGAAGAAACAAAACCAATACACAATGCACAAAAAGATCATTAGACTGGTAAGTTTTTTTTAAGATTATGAACTCTAAAACTTCCAGATTTGATTCAGTTTGACCCATAAAGACCCAAATATCCACTGACCACCCAAAGCAGGGGTGTCAAAGTCATTTCAGTTCAGGGGGCACATACAGCCTAATATGATCTAAAGTGGGCCGGACCAGTCAAATAATATTAACAAGTGGTGCCAGGCGCTACAAACCCCGCCCCTCGCATGTATCGCTGTGCTTGCGCTAGGAAAATGAAAGATACAGCCACTGTGGCTACATTAGTAGAAATGAGTGTAGCCACAAAAAACCACAGCCAGTCTGGGTCCAGTCTGGGTCCAGTCTGGGTCCAGTCTGGGTCCCTGCAGCGGGGCGCGTAGTGGACCACGACAACAAGCATAGCTCCCCCGGGAAATTTGGTGGAAAATGAAGTCTTTTTCCTGCATTCTGGCACATTTTGAGCTTAAAAATATGTTAAATCTGGCTTCAGTTTCATAAAAAAAAAATCATAAAAAATTAACTTTAAGTCAACATTTTCATCTAAACTATTTTTATTTCTAATCTAATTTATAACAAAACAATAAATGATAGACTTATGAATACAATTATTCTGACCACTGATGTTCATGAGATTCAATATAGATTCATATATTTTGTAAAATTTCTCCAAAAAAATTCATTTCTTTCATTATTAAAAGGTGCAATGATGATGGGAAGGATCATAACTGGGCTAGTGAAGGATCCGACCATAACATTCCAACAAACGAGGATCCGGATCATAAAAAAATTCAAAATGAAACCTCTGAGTATGATACCATACATTAGGGATGCACCGATACCACTTTTTTCCAGACTGAGTACGAGTACTTACATTTGAGTATTTGCCGATACCGAGTACCGATACGAGTACTTAATAATCCTATTCCAGTTCTTTGTTCCTTTTGTAAATGTGCTTTATTGTCGTTGTCATTAGTCTGACTGGAACAAAGACATTTAATGTGTTGGAATGAGCGTTTCTCAATTAATCCACCAGGGGGCGCCACTCTGAATTAACAATACTGGACAAATACCACGAAGAAGAGTAAAGTTTTTTGAGAAGAAGAAAGTCAGTAATAACAAACATGGAGACGACAGAGGCAACACTAATGTGATACTAATGTTGCAGCATTTTCGTTGGTAAGGTTTAAAGTTTCATTTTCACTTCCGCTGGTGGCGGTCTGCACGGCTCCGTACCCCTCTCTGTCTGGGTTTGCTTTCTAGATGTTGCACATGATTAAATGAATGAGCAGTAACCTCCCACAAGTGACGTGTGCAGTGTGAATTCGTAAAAAATCGGAAACGTTCGGGTGAGTTCGATCGCTCTCGGCATCACTCTTCAGTAGTGGAGACCGCATTTGTTATTTTCCTTGGTTATCGCTCGGACATTTTCGATCAGAGATGTAAGTTGGTTGATTTTACTAAAAAATACCTTCGCCACTGTGGTTACACGGGTTGAAAACAACTTCGCCAACCAGGAAAACGCATTGCCTAGGCGATGTGGCGATAGGGTAGCGCAAGCCTTGTATTTTAGCTTATTTTGGCATCGATCCAGCAGATATCATCATGTCTATGCATGTGCTGATGTCAGCGTATCAGTTTTCTCTATATATGTGCCAAGTTTGAAGTAAATTGAAACTAAATTGATGTTTTTATAGACATTCAAAATTTCGCCCATCATAAGTAAATGGGAGAAGAGGAAAGATTTTAAAAATTCATAAAAAATGTAAACTTTGACCTACTGTTCCCAAAATGTAATCACATCTATTCTGGGTCACTGGCAATCTACAGGGTGTCCCATAAGTCTCCATACATAGGAGATATTATACATTCCATGGTTCTAACATGTATTTCTTTATATTTCTTCTTTATAGTTCTTCAGCAGTGGAGGAAATGTGTTCCTGACAAAATGGCAGTCATATAGAGCATATTATATAAATAAACATGGTTTATGTCAAGAAACGTTTATTTTTCCTATGTATGGAGACTTATGGGACACCCTGTATAAACCCAATTTGGTATGAATTCAACCAATAGTTTTGCTGCTAGAGTGTAAACAAACAAACAAACCGATCCAAAAACAATACACCTTGCCTCCCCTTCGGGGGGCGGGGCAATAATAGGATAAGAACTGATAAATAATTCAACTCCAAAGTTTTCTCTATGTTTTTGAGTGAAAAAATTAAAATTCCATAGTGAAAACGTTTACATCAGTGAACTGTCCTTGAACATAACATGAACAAATATGAAGAACCTGAAACTTCTTAAGAAAAATAAGCACAATTTTAACAATATGACACCTTAGTTTCTCATTTATACGTGTACATTACAACTTACAGATCACAGTAGATCTACAAAGACACAAAACATTTCATAACAGGCAGAATATTGTTAAAATTCCACATACTTCTCTTAAGACATTTCATGTTGTTCACGTTTGTTCAGGTTATCTTCTGTTTCCTCTGTTTTGATAGAATAACCTTTGGATTAACTCAAAGTTTTCATGAACGTCTATATCATAGGAAGTTAAATATAAGAAAATACATGATTTGCAGTGAAAAATGCTAAATATAGAGGATAAAATTATAATAAATGGAAATAAATTATTTAAGAAATGTTCACAGAAAAGTAAAGTAAAACAAAAGTAGCACTGGGTCTTTATGGGTTAAACATGTTTGAAATAAAAAAAAAAAAAGTGTATGGTTTAAATGACAAAGCAGCTCCCAGTCACAAATGGTCCTTTTTTTCTGCTACAAATCGTCCCATTTAGCCTCACAGTTTCTTAACTTCCACCATAAAACACACTCCAACAGCTGCTGAGAGCAACTTTTCTTCAACAGCTCAGAGTCCTAAAGTGAGACTAATGGCGGCGTTGACCTGTTGATGTGAATGAAATGGCGTCGGGCGATGGGAGCCTACAGTGATGGGTCGCCCTGTGACCGGCCCGTGTCAGTCAGTGCGAAAAGAAAATCAATTCACAGAAGTAGCACAAACCACAGACAGATGGCTGAATGGATGGAGGGAACTTAATATTCTGCAAACTCCGTCACAGATTTCATACTCATGGAGTGAAAAGAATACGTTAGCACATCATGAAGGATATACGGAATGTATTAAACATCATCTGCATCATCCTTCACACTGACAAAAATGTGTTCTTTATTGGAGTAGTTCTGTGCAATATGACCAAAATCTCATATCCTCAAATATCATAAACCAGTATGTGAATGTTCAGTTACACTAATAACTAAATAGATCCTATTAATGTATAGAATATAGTCCCAGGATGTACTGGAATTATCCTGTTATTGTTTCAGTTCACATTCTCTTTGTGTAAAACACAGGGGTCAAACATGTGGCCCGGGGGCCAAATCCAGCCCGCCAAAGGGTCCAATCTGGCCCGTAGGATGAATTTGTGAAATGCAAAAATTACACTGAAGATCTTAACAAACAATAGTGTAAAAATCTTTTTACATACACATATAAACCAATTAGATCTCAATTGGGTCAGACCAGAAAAATACTATCATAAGTAGGGATGGGAATTGTTTAGAATTTAACGATTCCGATTCCATTATCGATATTGCTTATCGATCTGATTCCTTATCGATTCTCTTATCGATTCTCATTGGGTGAGGGAATAAAAGAGTACAAATGGGTGTGTTTGCATTAACTGTCTTTTATATTTCCATCTCTGCACAGAAAATATAACATATACAGTATGTACAAATAATAATAACAGATGACACCAGGCCCAGTTCGGGGGGGGTGGGGGGTGGGGGGGGTACAGTGAAAGTGAAACTAAAGACGCTTTACTAATTCCTCTATTACCGCTTTTCTACTACATGGAACCAGTTCAACTCGGCTCGGCTTGTCTCCCGTTGTTGTGCATCTCATTTCCTTTCCCTTCTTACCTTCGGAAATTTGTATTTGAGGAGTTATGATGTTTGTTGCCCACACCGGTACCGGAAGCGACCCAGCATTCACTCTGCCGCTACATTCACAAGCGCAGCTAAGTAGAGTATCAAATACATGACATTCCTGTAAATGATTCACATGCTGTGGACAAATGTTTGAGGATATTGGAGGGATTTCACCGTTTTGAAGACATGGAAGCTTTGCAAGTGTTCCAAGTAAGTGGACCTGGTGTCGTCACTTTCTGCCTCAACGCCATGTTGGCTACGTTCTGACCAAAACAATGCAGCGTGCGTGTGACGTCATCGCGCATGCACAACGAAGGCGGAATCGATAACCAGAATCGTTAAGCAGGCAGGCAAACGATTCCAAGGAATCAAGCTACTGGGATTCTCGATTCCCATCCGTAATCATAATAAACTCTAAACAATGACAACTGCAGATTTTATCTTTGTTTTGGTGTAAAAAAAAAAAAAAAAGTAAAATTACAAGAAAATGTCTACATTAACAAACTATCCTTTTACAAAAAATGTGAATAACCTGAAGAAATATGAACAACGTGAAATGTCTTGAGAAAAGTAAATGCAATTTTATCAACATTATGTGTATTTGTAATTATAATATAAGTTGTAATGCACATGTGTAAATGATAAACTGACAAGCTGAGGCAGAATATTGTCAAAACTGCACTTGTTTTTCTTAAGACATTTCAAGTTGTTCACGTTATTCAGATCTTTAAGGAAACAATGTAGATGTAAACATTATCATAATGTAATTTTACTTTTTTCATTGTTATTATTTTACTGGTCCGGCCCACTGGAGATCATATTGGGGTGAATGTGGCCCCTGAACTAAAATGAGTTTGACACCCCTGGTGTAAAACATGTAAAAACACTAAATATAGAGTGCAGAGTTCAATGAACAGCCTGGATAAAATTAAAAAAATAAAAAATAAATAAAAACTGCCTGGATTTAACTAAGCCAATAGTTCAGATCCTTCCATGGGTAGACACTGCAGTGGTTCATAATGTTTCAGCTGTAACGGGTTATTTAACCCTGTAAAGCCAAACGTATCATATTTGATACATGAGTTTTGAAGCCTTCTACATGATTGGTGTGATATTTTTTTTGTCTTGAAAAACCTGATGTATACAATTAGATACATGCAATACACAGATAATCCACCAGGGGGGAGGAATTTCATGAAATTTTCAGGAAATGTTGATACTGGCACAAGGAAGAAATGATTAAATTTTGGTGTTGATCGGAGGGGCAGATCTGTCTTGGTGGAGGTCTGCGCTCTCCGAGTGCTTTTCTTGTTAATGCTGTTATTTTTGAGTTCAATGTCCTTAACTGTTAATGTCTTCTGCACTTTGCAAAGTTATCCCGCGGGCTGGATTGGAACTTTTGGCGAGCCGGTTTTGGCCCCCGGTTTTGACACCTGTGTTGTAGAGGATGCATTTGACCTCAGTTATTGTGACTCATGGCACTATTTTTTTGTTTTTTAAAATTATTTTAAACAAGAAAAGCACTCGGAGAGCGCAGACCTCCACCAAGGCAGATCAGTGGGCCCCCATGCCCCCCCCCATCCCCCCCACCCCCGATCACCACCAAAATTTAATAATTTCTTCCTTGTGCCAGTATCAACATTTCCTGAAAATTTCATGAAAATACTTTTTGAGTTATCTTGCTAACAAACAAACAAACAAATAAACATGCTACCGCCGCCACAATAATACTAGCAAATTAGGCTACTGCTATTATTATATATTTTTTGTATTATTCCAACAATTATTATTATTTTCCCCCTCACTCCCCCCTCTCTCTTTCTCACTTTCATTCACACCCCCCTCTTCCCCTTTTCCCTTTCACCCCTAACCAAGCTATATGGTTTAGTTGTATTTACATTTATAATCTTTTTCATTGTAATATGACGTTGTTGTTGTTGTTGTTGTTGTTGTTGTTGTTGTTTGTCAATACTCTGTCATTGTTGTGGTTTTTGGTTTGTTTGTTTATTTGTTTGAGTTTCCCTTTGTTTATGTGTTGTAGTTGTTGTTTTTCTGTCTACATAGTCTTGTTAACTATCACTAAAAAAAAGGAAAAAAAAAAAAAAGATTAAATCAAATATAGCAGTAGTTTTTACAGGAAGAGTATGTGAACAAAACCAGATTTGTATGTAGAAATGATATATTTCTATTGTTTTTAGAAAATAAAACTGTAAATTGAAAAAACATTCACGCACGCTATCACACAAAGCAAAGCGATCACAATACTTCCTGGTGGAGGTAATAATTATACATTTACATAAACATGTACTTAGACATAAGGAACCACAGACACAACAAGAAAAGCACTCGGAGAGCACAGACCTCCACCAAGACAGTTCTGCCCCCCCCACCACCGCCACCACCAAAATTTACCGTAAATTCCGGACTATAGACCGCACCTGAATATAAGCCACAGGCCCTCATTTTAGAAAGAAAATCAATTCTGTACACGTATAAGCCGCGTCGGTTTATAAGCTGCGAGTGTCCACCAGTGGTGATTTCTCATAGACTGCAAGAGAAGCCCGGCTTCCCCTGTCATTACGAAAATTAAATGGTTAAATATGTTTGGTTGTGTTGACATTTCATTGACTACACATGTGTTGAAACACGTTCATCTCACAGACGAGTTGGTTCAGAATCAGCTTTATCACAAATCATCAGACTCCATGTTGTTCACTTCTCATACATTCCCGTTGCGCTGTTTCCTCATACGATCTATGGTCAGTGCATTTCCCCGTTGAAGCCTGGCTTCTATGGGAGTCTATGGGACCGAGTGGAAGCTTTTTTTTCATTACGTCAAAACTGGACGGTAATTGGATAAAGGCGGCCTTATACTGTGCGAGTTTAGAGGCGATTTCTCACTCGTGCGACTATTTCTGGGATCGGGCCCGATGTGCCTCTAATCGTGTGTCGTGCTTCGTGCAGTGTACATGGGGTAAAGAGAAGCGATTAGCACCTCACGACCACCTCACGACCAGTAACCGTGTGTTCGCAAGGAAAACGGAGCCTTTGAAATCCTGCTCGCTCCTCGTGAGTGTATCGTACTGTCAAAGCAGTACCACGAACCGATGGGCCTCAAATTCTCACACTGTGCATGCGCGAACACGGACGCGTACAGTAGCGTACAAGCTAACAGTAGCTGGCTGTTGTCCTAGTGCAGTTTAGCTGTTGCAGCTGACCTCTAGTTCCTGCTGTAGGATGACAGCCCATACTGTCCACGTCTGGCCAACCAATTCCTGCACCAAACATGTCATCGTCTTTTCTTCTTTTTTGATTCCCGGCAGATTATGGCACATATTTCCAAAGCAGCTCGTTGGTTTTTGTTTAGCACTACCATTTCGTAGCTCACGCCAATACACAATCATCTATGCACTTTTATGGATTCCTTGGTATTTTAACGTTGTATTTCCGGATACAACACTCACACGTGTCGTGCGTCCTGTGGTGTATGGTCCTACAGTGTGAGCAGTCAGGTCGCATACGAGCGTACAGTGTGAGAACAGGAATCGTGAGCCTGACTGTACGACTGATTTGCACAGTTTGAGATGGAGCTGCGTGCAACGATCAAAATAATCGCACAGTGTATGGCCGCCTTAAAGGTTTTCTTTGAGTTCAAATGAAATTCTTCCCTGTATGTAAATGGGTCTGATATGTGTGAGCTTGCTGTCATATCTATAGGTTGATTCATTGTTAATATGATGATTAAAAAACAAAAGACAAAAAATGAGGCAATAAAAGGATAGTAATAAAAGCACATTTTCTCTTTCTTTATTTTTGTCGGTGGACTTATCGGGGTTTCCTTTGGATTCGTGCCGATACGGGATTGACTTGCTTTTGCGCCGGCTGTGGATTCACGGATTTAAAATGACTTGAAAGACACTTGAAAGTGAACAAATTTTTGTTTTTCGTTAGAGTAGGACTTTTAATTTATTTTTAAAATATAAAGATTAAAAACAAGTAATTACGTCTGTTGTAATATCATTTTCATTTAACATTATGCACGACGTGCCTATTAATTCTGAGATGCTTTAAATTTCTGACGGTCTCTGGAGAGCTTTAGTGGGTGTTTTCATTCAGAGTTTTGTTTCGTATATTTGTGAAACAATATTAACATTTGAAGGTTTACTATTTTTCCTTAAAAGTTCCCCTTTTGTGTGTGTTAATATCAACTTTATAAAGGTTCAGTTGTTAATGTTATCCATTCCTGCATACCTGGTAACAATAGACAGATTCTCCCCTGGGGTGTGGCAGGCAATAAGGGAAAACCGTCGTATAAGCCGCGTCGGAGTATAAGCCGCAGTGTTTAAAGCGTGGGAAAAAAGTAGCGGCTTATAGTCCGGAATTTATGGTAATTATTTCTTCCTTGTGCCAGTATCAACATTTCCTGAAAATTTCATCAAAATCCATCCATAACTTTTTGAGATATCTTGCTAACAAACAAACAAACAAACAAACACGCAAACACACAAATCAAACTGATCACACTACCTCTTGGCGGAGGTAAAAAACCAAATTATCCAACAAACCTACAGAGCTATTAAACACAAAAAAGAGAGAAAGAAACAAACACACAACAGCATTGTAAAGAGGAGTTGATAATATTATTCATTTTGTTGTTGACTCACTCTACTATTTGAGGTGATTGTTGTGCCGGTGGCAGAGGTTGGCTTTCATAGACCCTGTTCGAGTTTACCCATCAGCCCCCTCTTCCGTGTATGATCTCCTCCTTTTACGTCCTCCTCCACTTCACTCTCACCCTGTTCCGTGTCACGTTCACTCCCCTCCATGTTTGTTTGTGTTTCCTTCATGCAAATACCCTGCTCGCATCCTTGTGGAAGAGCACAAAGTGTCACTGAAATGACAAAAAAAATATCACCATAGAGACTGTGATTTGTGACACAACAAAATAAACAGCAGAGCGTAATATGAGATGATAACGATGTTTTCCTATCGTATGATCCACAGTATATCATCTGCTCACACTGTTTGGGAGCTTTTCTAAACTTAATTAACTGTGAAAGTGGGGTCTGAAAACAGGTTTTTGGTGTGAATCATTTTGACAGGAAGGGATTTTACTTTCTTTCATGCATTGTGTGGTGTGTTTTTACATAAAATAACAGGCCTGTTGTATTTGTATGAGAAGGGATGGGGGGGTTGAGTTGGTATTTTTCTATATTTAATTCACTGATTATGTAGATTTTAATAAAAACTCAAAGTAAATCCAAATGTTATTATATCAAAACAGAGAAAACTGAAGAAAAGGTGATTTTTTTTTCAGCAAAGTACACCATAACCTTTCCTAAGTGATTTGTTTTTACTTTAAATTAAATTTATTATTTTTAGCTTTTTTTTTTTTTTTTTTTTTTTTTGTAAATCTGGTATTTTTTATGTAGATTTTAATAAAAACTCAGAGTAAATCCAAATATTATTATATCAAAAACAGAGAAAACTGAAGAAAAGGTGATTTTTTTTTCAGCAAGTTTTTTTTTTTTTTTTCATTTTTATTATATTATTCTCTGCATTTTGCTTATTTTTTGGTGAAAATCAGGTATTTTTCTATATTTAATTTACTGATTATGCAGATTTTAATCAAAATTCAGAGTAAATCCAAAGATTATTATATCAAAACAAAGAAAAATATCATTGTCTGAGCAAAAAAAAAAAAAAGCATCATGGGTCATATGTGATGACCATAAACAGATGACAAACTGTATTTTACACCTATTATTTACATGTATTGATAGGATTAATGGATCAGAAGTTATTGAACACTTTATATCAGTAGATGTGTTTGGTCACTGCCAGTTGTCATGGTGATATTTAGACTTTTATAAGTGATTTATCACCTTTTATTATAATAATATTCACTACATTTTGCATTTGTCAGTGAAAATCTGGTATTTTCCTCTATTTAATTTATTGATGAGTATTATATTAAGGTTATTATATAAACACAAATCATCTGCTCACACTGTTTGGGAGCATTTCTAAACTTAACTGTGAAAGTGGGGTCTGAAAACGGGATTTTGGTGTGAATTATTTTGACAGGAAGGGATTTTACTTTCTTTCATGCATTGTGTGGTGTGTTTTTACATAAAATAACAGGCCTGTTGTATTTGTATGAGAAGGGATGGGGGGGTTGAGTTGGTATTTTTCTATATTTAATTTACTGATTATGTAGATTTTAATAAAAACTCAAAGTAAATCCAAAGGTTATTATATCAAAACAGAGAAAACTGAAGAAAAGGTGATTTTTTTTTCAGCAAAGTACACCATAACCTTTCCTAAGTGATTTGTTTTTACTTTAAATTAAAATATTATTTTTAGCATTTTTTTTTTTTTTTTTTTTTTTTTTGTGAAAATCTGGTATTTTTTATGTAGATTTTAATAAAAACTCAGAGTAAATCCAAATATTATTATATCAAAACAGAGAAAACTGAAGAAAAGGTGATTTTTTTTCAGCAAAGTACACCATAACCTTTCCTAAGTGATTTGTTTTTACTTTAAATTAAAATATTATTTTTAGCATTTTTTTTTTTTTTTTTTTTTTTGTAAATCTGGTATTTTTTATGTAGATTTTAATAAAAACTCAGAGTAAATCCAAATATTATTATATCAAAAACAGAGAAAACTGAAGAAAAGGTGATTTTTTTTTTCAGCAAGTTTTTTTTTTTTTTTTTCATTTTTATTATATTATTCTCTGCATTTTGCTTATTTTTTGGTGAAAATCAGGTATTTTTCTATATTTAATTTACTGATTATGCAGATTTTAATAAAAATTCAGAGTAAATCCAAAGATTATTATATCAAAACAAAGAAAAATATCATTGTCTGAGCAAAAAAAAAAAAAGCATCATGGGTCATATGTGATGACCATAAACAGATGACAAACTGTATTTTACACCTATTATTTACATGTATTGATAGGATTAATGGATCAGAAGTTATTGAACACTTTATATCAGTAGATGTGTTTGGTCACTGCCAGTTGTCATGGTGACATTTAGACTTTTATAAGTGATTTATCACCTTTTATTATAATAATATTCACTACATTTTGCATTTGTCAGTGAAAATCTGGTATTTTCCTCTATTTAATTTACTGATGAGTATTATATTAAGGTTATTATATAAACACAAATCATCTGCTCACACTATTTGGGAGCATTTCTAAACTTAACTGTGAAAGTGGGGTCTGAAAACGGGTTTTTGGTGTGAATTATTTTGACAGGAAGGGATTTTACTTTCTTTCATGCATTGTGTGGTGTGTTTTTACATAAAATAACAGGCCTGTTGTATTTGTATGAGAAGGGATGGGGGGGTTGAGTTGGTATTTTTCTATATATAATTTACTGATTATGTAGATTTTAATAAAAACTCAGAGTAAATTCAAATTTTATTATATCAAAACAGAGAAAACTGAAGAAAAGGTGATTTTTTTTCACCAAAGTACAGCATAACTTTTCCTAAGTGATTTTTTTTTGTTGTTTTTATTATAATATTATTCTCTGCATTTTGCTTATTTTTGGTGAAAATCAGGTATTTTTCTATATTTAATTTACTGATTATGCAGATTTTAATAAAAATTCAGAGTAAATCCAAAGATTATTATATCAAAACAAAGAAAAATGTCATTATCTGAGCAAAAAAAAAGGATCATGGGTCATATGTGATGACCATAAACAGATGACAAACTGTATTTTACACCTATTATTTACATGTATTGACAGGATTAATGGATCAGAAGTTATTGAACACTTTATATCAGTAGATGTGTTTGGTCACTGCCAGTTGTCATGGTGACATTTAGACTTTCATAAGTGATTTATGACCACTTATAATAATATCCACTACATTTTGCATTTGTCAGTGAAAATCTGACAATTTCCTATATTTAATTTACTGATGAATATTAAGGTTATTATATAAACACATATCATCTGCTCACGCTATTTGGGAGCATTTCTAAACTTAATTAACTGTGAAAGTGGGGTCTGAAAACTGTTTTTTGGTGTGAATTATTTTGACAGGAAGGGATTTTACATTGTTTAGTGCTTCAAACTGCATTGTGTGGTGTGTTTTTATATAAAATAACAGGCTATGCCTATGCTGGTTATTACCTCCGCCAAGGAGGTTATGTTTTTGCCAGGGTTTGTTTGTCTGTCTGTCTGTTTGTCTGTTTGTCTGTCCGTTAGTGTGCAACATAACTCAAAAAGTTATGGACAGATTTGGATGAAATTTTCAGGGTTTGTTGGAAATGGGATAAGGAAGAAATGATTAAATTTTGGTGGTGATCGGGGGTGGGGGGGCCCACGGGGGGGGGGGGGGGGGGGGGGGGGGGTGGGCACTGATCAGCCTTGGCGGAGGTCTGCGCTCTCTGAGTGCTTCTAGTAGGCTGTTGTATTTGGATGAGAAAGAATGGGGGTTGAGTAGGTATTTTTCTATATTTAATTTACTGATCATGTAGATTATAATAAAAACTCACAAAAAGTGACTTTTTAAGCAAAGTATCCCATAACCTTTCCACAGTGATTTTTTTTTTTTTTTTTTTTACATTTTATTATAATATTATTCACTGCATTTTGCTTTTTTTATGTGTGTGAAAAGCAGGTATTTTTCTATATTTTATTTCACTGATCATGTAGATTTGAATAAAAACTCAGAGTAAATTCAAAGGTTATATCAAAACAGAGAAAACTGAAGAAAAAGGGACTTTTTCAGCAAAGTACACCATTATCTGAACAGAAAACAAGCATCATGGGTCAAATCTGATGACTATGAACAGACGACAAACTGTATTTTACACCAATTATTTACATGTATAGATAGTTTGATTTAACTTAATTAATTATGAAAGTTGGGTCTGAAAACTGTTTTTTTTAGTGCAAATCATTTTAACAGGAAGGTATTTTACTTTGTCTAGTGCTTCAAACTGCATTGTGTTGCATGTTTTTACATAAAATAACAGGCCTGTTAAATTTGTACGAGAAGGGATTGGGGGGGGGGGGGCTGAGTTGGTATTTTTCTATATATAATTTACTGATTATGTAGATTTTAATAAAAACTCAGAGTAAATCCAAAGGTTATTATATCAAAACAGAGAAAACTGAAGAAAAAGTGATTTTTTAAGCAATGTACACCATAACCTCTCCCAAGTGATTTTTTTTTTTTTTTTTTTTACTTTTAAATATAATATTATTCTCTGCATTTTGCATTTTTTTGTGTGTGTGAAAAGTAGGTATTTTTCTATATTTAATTTTACTGATCATGTGGATTTGAATAAAAACTCAGAGTAAATTCAAAGGTTATTATATCAAAACAGAGAAAACTGAAGAAAAAGTGATTTTTTTTTTAAGCAAAGTATACTATTATCTGAACAGAAAAACAAGCCTCGTGGGTCATATCTGATGATCACGAACAGATGACAAACTGTATTTTAGATTATTTACTTGTATAGATAGTTTGATTTAACTTCAATTACTGTGAAAGTTGGGTCTGAAAAGTGTTTTTTTGGTTTGAATCATTTTAACACGGAGGTATTTTACATTGTTTAGTGCTTCAAACTGCATTGTGTGGTGTGTTTATACATAAAATAATAGGCCATGCCTCCACTGGTTACTGCCTGTTGTATTTGGATGAGAAGGGGTGGGGGGGCTGAGTTGGTATTTTTCTATATTTAATTTACTGATCATGTAGATTTTAATAAAAATTCAGAGTAAATCCAAAGGTTATTTTATCAAAACAGAGAAAACTGAAGAAAAAGAGATTTTTTTCAGCAAAGTACCCCATAACCTTTTCTAAGTAATTTTTTTTTTTTTTAAATTCTGATATTATTCTCTGCATTTTGCAGTTTTTTTGTGTGTGAAAAGCAGGTATTTTTCTATATTTTATTTCACTGATCATGTAGATTTGAATAAAAACTCAGAGTAAATCCAAAGGTTATTTTTATCAAAACAGAGAAAACTGAAGAAACAGACGTTTAATGGTGAAAGTTGGGTCTGAAAACTGTTTTTTGGTGTGAATTATTTTGACAGGAAGGTATTTTACATTGTTTAGTGCTTCAAACTGCATTGTGTGGTGTGTTTTTACATAAAATAACAGGCCATGCCTACGCTGGTTATTGTTGCCTGTTGTATTTGGATGAGAAAGAATGGGGGTTGAGTAGATATTTTTCTATATTTAATTTGCTGATCATGTAGATTTTAATAAAAACTCATGGTAAATCCAAAGGTTATTTTATCAAAACAGAGAAATCTGAAGAAAAAGAGATTTTTTTTCAGCAAAGTACCCCATAACCTTTCCTAAGTATTTTTCATTTTTTTTTATTCTGATATTATTCTCTGCATTTAGACTTTTTTTTGTGTGAAAAGTAGGTATTTTTATTTATTTAATTTACTGATCATGTAGATTTTAATAAAAGCTCAGAGTAAATCCAAAGGTTAATATATCAAAACAGAGAACACTGAAGAAAAGGAGACGTTTTAAGCAAAGTATACTATTATCTGAACAGAAAAACAAGTATCATGGGTCATATCTGATGATCACGAACAGATGAGAAACTGCATTTTACAGCAATTATTTAGATAGTTTGATTTAACTTAATTAATTATGAAAGTTGGGACTGAAAACTGTTTTGTTTTTGTTTTTTTGTTGGTGTGAATCATTTTAACAGGAAGGTATTTCACTTTGTTTAGTGCTTCAAAGTGCATTGTGTGGTGTGTTTTTACATAAAATAACAGGCCGTGCCTCCGCTGGTTATTGCCTGTTGTATTTGTACGAAAAGGGATGGGGGGTCTGAGTAGGATATCTATGACATGTTAAAGGGTAATTGTTTGAATGAGGCCCTTAGACGCCACAGTCCACATACCACAGCCTCCTCTATTGTATTTCCATTCTGTACAATAAACACATACTGTACTGCCACCCACATCTGCCCCTCTCAGCCTTTCATTTTCATGGATGTTCCCATGACATTTCAGCTATTATCAAGCCCACCCTGACTCTCTGCAGTGTGTTATAGTGATGGTATCAGCTCTACACCATTCATGATGTGCAGAAAATCATCAACCATGCTGTAACATTCACCCTCGCTTCCTTAACCGATTCATTATCCAGGGGTTTGTCGTGCATAATGGAGTGAGATCAGAGATTAGACCAAGGGCGTCAAACTCATTTTAGTTCAGGGGCCACATTCAGTCCGACATGATGTGAAGTGGACCGGACCAGAACAATAATAACAAGATAATATATAAACAAGTGGTTCCAGGCACAACAAACCCCACCCCTCACACATATTGTAGCTTATTTTGGCATCGATACAGCGGATGTCATCATGTCTATGCATGTGCTGATGTCAGTGTATCAGTTGCTTCTATATAATAATAATAATAATAATAATAATAATAATAAACTTTATTTGTATAGCACCTTTCAGACAGAAATTGTAGCCCAAAGTGCTTCACATTGATTGAAAAAATACAATATTAAAATACATAAAGATTTGTTTATACATCAAGAAATAAAATGAAATTTGAGAGAAAAACAATGAAATAAAAATAAATATAAAAACAGCGCACATTAAAATATTTCATTATGCGTAGAATTTTTGAAGTGCAAGAAATAAGATGAAATTTGAAATACAATAAAATAAAAAATAAAAACAGAAATACAATAAAATAAAATAAAAATAAAAACCACAAATTCCAGGTTCCTGAATTGTGACCCCATTTTTATCTCATTTCAAAGGCTAATGAGAATAACAATGTTTTTAATTAGGTTTTAAATATATTCAGTGAACTGGCTTCTCTAATGTCTTTTGGAACTGTATTCCATAACTTTGGTGCATAGTTAGTAAAGGCTGCGTCCCCCATTTTCTTTGTAATATTTCTGGGAGTCGCTAGTAAACCTGCTTTTGATGACCTCAGTGTTCTAGTTTATACATAATTGATCAGTGAGTTTGCAATGTAACTTGGTCCGGTTCCATTTAGAGCTTTATACGTGAGGAGTAGTATCTTAAAATCAGTTCTGTAGGTTACCGGTAGCCAGTGCAGGGAAACCAACACTGGAGTAATGTGCTCTCTCTTCTTGGTTTTGGTTAATAACCTAGCTGCAGAGTTCTGAATCAGCTGAAGTCTGTCTGTGCTGCTTTTTGGGAGACCTGTAAGGAGTGCATTACAGTAGTCCAGTCTGCTGGAGATAAAAGGATGGACCAGTTTTTCAGCATCCTTTCGATTTATAACCAGCATTACTTTGGCTATGTATATATACTGAACAACAAAAGAAACACAAGTTTTGGTCGTTAATTTAGGCAAGAGTTCAGCTGTCCTGTTGAGCTGTCAACCGAGATACACATTAAAATAAGTGAGTTGTAACCGTTGGAGCGTGTGTTTGCAGGCAAACACGACCACGAGTGGTGTTGAGCACATGTACAAAGTATCGGAGGTGCGGTACGTTTTGAGTGATATGTTAGTGGGAGCAACAAATGGGAGTGGCAATTCCCTTTGTTTATCCGGGGGCTATAAAAAGAAATGGTAAGATTCAAAAGTTACTGCATTACCACGATGCCTCGCCTTAACCATAATCTGAGAGAACGCGCCATTGGTATGCTTGATGCTGGTTTAACGGCTCGCAACGTTGCCAGACGTCTGCAAGTGCACAAGTCCACCATCAGTAGGCTGAGGACACGATTCCGTGACACAGGGACCACTCGGGACAGACCAAGATCTGGAAGACCACGTGTGACCACCCGTAATCAGGATCGCCATATTCGCTTGGCCCATCTCCGTCACCGTCAACTCAGTGCTACAAGGACAGCAAGAGAGACCCACTGTAAATTTCACAGCTGGATATAAGTATCTCATATGAAACCAATATTCATAATCAAACTCCCATATACACCAATACTGAAACATACTTGCGTTTCTTTTGTTGTTCAGTATATATTTGAAGTGAATTGAAACAAAATTGATGTTTTTATAGACATGTGAAATGTCAGCCAATGAAATGGGAGAAAATTTAAAAAATTCATAAAAAATTTGAAACTTTGACCTACTTTTCCCAAAGTTTAATAACATCTATTCAGGGTCACTGGCAATCTATGAACCCAATTTGGTATGAATTTAACCCTTCCATGCATAGTGGTCACTACAGTGGACAGCTGTTCAAAGCTGTTCTCTTATATATTCATGGGTTTTGTTGTTTTAGTTCTGTATCAGCCAACACAGTGGACGCTCATGTATCATCTCATACACTACAATTCAGGCCATTACTTTAACTTTGCTGTTCTTAACCCTTTCATGCATGAATTATGAGAACCTTAGTCAAGATTTTTTTCTTAAGTGTTTTTATTCCTCCTTAGGCAAAAAAAAAAACCCAATATGATCGAGTTTTTTTTCTATAGAGTTACAAAAATATCCATGCATTTCATTTTTGAAGTAAAGAAACGTGTTTAACCCTTTCATGCATTTTGGTCACTCCAGTGGACAGTTCTTCTCCAGCTGTTCTCTTGTATATTCGTAGGTTTTGTTGTTTTAGTTCCATATGAGACAACACAGCGGACACTTATGCAACATCCCATAATACACTGCAATTCATACCATTATTATAACTTTGCTGTTCTTGATAAACCTGATCTGCAGTAACATGTTTAAGTGTAAATCAGTTGTTATTTGTTAGACAAAAAGAGTTGTTTTTTTGCACATTATATGAGGTAATAACTAGCATTAGAGTATGGTAAAATGTGAGAAAACATCAAATTAGCAGCCTTAAAAATGTTTTTATTTCATTGTTTTCATTTTACTTTCTGATATTAGGTTTTAAATACATATTTCTTTACTTAAAAAATTAAATGCATGGACATTTTTGTAACTCCATGAAAAAAAAAAAAAAAAAAAACTCGCTTGCAATTTTTTTTTTATGCCAAAGGAGGTATAAAAACACTCCAGAAAAAAAAAATCTTGACTAAGGTTCTCATAATTCATGCATGAAAGGGTTAAAATCCAATATCAGAAAGTGATATGAAAACAATGAAATAAAAACATTTTTAATGCTGCTAATCTGATGTCTTCTCACATTTTAACATATTCTAATGCTAGTAATTACTCACTTCATGGAGATAATATGCAAAAAAAACAAAAAAAAAAACTTTTTGTCTAACAAATAACAATTGATTTACACTAAAACATGTCACTGCAGATCAGGTTTATCAAGAACAGCAAAGTTACAGTAGTGGTCTGAATGTCAGGTGTTATGACCCTGGGTCATAATTTGTCTATTTATAAGTATGTGTTTTCTGTTTAGTGTGTGTGTTTTCCCCCCGTCCTGTAGGTGTGCTGTGCCCCTTTTGTTTCCGTTTGTTGCAGGTTTCTGATTGGTGGAGCATGATTGCCCGGCCCTTTAAAGATGGCCCTGGAGCTCCCATCCTTGCTCGCTCTTGCCTTCTGCCAGCTTCCAACCCTGTGTTCGTGTGTGTGACCGTCAGTCTTCGTGTGCTTGTGTTAAACTTCGATTGTATATATTTGTAAATAGTTTTGTTTTGTAAATTCGATCCTTTTTCTGGTAGGGGAGGTCGGCTCTTTTGTTTTCACCTTTTCTCCTGTTTTGGTTAGGTAGTTAGGTAAGTTTTCTGTATTTTATTTCGTGCATTTATTTTGAGTAGGTAATTTAGTTTAAATTGTAAAAGAAGATATTTTGTTTGTTGTTTTAGCCGCTCCCTCCCCTAACCCTTCCTTAGTTGTTGAGAAAAAAATACTAAGAATAAATATTGTGAACTTTTAGTTTTTGACTGACGTGTGTGCTTGGGAGCTGGGAGGGGACAAAAGTTGAGCACATTATGTTCGCCCTGGTGAACCCCTAGGCCGGGGCGTAACACAGGGTATAAGATGGTGCGTAAGTGTCCACTGTGTTGGCTGATGTGGAACTAAAACAACAAAACACATGAATATACAAGAGAACAACTGGAGAAGAACTGTCCACTGGAGTGACTTATGCATGAAAGGGTTAATAAACCTGATCTGCAGTAATATGTTTGCATGTGAATCAGTAGCTTGTTATTGTTATTAGACTGTAATTAACAGTTTTTTTAAACAATAGGTGTTTTTGTTTGCATATTATCTCCATGAAGTAAGAAATGACTAATATTAGAGTATGTTAAAATACAACTAAACATCAGATTAGCTGCATCAAAAATGTTTTTTTTTCATAGTTTTCACACAATATATCTGTAAATACATGTTTCTTTGTGTCCAGCTTAATAATAATAATAATAATAATAATAATAATAATAATAATAATAATAATAATAATAAATCGGTTTTATATAGCGCTTTTCTAAGTATTCAAAGACGCTTTACAATAAACAGCCAAGGGACAGAACATCCATCAAACGAGTAAACAGATACGAAGTTAATACTAAATAGTAACTAGAAGCACTCGGAGAGCACAGACCTCCGCCAAGGCTGATCAATGGCCCCCCCCGTGGGCCCCCCCACCCCCAATCACCACCAAAATGTAATCATTTCTTCCTTATCCCATTTCCAACAAACCCTGAAAATGTCATCCAAATCTGTCCATAACTTTTTGAGTTATGTTGCACACTAACGATCAGTGGCCCCCCCTCGTGGGCCCCCCCACCCCCGATCACCACCAAAATTTTATCATTTCTTCCTCATCCCATTTCCAACAAACCCTGAAAATTTCATCCAAATCTGTCCATAACTTTTTGAGTTATGTTGCACACTAACGGACAGACAAACAGACAAACAAACCCTGGCAAAAACAGAACCTCCTTGGCGGAGGTAATCAAAGAACAAATACAGAGACAAACACTGACAAAAAAAACAACAAAAAAACACACAAGAGAAGGTAGATGGGAGTGGATGAGGTTGAACAGGTGGTCAGTTTTCGAATGATGATCTGAAGAGGTGGGATTTGAGTTGGCTTTTGAATGAGGTGAGTGTGTTGGAGTTCCGGATGTGAATGGGTAGGGAGTTCCAGAGGGTGGGGGCGGCGATGGCAAAAGCCCTGTCACCCAAGGTGTGGAACTTAGTCTTGGTGATGGGGGTGAGAAGGTTAGCATCTGCAGAGCGGAGGCGGCGAGTAGGGGAGTGGCGGTGCAGTAAATCAGTCAGGTAAGCTCAGTGGACATTTTTGCAACTCCGTGAAAAATAGGAAAAAATCAGGAAAAAAGTCTTGATTAAGGTTCTTATAATTCATGAATGAAAGGGTTAACCAATAGTTTTGCTGCTACAGACATTTGAAATTTTGCCCATTATAAGTAAATGGGAAAAAAAAAAAAGTTTTCAAAAATTCACGAAAATTTGCAACTTTGACCTACTTTTCCCAAAATGTAATGACATCTATTCTTGGTCACTGACAATCTGTGAACCCAATTTGGTATGAATTCAACCAATAGTTTTGCTGCTAAAGTGTTAAACAAACAAACAAACAAACAGCACCAAAAACAATACCCCGTGCTTCCCCTTCGGGGGGCGGGGTAATAATGTCAACTCCAAACTTTTCTCTGTGTTTTACAGTGAAAAAAGTAACATTATGTAATGAGAATATTTACATTTACAAATTACCCTTTAATACATGTGAATAATATGAATAAACTAAAATTTATTAAGAAAAATAAGTGCAATTTTATGCCTCAACTCCTCATTTACACACATGCATTAAAACTTACAGATCACAGCGGATCTAAGAATACACAAAACATTTAATAACAGAAAGAATATTGTTGAAATTGCAACATTTTTATGTAATTTTACTTTTTTTAGTCCAACAGCCTGAAGGACCGCTGGACTGTTGGTATCAGTTGTCGTCCATCTGTTGTCTGTCCATAAACACTTTTTCAAGTAACTTCTCCAAAACTGTCAGGGACAATCAATTGAAATTTATATCAGATGCTCCTTGGGGTAAGATCTACCAAGTTTGTTGAAATAATTGAGAAGTATTGATTTTTGAATTTTTTTTATGAACTTTTGAAATTTTTAAGATCCCCATTTGTTTATAATGGGACTCATTTCAAAGTGATGTAATGTCAAAACAGTTAAAGATATTGATATATTTACTATTGGCAATAGATAGGAAGTCACATATGGGCTTTCATTTGGTGCCATGACCTTTGACCTTGAGTGACCCCGAAAGGTCAAATGAATGTCAACTAATGTCTTTAAATGTGCTGTTAGACTACAGGACCCTTGTGCCTATTTTTTTTTTTTTTTTTTTTTTACACTAAGACAAAGAGAAAATGTTGGATTTGTCAGTATTTGTAGGTTCTTCTGTTAGTATTTTACTGACTGACCCACTTGAGATTGAATTGGTCTGAATGTGGAACCTGAACTAAAATGATTATTAATATATTCAGTGTAATTTTTGCATTTCACATGTTTATCCAAGGGGTCAGACTGGACCCTTTGGTGGGTCGGTTTTGGCCCACATGCCGTATGTTTGACACCAGTGGATTCAACAAATGGGATAAACTGTTCTCACCTGTATACAGGACACAGTCCGTGCGTTTACATGACAACTTTTATTCCTGGTTTAATCTGATTAAAGGTTAGATCCTATTTCAGATGCCCATGTAAACACCTTATTCCAGTTGAAAAAGAATAGTTCGGATTGAATTTAAACCCGAATAAAGTCACTGGTTTGATCCCCTTTTAATTCAGAACTAAATTATTCCTCGGACATGTAAAGCCTTTATTCCGTTTGGGTTTTATTCCTGCCATTCTGCACTGTAAGCCCGGAATTTGTATTTAGTAAAATGCTTTAATTGCAATGCACTTAAATGATTTAAGTTTTATGATGTTACTATAAAATGTTAAGTATATTCTACTAATTTGTAGACATAGTTGAAAGTACAAAAAAGTTTAAGTTGAATGGAATTAAATCACTAAGTTTTAGTCATGACCACACCTTTTTATCTTCGCATTGCATCGTGGGTATTGGGCATGTTGTTGAAAAATGTGTTATTTTTCTGTCCAGGGGTTCAGCGGGGTTGTGGTGTTAGTGTTAATTTGGATTTAATGTGTGTATGGCAGCGTTTATTGGCCTTTTTGTGTTTGTTTTTGTACTTTTGTAGAGCTGCACCATGAGTCAGAGCCATAGGAAGAACAATGGATTTCCTGTTCATCTGAGACTGTAATTGTACAATGGAAATTTTAATGTCTTGCCAAAGTAAAAGTACTTCCTGTACTGGCAAATGATATTGAGCTAACTTCCATTCATACTACAATATATTAAGTTGAATAAATTCATAACTATTTTGGTCAGGAATAGGATTTTGAGTTTGATTATCTTAGAAAAAGTTGTTTAATCAATGATAAGTTAATCTGTAAAGTACAAATAACTTGTCTTTTAGTGTTTTCTACTTAATAGTTTAAGTTCAATACTTTTAGCATTAAAGTTGAACCTACTTAAACCAATTGATTAGTCAATCATTACTCAAATCATTTAAGTGCAATCACTTGCCTCAAATTTTTTGAGTAAACTCTACTTATCTGGGCTTACAGTGTGAGCATGCTTATTGTCTTGTCCTGTCGTGATGACGCACACATTCTGCGCTGGTGGAAGAATGTGCAATGGAGTCTAGTCAACCCAGACCGTTCCAGTGGGCTATTCTGATGGGATCTACCAGCCTGGAAAACCCTGAAGGAATAGTTCACCACTTGTTTTTTATTAATTCATTTGTCATGCACTAATGAGTTCGATAAGTGGGCAAATCAGTTTGCACTGCAGTGCACCGACTGCCTTGTTCTCACAGCCATTCCGTTAGCTTAGCTTAGCCTAGCTTAGCATAATCGCTTCATTCCTATGATCAGATGTAGCCAGGCTTTTATAGGTGATTTGTAGTATTTTATGAGTGATTTTGTGAAATTCAGTTCTCCCTAATCATTCCTTTAGTCCGATGGGGTCAATATGATCACAAACTGAGGCTCAAATCATGGCCATGTGACTTACTGCACTAATAAAATCTTGGGAAATAAAAACTAATGCAAAGCTAAAACGGTAAAGCAAAGCTAATGTAGCGCATGCATCCCTTCCAACAAAAAGATTTTCCAACTTCCGTCAACACAACAGTCCCAGGATTGTATGAGTGCAGTAAGTCGCAGATCTAAAGAAATAATTAGGGAGAATCGGATTTCAGAAAATCACTTACAAAAGACAACAAATCACCTTTAAAAAACTGGCTATGTGAGACCATGGGAATGCAGTGACTATGCTAAGCTAAGCTAACAGAAGGGCTGCCAGAACAAGGCAACGTGAGCACTGCAGCGCAAACCCTTTTGCTCACTTATCTACCTCATTAATACCTCATGTAAAGCTTTATTCGGGTTTAACATTTCCATGTAAACCAAAGAGAAAATACTTTAGTTCTGAATTAATTTCTTCTGGAAAAATAAATCAGATTTAAAAAACATCATGTAACCGTACCCAGTCTGTGTATAAGAAGAAGCCACGCAGCGGAACCACATGAATAAACCCTTCCCTCCCTTTAACTTCATACGTGATGTGGCCTCGTACATGAGCTGCTTATTAGAATGATGGAGCTGGTTTAAGGATGCTCTGAAATACTGCGGCATCAGACCTGCACTGTACAGCCTCCTCGGAAATTTCCATCCAGCGACTCCACAGGAGGTCAAAGTTGACATCCATGCCATGCATCGCGACAACTCAACTGCCAAAACAACAAAGATGTGATTAATGGATGTTTTTCCACCCTTATAGCATCACTCCCTCAAAAAGAGTAATGACCCTTTTCAAAGATGCACTTGCAGAGTCACATCCCATCATATTTTTGGGGGAATATTCAAACAACAGAGGACTTCAACGAATCTAGCAATTAGTCAGTTATGTAAAGTCGAGTTGGAATAGGTCTGTGTTTTCCAGTTGTGGATGAACTTGGGGTTCTTTATACCCTTGTTTATCTTTACCATGGTTGACAGACAAATGGCAACACATTTGTGTTTTTTGATTTTTTTTTTTTTTTTCATGAAGCAACTGGTTTATCAGGAGCTTGTTGATCCATAAAGACCCAAACAGCCACGACCAGAACCATCTACTGATATACAAGGGGCGACTGGAAAGTTTTGAGTCTAACATGAAAAGGATTAAGATATGAAGACCAAATTTGGTACATGAAATCTTTCTTAATCTTTATCCTATCCACTAAATTTCTTGGTCATAGCAATCTTTTTCCCTCTTTTACAGGTCCCTGAACTTTCTGTATCAAGTGTTTCCTGATAAATGGACAAACTTGAGTATGGGGCTGATTTGTGATTATGGATGAGACTTGGGTCCATTACTATCAGCCTGAGACCAAGGAGCAGGCCAAACAATGGAAACATCCCATGTCACCAACCCCAAAGAAGGCAAAGGTCATACGCGTACTTGATGACAGCCCCATACTCAAGTTTGTTGAGCCCGATAGTTAAGTTTGTTGGGGGGAGGGAGCTCGCATTTCTGACAGAAACAGACTGAACAAACTGGTTAAGAAAGCGAGCTCCATCATTGGGACCGGAATGGACACAGTTCAGCAGGTGGCTGGGGTGAGAATGCTCAGGAAACTGGACTCTATTTTGAGGAACGCAACTCACCCACTGCACCATCTTGAGGTGTTCAAGGAGAGCACCTTCAGCCACAGACTGATTCCCCCTCAATCCAGGACTGAACGCAGTAGGAGGTCCTTCCTACTGGCTGCCATTAGACTTTACAATATCACTGTGCGATAAATTATTGTATGTTGTGCATACTATAGGTGTTTTGTGTTATTGTATTATTTACATTTACTTTATTGTACATCTTTTATATATACAAAGGGTGGGGAAGCAAAATTTACAATATTTTGAGGCAGGAATTGAAAGACAGTGTATGACCAATTAGTTTATTGAAAGTCATGAGAATTTATTTGCCACAAGAAAATTGACATAATAGAAAATGTTTTTATTCTATGTGTCCTCCTTCTTTCTCAATAACTGCCTTCACACGCTTCCTGAAACTTGCGCAAGTGTTCCTCAAATATTCAGGTGACAACTTCTCCCATTCTTCTTTAATAGTATCTTCCAGACTTTCTCGTAATAGTTTTGCTCATAGTCATTCTCTTCTTTCCATTATAAACAGTCTTTATGGACACTCCAACTATTTTTGAAATCTCCTTTGGTGTGACGAGTGCATTCAGCAAATCACACACTCTTTGACGTTTGCTTTCCTGATTACTCATATGGGCAAAAGTTTCTGAAAAGGTATGGATAATAGTGTTAGGTATGATTATGACATCAATATATGTTTGGTTTCAGAACAATTGACGTAGTGTCTGCTGAGAAAAAAACAACTAAATGTTCATTGTAAATTTTGCTTCCCCACCCTGTACATATATATATATATATATATATATATATATATACACATATATATAATGGATTGGATTTATATAGCGCCTTTCTAGACACCCAAAGCGCTTTACATTATTGACCCATTATTCATTTGCTCTCACATTCTCCGTCTGGTGGTGGTAAACTACATCTGTAGCCACAGCTGCCCTGGGGCAGACTGACAAATATATATATATATATATATATATATATATATATATATATATATATATATATATATATATATATATATATATATATACACATGTATATATAATTATATTTTATTCTGTTTTTAAACACTTCTTCGTGCCATTGTTGGTTGTATGTGGGTGTCTTTTGTGATGGGTCAGTGTGTTTTTTGCTTGTACTCATTTTAGTTCAGGGGTCACATTCACCCCAATATGATCTCAAGTGGGCCGGACCAGTAAAATAATAACAATGAAAAAAGTACAATTACATTATGATAATGTTTACATCTACAATGTTTCCTTAAAAATCGGAATAACATGAACTACTTAAAATGTCTTAAGAATAACAAGTACAATTTTAACAATTTTCTGCCTCAGTTTATCAGTTTATCATTTACACATGTGCATTATAACTTACATTACAATTACAAATACACAAAATTTTGAGCAACAAATTGCATTTAGTTTTCTTAAGACACTTCAGGTTGTTCATATTTGATCAGGTTTTTCACATTTTTTGTAAAAAGGATAGTTTGTTAATATAAACATTTTCATGTAATTTCATTTATTTATTTTTTACACTAAAACAAAGACAAAATCTGCAGTTGTCATCATTTATAGGATATCATGATGACATTTTACTGGTCTGACCCAATTGATATCTAATTGGTCTGTATGTGGAACCTGAATTGAAATGATTTTTACAGCATTGATTGTTAATACCTTGAGTGTAATTTTTGCATTTCACAAATTCATTCCACGGGCCAGATTGGACCCTTTGGCGGGCCGGATTTGGCCCCCAGGCTGTATGTTTGACACCTGTGCTTTACAGGGTTAATCAAACTCCAACAAAAATAGCAGCAGCAGCAGCACAGAGACAGCACAAAAACTTATCAGACACACTTATTTCAGCTCTACTTTAAAACAGTGTGTGGCCAAGATGTACTCAACAAAGGGAGTATTGAATGTTGAGTAATCAGCAGGAAGTAACCAAGTATTACATGCATATTGGAGAGCAGGTTGTCGGTGTCATCTGCTATTTTGTCAGACAATATTGCATTTTTTGTCATGACTCAGAAGTGGCTGCTGATTAATATTCAGCCTTCATATGTCACCAGTAAATAACTCCTGTACTCATTCAGCTGTTTCACAACAGAAACTGATTTCTCTAAGTAAACAAGAACAGAATTATAGTGACTTCAGCTGGACTTAAACACAGTGGATGTGCAGACGTAGAGCAGGACTGGACTAAACATAGGTGCAATGGGCTGAATATCCTCATACTGGACAGTATCTGCAACATGTGATAATGGAGAAGCTGAACGACATTAAACTTTGTTACCTGTGACATTTACAGGATCATTATCAGCCTATACCTGTGGTTCCCAACATTTTTTGGCTTGTGACCCCATTTTAACATCACAAATTTCTGGTGACCCCAGACTTTTTTTTTTTTTTTTGCCAAAAATAATGTGGTTTTGATCATGTAATAGTTTGTTATATTATGTTGCTAATAAACACTGATTTTAGACGACATTTAGGCTATATAATGTATATTATTATGTTTTTGTGTTTTTTTTAACCTCTATTGAAGCAACACCAAGTCACAAGGAGATTTATGTACAATATCAGAATCAGAATCAGCTTTATTGGCCAAGTATGTGAACACATACAAGAAATTTGGCTTCAGTTTTTACAATGCTCACAAAAGTTCCAACATGAACCCAGAGAACAAGTGGACCAAGACACAATATAGACAAACAGTCCACTGGAGATGAAGATGGGTGGAGATTTACAATGGATTTACAATGTGATATGTACAGAGTGCAAATTTGAGCTTTTATACAGTGAGTGAGTCTGGTCTATTAAAAATATATGTATATATAAATATTATTTACAGTGGGTTTTACAATGTAGTATGTACAGAAAAGTGCAAATTGAATTATTTATACAGTGAGTTGGTATGTACAGGACTACAGTCTGTAAAAAAAAAGTATGTTTATGTGTGTGTTTGTGTTTGTGTGTGTGTGTGTGTGTGTGTGTGTGTGTGTGTGTGTATATATATATATATATATATATATATATATATATATATATGCACACATAAATATATATATTTTTTAATATTGTGGTGCAATATTTACAATATTTACATTAAATCATTATAGTGTGTGTGTGTGTGTGTGTGTGTGTGTGGGGGGGGGGGGGGGGGGTAAGCTATATGGCGTGTAATGTACAAAAGAAAAAAAATGCCAGTCAATAATAACAATCAGTGTCCTGTCGTGGTTGTGTAAATATTTTGTGTGAGGTGGAGTGTGTAAGATGTGTATGTGGTGTGACTGTTGTGATGTGGGCCTCTCAAAAAAACAAAACAAAATAAAAATATTGTCTTTGGTCATATCCCTGATTTTTCTTTTTTTTTTTTTTTTTTTTGTATATTATTCTGGACGGAGGCAGTAAAGCCAGGTGTAGATTACTGCACAAAGTGAGAATTTTATTTTGCTTGGTCAGGATATGTACAGTCAGTCCAGCTTGGATTTACAAGGCTGACAATTAATACTGAACAAACAAGAACTCAAACTATGAATTATGAAAGAGCTGCAGCATCTGAAACTGACCACAATGAACATTTGACAGATAAACAGTACCACAGTGTTTCAGTTTCAGCTTCAGTTTGTCATGTCTTTTATGGATTGAGATTGTCTCTGTCAACTCACCATATATTTTTTATTTGTACATTTTTTTGTTGTTGTTGTTTTTTTAATCAATTACCTGAAAATTCAGGCGACCCCATGTGGCGTCCCGACCCCAAGGTTGAAAAACAGTCCTGAAAATAGTACTTCTTTTGCATTTTAGTTTAGTTTAGTTTAGATTTATTTATTTCGAATATGCAACAAAACCAAGTAATCCCACTTAGTCTTTACAAATGAAACAGATTTAAAGAAAACAAAACAAACAAACAAAAACCAAAACCCGTACATATACATTAAAACAAAATATGACTTCATTTGCATATTCAAAAAAATCCGTATTTACTTTCAGTAAGGAGTTTATGTTTATCTATGAATCTGTCTGTGCATTAATCTACAGTATTACCAAACATTAACAAACTTAGATCATAGTCCACCCAACCAAACAGCAGCAGAAACAAGGGAAAATAAGTTGCTAAAGAGTGCGACAGATGCATGATGGAATCTGTGTATAATTAAATGACTCCGAGTATCAAAAAATCATGGAAAAAATACGATTTTCTGTGAAGTTGTACATTTTCACCCACTGTGCTGCATTAGAAATCTAAAAAACAGAAATCACTTTGCAGAAACACATTGATCAGACTACACCGTAGACTCAAAATGTAAAAAAAAAAATCATTACAGAACAGTAGAACATGTGGACCGGAGCAGCTGTAGCAGCGCTGGTATTAGATCTATGAGGAGAGTTGACACAATGTGGATGTAATTGAATAATGAGGTCAGTGAATAGTCACAGCTCTGCTTGAATGAACTGCAAAAGGATTTAATTCAGTTCAGTTTTATTTGTAAAGCCCTATATTACAATAAGGTTGTCTCACAGGGTTTTACAGAATTAGTTGGATATGAAAATAAACAACAGTCAAATAAACAGTAAATTGAGGAAATGGATTAATGTCCCGGGCATCCTCCGTCCTTAGGCCCTTCTTCTCGGCAAAGAAAAACTCCAAAAACCCAGTGGGAAGGAAAAGAGAAACCACAGTGAAGGAGAGATCCACTCCCATGGACGGACAGACTGTAGATCAGGCATGTCCAAAGTCCGGCCCGGGGGCCAATCACGGCCCGCGGTCAGATTTTATACGGCCCACAGCTTGGGTTTTAGAATGTATTATTTATGGCCCGCTTGGACTGTTGAACCGAGTACATGAATCATATAAGGTTCAAAATGCAGTTTCTCCTTTCACCTCATGGTGGCAGCACCACTCTAACTCTATCTGGCTCTGTGACTTTGCCGTGAACCCTTTTCGCTAATTTCTAACCATGGCGCCTGTAAATAAAAAAAACAAAGTTGACAGTGAGGGCCGCCGCTTCCAGGAGAGATGGGAATTACAATTTTTTTTCACTGAAAATCGAGGCGATTGTGTTTGCCTAATTTGTATGTTGTTTTTTTTTTTTTAATTTGTTCACACCTGAGTGGCTTAGATTTGGTTACATTGCTATTTAAAAAAATGATATTGTGACAATGAAAATAAAATTGTTGTAGAACAGCGCATTTATATGTAATTTTTACTGTTTAAAAAACGTCCGAAGGGACCACTGGCCCCTGGCAATGTCCACATTATCAGATCTGGCCCTCTTTAAAAAAAAGTTTGGACACCCCTGATGTAGATGAACCAGGACTGATGGACGTCCATTTACAGATGTAGTTCCAGTCTGTAAAGATGTAGTAGGGAGGGGGCACATAATAATAATAATAATAATAATAATAATAATAATAATAATAATAATAATAGGGTTGGGCAAGTTAACGCGTTATTACCGCATTAACGCATTCATTAAATAACGCCGACAATTTTTTTTAAATCTTACGTTAATGCCGTTTTATTCTAACTCATATTCTTCTGCCTCTGCTTGTGTGCGTGTAGCGATTAGCTCGGCAGATGGACAACAGGTTTCCCAAGAAAAGCCGGACGCCCAAAACTTCTCTCCAAATCTTTTACTTGAGACTCACTGTAAAACTGCAACATACGTACAGAATATGTCTCAGTTCTGTTCATTGCCTTAGTACATTTACATGGCATTATAAATTTAAATGAATGGGAAAAAGACCGCTAGCTCGATGCTAAGTTGAAAGGGAAAATCCATAGACATGCTAACGATTAGCATTTACAGATTAATTTAAGATTTACGACGTCTTTTTATCCAGCAACCAAGGTTCACATCAGAGATATTTGATACTATTCATTCTTACAACAACTGAACATAAAATACTCACAGGCAAACGTTTTTCAGGCCATACAAACTGAGTGAAAGAAACGTGTCTGTTAGTTCCTGCTTATGTCCGAACTGACTCCAGGAACACCAAAAGTACAAAACATACATAGTGCAATTTATTCCGACCACTAGAGGGCCCCCTTTGCTTGCTTTGAACAACTGAACATCACATATTATTGGGCTTATTAGTATTAGTACTTATTAGTGGGTTTAAGACTCCTGTCAGTCACTCACAACCGGAAATAAACTGGTGGGGACATAAACATGGAGAAAAGTAGTGGTCTTTTCCATGGACATTTTCATTTTAAATGTCTTCAGATGGTGGGGTTGAGAAGGACAAAGTTGTTTGGAAGCACTGCAATGTGGAATTATTTTTTTTATCACCGGAGTACTTCGAGTTGGAAATATCACTTAAAGGCAATACACGCTGTTGATGCTGGCAACCCCCCCCCCCCCCCCCCCCCCAAAATAACTATGCGATTAATCGTGATTAATCGCAGAAATCCATGCGATTGATTGTGATTAAAAATTTTAATCGCTGCCCAGCACTAAATAATAATAATAACTTTATTTATATAGCCCCTTTAAAACTCAGTTTAGTAAGTGCTTTGACAGACAAAGCAGAAGGGCACAACAGCAGAATACAAACATAGAAAACAACACAACACAATAAAAGAGAGAAGTACAGCGAACACAAAAACATGACTAAATTTGAATGTATCGTAGTAGAGAGAGCAGAAATAACATAACATGATGCTGTCAGATCAATGCGAAAATGAATGAATCTACTTGGGGGCAGCCATGGCTCAGATGGTAGAGCAGGTCATCCAATAACCAAAGGGTTGGTGGTTTGACTCCCGCTCTCTCCCAGTCATGTGCTGTTGTCAGTGGCGGCTGCTCATCTTTCAGAAAGGGGAAGCTCATTGTCAGCTTACATAAAAGAAATGGTCAAGTTATTTAAACATAAATTCCGTTCCCGTTTAAGAAAATGGTCAGTGACCTTATCGTAACAAGAAAATGCTGAAATTACGTTAAATTTTTCTAGCTAATTCTTACAACCGGTAAATCCAGAGCTTCACCTTTCGGCTCAGCTCCCTCTTCACCACAACGGTACAGTTTAGCGTCCACATCACTGCAGACGCCGTCCTGATCCACCTGTCGACCTCCTACTCCATCCTACCCTCACTCGTGAACAAGATCCCGAATTACTTAATCCTCCGGTATCCCATCCAGCAAGGCCCTTACTAAGCACCAAGTGTGCCTTTTTCGCACACTTGTGGAATAATGTGAAAAAATTTTCATACAGTTTGTTTTTAATTCTTTTACACTTATTTCTATTTCATCAACTTGAGCTGTAAATAAAAATACCAAATACTCAATAATTGTCACATTTTTAACCCTTTACATGACATGTCTGTAATGTAAACAAACCATTTTTTGAAAGCATAAAACACAAAAAAAATATTTTTTTCAATATACTACATAAAAAGTGGATCACATATTTGATTTTTTTCATCCTGGCATATGTCAATGATTAACTCCAACATTGTTTAATTTGCATTATTATTTTTGGTGCTAGGTCAAATGTTCCAAAATACTAGCATCTGTCACCAAGTGCGCGTAAATAGCACACCTATAAATCAAACTATCAAATATAATATATTGATTTATTTTTCTGCTCTAATTTGATTTTATTTTTGTAAATCAAGGTCAGTCCTAATCATACAGATCAAATGGAAGAAATAGTGCGTTTTAGGCACACTTGGGAGACAGATGCTAGTCTTGTAATTTTTCTTTTGTTTACAATGTGCCCATTTTAGTTGGTGGCCAGAATTTTAAAAATCATGCAAAAATGAACAACTTTTGAATTCTAACCTTATTTAAATTGAAAAATAATCTGAAGTTTTTTTAAAACGAAGTGCAAAGTGTGCCTTAAAGGCGCACCCGGATACCAGAGGGTTAAACTCCTCCACCTGAAAATGATTTATATTTTCCTTTCGTAATGCTTACATTGGAAGATGCCGACAAGGGTTGGGTGAAAAGTCAAGAGGATTTTATATAAACATTTTTTTCCATATTGAGGAAGATTGATATTCATCATAATGTATAATTTGATAACACTGTCAGGTGGAATTGTACCGTGATAAACCATAAAGCCTGAAGAAACAAGGTTCACAATATTAACACAGGGAAGCATGTTCATCCCCTCAGTGTCAATGACAGATGTACGCCCAGTTAAACGAAGAAAAACACAAGAAATATGTGAACTTCAGTATTTTAACCCGTAATGACCAAAACCATCTATTGATCTAAAATGATTAAGAACTATTGATTCATTAATCCTGTCAATACATGTAAATAATTGGTGTAAAATGCAGTTTGTCATCTTTTCATGGTCATCAGATATGACCCATTTGGACATTCAGAGGCTCCGTAGTTGCCATGGAAACACTGTCATCTTCTACAACATTGATTCACCGGTAAAACCCATGGAGTTGGATCAATGACAGTGGATGGAGACACTTGGTTTATGTTCAGTTACTGATATTTTTGCTGAAAAAGTCACTTTTTCCTCAGTTTTCTCTGTTACTGACATAATAACCCTCAACTTTAATCTGCGCTTTAACCCCTTTAGCCCTATCAGCTCGCTCGCGGGCCGAAAAAATTATATTAATATTCATCTACTGTAAAAATATAATAAATCAGGACAATGGATGTTTTTTTCAACTTTTGCTCAAAGTTTAGACCCTAATGTTAATAAAAGTACATGAAAAGTGTATTTTAGTGCAAACTTTAATGTTCAAACATGATTTTTAATCTTTGTGGGGTGAAATATATGCTATTAAAAATCTCCAACACGAACAATTAATTTATGCATATCATCGTCAGTCCAGCCGAAACAAAACAGGCGAGGCTAAAAAATTCTAATTTCTCTTTAGTTTGTTGCAGTTTACTCAGGCATAGTAATAGATACAATATTTTAGACAATGGGAATAGATTCTGTGAGGTCTCCAAATGTCCATAGACACCAAGAACATCCATATGAACCTTATTGTTGTGGAGTAATTCTTCATTTACTTTGGGTATGTCTTTTTAGGCGTTTTTCCCCTGAAAATATGGTCAGGGTTAAACAGGTTAACGAACATCTACATGATCAGTGAGTTACATATAGGAAAATACATGAAAAAACTACACTGATTTACACCAAAAAACACAAAATACAGAGGATGATGTCAGAAGTTAACTTAAAATACTTTTATTTGTTTGTAAATCCCTCCGTGGTCTTGCATCGCCTTACCTCTCTGAGCCCCTTCACACAAACACTCCCTCTCGATCTCTCAGATCAGCTGCTTTTGATGGTGTCCAGAACCACGTGCAAGCCCCGAGGAGGTTGGGCCTTTGCTGCTGCTGGTCCCAGACTATGGAACAACCTGCCTCTGCATATCAGACAGGCCTCCTCCTTGCCCGTTTTTAAATCTCTTCTTAAAACCCACCTGTTCTCTTTGGCCTTTTAACAACTGTGCAATGTTGACAGTTTGTTTCTGTTTTTATATTTTAACCAGTTTTATTTATTTAATTTTGTTTGATTTTAATGTTTTTTTAATGCTTTTACTAATTTGTATTGTGCTTTTAGTCTTCTGTACAGCACTTTGGTCCACTGTGGTTGTTTTAAAATACTTTACAAATAAAGTTAGATTGGAAGTTACTAAAGAAAGTTTAACTCACTACAGCCACTAATTATTATTCAAAAAGAGCAATTCAGATCATTCATAATGTTGGCTACCAGGAACACACAAACTCATTATTCTTACAGTCAAAATTACTCAAGTTCACAGACATTGTGGACTATCAAACAGCTCAAATAATGTACAAAGCTAAAAATAATCTTTTACCAACAAATATACAGAAATTATTCAGTATTCATGAGGGGGGTTATGATTTAAGGGGGAAAATTAACTTTAAAATTCCCTTAATACGCACGACTAGGAAGGGTTTTTGTGTTTCTGTCAGCGGGGTGAGACTGTGGAACAGATTTAATATAGAGTTAAAGCAATGTCCAAACATGAAAGAATTTAAAAAGAGGTACAAAGACAATTTTTCAGAGATACAGAGATGAGGGAGGGCTTGGGGATCACTGTGTGATATAAAGATGTGTAATGCTGATAGTATGGAACCAGAACCCAAATGCAGAACTAGGAGGCGGATGTAAAAGTTTACAGAGTTTATTATGTTCAGATAGTACAAAAATAAAAGTTGTGATAATGAACAGGATCTTGAGGACAGCAACCAAGGAAGTCCTCGAGGGATTCGTCCTCTGGGCGAGGGACATGAACCCACGGTTAGGCTCCGGGTTTTGAGTCGGCACACCGACTAGGGAGAAGCAGAGGGAGGTCAGGGACGGGAACAGGTCAAACACGGGAGAGCAAACAGACAGGCAACAGGACATAAGGGTTAAGCTAGCTCACGTACCAAAAAACCAGGCGAAGAAGTCAAAATCCAGGAAGGCAGGTGGAGGCAGACAAAACCGACAGGGAGCAGGCAAAAAACAGGCAAAACAGGATGACAAAACGGGTCGAAACACAGGTTGGCAAACGAACAGACAGGATAAAAACACTGGTAAGTAATCTGCGAGAGAATACGAACTGGCGTCTGACCAGGGCAAAGGACAGGGTATAAATACACAAAAGGGAGGGAAGACAATGAGACACAGGTGGAACACATCAGGGCGGAGTCAGGTAATCAGGGAAAAGGTGAACACGAACCAGGAAGGGAAGTAAAGACAACAGACAAGACACATGAGGAAAACTTAACAAAATAAAACAGGAAGTAGCAGACAAACATAAAAGACAGACAAAACCAGACTAACGTCCGGTAGCAGGCTTCACAAGATGTACAAGTATGTGGTAAGTGTGTGTAAATGTATGTATAGGTGTGTATGTGTCTGTGTATATATGTAGGTGTATATGTGTGTATAGATCTGTGTATGAATATGTATTGACATATATGTGTTATTGTATGATGTGTTTATGTAAATCATATTATATTTGTTCATAATAATATAAACCCAGAAACCTAATTATTTACTAGTAAGTATCAGTCATATTATGGCATAGTGTATAGATATGATTAGACGAGGAAGGTTATTATTGTCATTAATTATATAAGGAGAAGGGGTGGGAGTTTATAAGTTGTACTTCTTCTCACTCCTTTTCGAATATGTATTATATGTGTTATGTTTAAGTGTTTTGTTTATTTATTTTCTTCTGTTTGACATTCATGTTCGAAATAAATACATCAATCAATCAATCAATCAAAAAACCCTGTAAAGCCTGAACCTCTGAATGTTCTTTGAAACTGGAGTGTTTATTGGTCCTTCTGAACCACCAAAAACTTTTTTTCTTTTTCAAATATCAATTTCCATGTTTGAGTTTCAATTTGGTATCATATTTGATACATCAGGTCTCAATACTCAAATATTATTATTTTTGAACAAACACATAATCTAACATAAACATGTCTAACAAACTGGTAATTCCTTTTCAATATTGCCAAAGTTCTTCCTCCTTCCTCATTGATGGCAGTCTTGTAGTGTCACTGGAAAGGCCTCTGGTGAATGAATTCCTCCCCCTGGTGGATTATCTGTGTATTGTATGTATCTAATTATATACATTAGGTTTTTCAAGACAAAAAATATCACACTAATCATGCAGAGGGGTTCAAAGTTCATGTATCAAATAGGATACGTTGGCGTTATGGGTTAAATAGAAAGAAAAATTCATTTGGGAACTGCCACAAAAACAGCTCTGGGTCTTTATTTAAAAGCATTCATTGCCGTTTGGATGCAGATTTTCTCTGAATTTGTACATTATCACCCACTGTGCTGCATTACAGAGCTGAAAAACCAAAATCACTTTGCAGAATCGGACTGCTCTGTATGTAGACTTGAAACTTAAAAAATTCATTATAGAATAGTAGAATATTGAAGGAGCATGCATGCGACTGGAAAAACAAGCAAAAGCATCAGCGCTTCAGCCCCCAGTGGCTCCAGTGAGCTCAGCAGCTCTGGGCTGTGGTTGCACAGGCCAGCTCTGAGGTGTAAATGTGTACAAGGCTTGAATCTGAAGCAGGATGTTCCCGGGTTACAGCGTGCATGCTCAACAACTCGGAATAAATTAGAGCTTAAACACAATGACACAGATTGCACATGGAAATGTATGTGCATATTCCTTTTCCCCAGCATGTGTCCACCTGACGCTATTTGTCATCTCACCCTGCATTTTCATTGGTCCTCACCCCCCCGCCTTCCCATTTGGTTGCTTTGCAGTTAAGTTGGGAATAACCTATGCTTTGTGATGGGTTGTTAGCTTGGTCTCCGAGGCCATTCATATTTTATTTGACAGCTCGGTGAGAACCAAATTCACCAGGAGACACAACTAGAGGCAGTTTACAAACTAATGAGCGCCGCTGTCATGCCAGAGGAGCTGAGCGTCATCATGGCCATATTGACTGGGAGGTCGCATGGGAGAAAAATGCACATAATGATGGATCGTGAAAAAAATGTGGCCGAAAAATCGGTTATGAAAGTGGTTTTCCTTTGCCTCAACGTAGGTGGCTCATTACCAGGGAAGTCATAGGGAGCACGGACACTCAGGGAGGCAGGGATGGACGAAGTTGAGAAAGAAGAGCTGGTGAAAAGAGAAAGATCTGAATAGACGAAAGGGAAGAAGACAGATGGAGGGGGTTTATAGGAGTGGGGAGGATGGCGGGAACTCAGCTGAGGAGGGAAGGGGGGAGTCAGGTGAGTGAAGGATGGACCCAGATGCACAGAGGGAGTGTTGGAAAGATAGATAGATAGATGGATGAAGGGGAAGGAGCAGTAATTACAAGCCTTGTTGTGCGGTTGGAGAGATGGAAGAGCAGCCTTTTCGGTGCTGCCACTCTGCATTAACCCAGCAGAATGAAATATTCAGCCATTAGGCCTCAGCTGAAACACATCCACTGCCCAGACTCATGCAACATTTAAGCACCATTCATGTTCTATTCATTACAAGGGGCCTTATTACATATAATCATCATTTGGGTTTAGTTTGTACTTGGAGACACACATTTCTTTTTGTATCTGTAAAGGCAACATTGAATCTAATTCTGGGGGTGAAAGTGGCGAGTCAATACGGAGTCCAATTAGGCCCTGGAATCATTGGTAAACATTGCTTGGGATTTGATTTGCTCAAACCACACAGAGGGATGAAATGCTTACTCCTTTCCATTTTTGTCTCTTTTTTTCTTTTGCAGAGTCTGAAGTAACAACAGTGAACCGCTGCCTAGATGCTGCCAAGGCATGTAACATAGATGAAACATGTCAGAAGATTCGTACGGAATACGTGTCTGCTTGCATCCAGCCGTCAGCCCGCTCAGGGCCGTGTAACCGACCGCGGTGCAACAAGGCGCTGAGGAAATTTTTCGACCGTGTTCCCCCTGACTACACTCACGAGCTGCTGTTCTGTCCGTGCACCGACACGGCCTGCGCAGAACGCCGCAGGCAAACCATCGTTCCGTCCTGTTCATACGAAGACAAGGACAAGCCCAACTGCCTGGCTCAGCTTCGGATCTGCAAAGCAGACTATGTGTGCAGGTAGAAATGAGACGCCGCCAAGTTTATTTTACACTTAATTTCCTCACTGGGATCACTGGCCTTGTTGTACTGATAATTTACACCTACTGTGGCTTCTGTTAATGGACCACAAAGTTGTTTTTGCACGTTTATCCAAGTTACTACAAATGGCAAGGCAAATGTATCTGTATAGAACCACTTATACACAAGGCAAATCAAAGTGCTTTACAAAGGCATAAAAACACATAAAATTACATTAACCCTCCGGTATCCCATCCAGCAAGGTCCTTACTAAGCACCGAGTGTGC
Organism: Sphaeramia orbicularis; assembly: GCF_902148855.1. Lineage (NCBI taxonomy): Eukaryota > Metazoa > Chordata > Actinopteri > Kurtiformes > Apogonidae > Sphaeramia > Sphaeramia orbicularis. The sequence continues at coordinate 16,853,338 of NC_043978.1, read as the reverse complement.
CTTTTTTGCACACTTGTGGAATAATGTCAAAAAATTTTTCATACAGTTTGTTTTTAATTCTTTTACACTTTTTTCTATTTCATCAACTTGAGCCGTAAATAAAAATACCAACTACTCAATAATTGTCACATTTTTTAACCCTTTAAATGCCGTGTTTGTAATGTAAACAAACCATTTTTTTGGATGCAAAAAACAAAAAAAAAAAAATTTTTTTTCAATATACTACATAAAAAGTGGATCACATATTATTTGATTTTTGCACCCTGGCATATGTCAATGATTAACGCCAACATTATTAGTTAATTTGCATTATTATTTTTGGCGCTAGGTCAAATGTTCAAAAATACTAGCATCTGTCACCAAGTGTGCGTAAAATGCACACCTATAAATCAAACTATTAAATATTACATATTGATTTATTTTTCTGCTCTAATTTGATTTTATTTTTGTAAATCAAGGTCAGCCCTAATCATACATATCAAATGGAAGAAATAGTGCGTTTTAGGCACACTTGGGAGACAGATGCTAGTCTTGTAATTTTCTTTTGTTTAAAATGTGCAAATTTTAGTTGGTGGCCAGAATTTTTAAGATCATGCAAAAATGAACAACTTTTGAATTTGAACCTTATTTAAATTGTGAAAAATAATATGAAGTTTTTTAAAACGAAGTGCAAAGTGTGCCTAAAAGGTGCACCTGGATACCAGAGGGTTAAAATTATAGACTAATACTAGGACAATAGCAGAATAAAACATTAAACAAAAGGAAAGTGCAAAAAAAATAAAAAATAAAGAAGGTAGACGTGGGCAATATATTTCGCCTACGATAGTATCGTAAATGTTGGTTTGACGATGTGCAATTTTACATTATCGAGTATTCAAAATCTGAAAATGCAAAAAAACGGGTGGTGCATAGACGGTAACAGAGAGGTGCATGAAAGGCCTCATTGGCCGAATGCGTGCCTCAGAAGCCCATCAGAAAATTTTGTGTAAGATCCAGTTTTTATTAGTTATCGTTTTTTCTGAATGCTTAGTTTTAGTTTATTTTATTTTAGTTTTAGTATTAGTTTTAGTTATTTCATATATTTTATCTTCCTCACCATCCTATTCAAAGAAATTAGTGAGGCATGGATCAGTGGCATAACCTGGACACTTTATTTGGGGGTCAGGTTAGGGTGGCTCATTGACTGAGCAGGGACACAAACATGTACAGTACAATGTATAAATTCCCTATAGCAGGTTGGGGGGTGTGTGTGATCCATACGCAAGGTCACTTATGTTAAAACAATGCGAAGATGTGCAAAGCGTGAGAGGAGATGCACAAAGCAGCCAGCAGTTTAACCAGATAGAAGAATATATAAACCAGCTAACCAGCAGTAAACCATATACAAACATATATAAACCACTTACAAAATAAACCACTCCATCATCAGTAAACCACACCTTAGCCGATATCTCATCTCTTAATCATCTCCAGTTCCATTATTAGCCAACTTTGCTTCAGTTCAGTTCAGCTAGCTGTAGCTAGTAACATCAAACATTTTTTAACATTATAACAGGTTCCATACCTCTGTAACTGGATTAGTTTTCATCCTCCTCTTTTCTCCTCTTCTAAACTGTGCAGTTAAGGCCTTGGAAGGCCTTTTCATGGTGATAAACTCACCAGTTTTTACCTGAATCCTTACACCTATCGGACGCTGTCATTTAGCTCCACTCTGTCTCTGTCACTCAGGCACACACACGGTGCACAAACCCCCCCCCCCAAAAAAAAACAGACCCCATGCATCACCACAGTAAATCCCATCCAGGACTGTGCTGCTTTGTCCCAGCTTTAGTCTGTATGTTCCAGGTAGAGTGGGGACCAGAAGACGACTGGAAACCACAGTGACCAGACATGACAGACTGAAGTGTCGTATGGTGCTGCTAGCTAAAACTGCTGGAGCAAAATAAATCAATTTGATATCAATCCGACATTGACAAAGACGAAAACGAAGGGAATTTTATCCATAATTTTTATACGTTTTAATTAGTTTTGTAAGCTCACAATACAGTTTCAGTTAGTTATCGTTTTTTTCTTGTAATTAGAGTTTTTATTTATTTCAGGTAACGAAAATGTTTTTTCAATTTTAGTTTTCGTCATTTCGTTTGTTTTCATTAACGATTACAACCTTGGCTGAAATTATGATAGGTTTCACTTTTGTTTCACGCCAGGGTTATTTACATTAGTTATGGACCACACATCCATGTATATAACTACAGCCCCCCGCAACCCCCCGCAACCCCCCCCCCCCCCCCCCCTCGCATGTCTTGCAGAAGATGTTTGAAGCACTTAAAAAACAAGAGCTGTTGTTCTAAAATACTCTATACATGGATGTTCAGCTAAGCAAGTAGAGTTTTACAGCAGTTTACAGCAAAAAAAAAAAAAAAGGAAGAAATTCACATTTTAAAGGATATTGTCAGATTATCATTATGGGGCAATTTTAAAAACATCAAGATTTTTTTTTTTTTTTTTTGCCTATATCGCCCACCCCTAAAAGAAAGAAATTAAAACAAGAGTAAGAGACAGTTACAACAAAAGCTAAAAATAGTCTTGATTAAAATTAAGAATTTAATGTTAAAGGAGTGATATTATTTATATACTTTTTAAAATGGAATTATGCATTTTCAAACATTTCCCTGCGGTCTACATACACTGTAAATGCTCTGCTTGGGTCTGAATTCTTCATTAATTCAACTCCACAGGTCCATCTTCAACACTATTTCTGAGTAATGACACCAGAAAGGTCGTTTTGAGCGCTGGCCCTTTAAATACACATGAGCCACTTCTGGCCCCGCCCCCTCCAGGTTGTTGACTGTGCTGCTCTGTCCTGTTCAACCAACAACTGAACATTTTAGGGAATCGGCACAAACGTTCGTCAGAAGTCTTGACCTTATATGTGCAAATGTCGTGACTTAACTGGTTATAAAACGTAACAGATTAAGCAGGAATTAAAACAGGTTGTAGAAATCCACTTGATTTTTGCCAAAATGAATATAAAGATAGCTTTGCAGCACCTGGAGGGTTCAAATTCAAACTTTATGAACTATTAGGGTCCAAATACACAAATAAATGAACCAAAGAATAATAAAAGTGGGTTTAGAGAAATCCTATAAATCATACCCAAACAACAAGCTAATATCAAGACTGTACACCGAATTACAAAACATTAGGGCTGAAAATACGGTTTATATCAAAGAAAAGTGGGAAAAGGAGGGCAATTTTGAATTGACTATGGAAGAATGGACTAAAATACAAGAAAATATATGGAAAAGTACATCTTCACTTAGTTGGAGAGAATTTGCATGGAAAAGTGTGATTCGCTTTTTTAGAACACCTGCACAAAAAGGTTCAAATGTAGATACATCATGCTGGAGACAGTGTGGGGTGAAAAAAGCTCATCACCATCATATTTTTTGGAGCTGTCCCAAATTATCTCCCTTTTGGGAAAAAATCAGGAATAGTATTGACAAAGTCATGAAAATAAAAACGCCTTTAAATTTTGAGAAAATGTTCTTAGGTAAAAGACCAGGTGGTATAAAAGGATTTAGTAAACTAGAAGCACTCAGAGAGCGCAGACCTCCGCCAAGGCTGATCAGTGCCCCCCACCCCCCCCCCCCCTGGGCCCCCCACCCCCGATCACCACCAAAATTTAATCATTTCTTCCTTATCCCATTTCCAACAAACCCTGAAAATTTCATCCAACTCTGTCCATAACTTTTTGAGTTATGTTGCACACTAACAGACAGACAAACAAACAAACAGACAAACAAACAAACAAACCCTGGCAAAAACATAACCTCCTTGGCGGAGGTAATAAACATATCTGTGGAATATCTTGTTGATTGCCAGCAAAAAAGTGATCACTAGGAAATGGTTGACAGACAAGACACCCTCGTTGGATGAATGGAAGGACCTTGTTAAAGAAATCGCTCAAATGGAAGAACTCACCTTTACACTAAGACTGGACCATGACAAATTCAAGGAATGCTGGAGACCGTGGATAGACTTTATAAATGCTTAAAAAGAACATACTTGACGCCCATTGTTCAATTGCTACTCAATTGTTCTCTTTGTTTTTTTGTTTTTGTTTTTGGTTTTTTTTTGTTTGTTAGTTTTTTGTCTTGTTTTATAAAAAAAACTAGAAGCACTCGGAGAGAACAGACCTCCGCCAAGGCTGATCAGTGCCCCCTCCCCATGGGCCCCCCCACCCCCGATCACCACCAAAATTTAATCATTTCTTCCTTATCCCATTTCCAACAAACCCTGAAAATTTCATCCAACTCTGTCCATAACTTTTTGAGTTATGTTGCACACTAACGGACAGACAAACAAACAAACAAACCCTGGCAAAAACATAACCTCCTTGGCGGAGGTAACAAAACTATCAATGTATAAAATATGTAAATCTGGCATTGTAAACCAAATAAAAACTTGAATTAAAAAAAAAACAGTGGGTTTAGAAAAATATGAGCCCTTTAATGTTAATGACAGGAGACATTCACTGTCACATCTTTTTTGCCACATTATACTTATGTAGTATCACAGTAAGGTTCATGATATCTTCTCCATCCATAGTTGCATATATTTTTGATTACTGATGATGGAGAATCTTCACATCCTAAATTTTTTAACAAATGCCCCTTTTCGTCGTCATTGGGGGTGGGGGGGGTGGGGGGGGGCGTCTGTCGTAGCTTGAAATCAATCAAAACAGTTAAAATAGTGAGTTGCAGTGCAGGTATTAGAACTGAAAACTAAAACACTCTAATCAAAGGCAGCTGTAAAGAAATGACTCTTTAACCTTGATTCACTGAAATCACTGAACACATTACATATAACTAGTTTTTGTTTTTTTTTGTAACTATAAAATAGGTTGCAGTGACTTGACACCTCAGATAAATAGATAACGTGATACCTGTGATGACGGCAAATATTGACTGAAGGTCGATTTGGACTCTTTGTGCATTCAAGTGCTGTTCCAAAGCTCTGACCTTAAGATTTAAAGCTAAACTAAATGTGTTTTGACTGTTTGAAGCAGAAAGTAGACTCCTACCTTCGCCCAGAAACCAGCTTTGATGTACTACGTCAGTCTGTGGAGTTCTTCTGTTTAACCAGACACTCGCCTGCGGTTAGTGACACTTCCAGCTTCTCGTTTGATCTGCCAACCCCTGCCAACGCTCTCTGAGTGTCTTTGGCTTGTTAGACGTTTGACCAGCTTCACCACCTACTTGTTTACTTTGGCGTTCTGCTGCTTTTTAACTGTCAGATCCACTTTGCGGTTGAGCTGCAACAAGTACACACAATAGTTTATGCAGATCCATGAGCGTGTCAGGATTATTATGGGGCTGCATCCCTATGGTCAAGGTGTAGAGTCTTAGGCCCAATCCCAATTCACCCCTTGGCCCTCCCCTTTACCCCTACCCCTTGGCTCTTGCAATTGGTTGGGGTTGAAATATCCTAGTATGAAATGGGACAACCCTTCGAGACTTGTTACGTCATCAGCGGTCATTGATGCCATTACACTGGTCTACAATTTTTTAGAAATGATTTGCTTCAGACATTAAATGTGCTAAATGTTATGTATTTTAATAAGATTAATTGGAAAATAAATGACAAAAGTGCCGGTTAGCTAATGTTTTCAAGGTATATGATTAAGTGTTATTACACATACAGGGTGGGGAAGCAAAATTTACAATGAACATTTAGTTGTTTTTTCTCAGCAGGCACTACGTCAATTGTTTTGAAACCAAACACATATTGATGTCATAATCATACCTAACACTATTATCCATACCTTTTCACAAACTTTTGCCCATATGAGTAATCAGGAAAGCAAACGTCAAAGAGTGTGTGATTTGCTGAATGCACTCGTCACACCAAAGGAGATTTCAAAAATAGTTGGAGTGTCCATAAAGACTGTTTAGAATGTAAAGAAGAGAATGACTATGAGCAAAACTATTACCAGAAAGTCTGGAAGATACTATTAAAGAAGAATGGGAGAAGTTGTCACCCGAATATTTGAGGAACACTTGCGCAATTTTCAGGAAGCGTGTGAAGGCAGTTATTGAGAAAGGAGGACACATAGAATAAAAACATTTTCTATTATGTACATTTTCTTGTGGCAAATAAATTCTCATGACTTTCAATAAACTAATTGGTCATACACTGTCTTTCAATCCCTGCCTCAAAATATTGTAAATTTTGCTTCCCCACCCTGTATATACTGAACAACAAAAGAAACGCAAGTTTTGGTCGTTAATTTAGGCAAGAGTTCAGCTGTCCTGTTGAGTTGTCAACTGAGATACACATTAAAATAAGTGAGTTGTAACCATTGGAGCGTGTGTTTGCAGGCAAACACGACCACGAGTGGTGTTGAGCATGTGTACAAAGTATCGGAGGTGCGGTACGTTTTGAGTGATATGTTAGTGGGAGCAACAAATGGGAGTGGCAATTCCCTTTGTTTATCTGGGGGCTATAAAAAGAAATGGTAAGATTCAAAAGTTACTGCATTACCACGATGCCTCGCCTTAACCATAATCTGAGAGAACGCGCCATTGGTATGCTTGATACTGGTTTAACGGCTCGCAACGTTGCCAGACGTCTGCAAGTGCACGAGTCCACCATCAGTAGGCTGAGGACACGATTCCGTGACACAGGGACCACTCGGGACAGACCAAGATCCGGAAGACCACGTGTGACCACCCGTAATCAGGATCGCCATATTCGCTTGGCCCATCTCCGTCACCGTCAACTCAGTGCTCATGGACAGCAAGAGAGACCCACTGTAAATTTCACAGCTGGATATAAGTATCTCATATGAAACCAATATTCATAATAAAACTCCCATATAAACCAATACCGAAACATACTTGTGTTTCTTTTGTTGTTCAGCACATTTATATAATAGTTTTATAAATCTTCCACTAAATAGAACCTGTAAAGTGAATGTATTCTAATGTGCAGACAGTGTTTTGAAGTAGATCTTGTAGCTCTGAGACAAATATTCCTTTTGAGTCAAACCCATTCTCTCCTTAATTCTTGAATTTCACATTTTGACCCAAGGCTGTATCTTGGAAAGTTCAGCCAACCAGCATTTTTGACTTGATTTTTCTTTATCAGTGACTCTCATGTGGTAAAATTTCATTACTTTTATTCTGGAAGCATTTTCCTTGTAGACCAGTGTTATAAACAGTCTGCAGTCTGAAAGTTAGTCATGTTTGATTGATTGATTGATCACATTATTACTTGAATCGCAAATGTCTGCAAACTACTGGTGTATTGTGGCGTCACTGAGCAGCAACAGAGACTCTGGAGAACATGTATAACTAGAAAAGTACTGGAACAGTGCAGACCTCTGCCAAGGCAGATCAATGCCCCCCCCCCCCCCCCAAAATACAATCATTTGTTCCTTGTGCCAGTATCAACATTTCCTGAAAATTTCATGAAAATCCGTCCATAACTTTTTGAGTTATCTTGCTAACAGACAAACAGACAGACAGACAAACCCTGATGAAAATATAGCCTCCGCCTAGGGCACAGGTGTCAAACATGCGGCCCGGGGGCCAAATCCAGCCCGCCACAGGTTCCAGTCCAGCCCGCGGGATGAATTTGCAAAAATTATACTTCAGATATTAACAATCAAGGATTTCAAACTCATTTTAGTTCAAGTTCCACATACAGGACAATGTGATCTTAACTAAAAAATAACAGCATAATAACCTATAAATAATGACTCCAAATTTTCTTAGTTTATTGTTAAAAACATAATATTACATTACACCTATAAATAATGACAACTCCATATTTTTCTCTTTGTTTTAGTGTAAAACCTTACATTAAATGATGAAAATATTAACATTTACAAACTATCCTTTAACAATAAAATGTGAAAAACCTGAAATTTTGTAAGCAAAATTTTAACATTATACTTCCTGTTATTAAATATTTTGTGCCTTTTGTAGATCCAATCTGTAATATATATACATGTATAAATGGTAAGCTGAGGTGTAATGTTAAAAATGCACTTATTTTTCTTAAGAAATCTCACTTTTTTTCAGGTTATTCACATCATTTTTGTTTGGATAGTTTGTAAATGTACATATTTTCATAATTTAATTTTGATTGCACTAAAACAAAGAGAAAAAATTGGAGTCGTCATTATTTACAAGTTATTATGCTATTGTTTTACTGGTTCGGCCCACTTTAGATCAATTTGGGCTGAATGTGACCCCTGAGCTAAAATGAGTTTGACACCCCTGGCCTAGGGTGACCAGGTGTCCTGCTTTGTGCGGGACTGCACAGCATTATGACCATCTTTTCCATGTCCCGCAAACTGAGACAATGTCCCGCGTTTGATTGGCTCTGGCTCTACAAAGTGCAGGACAGTCGCCTTCCTCCAAACATAACTTTCATTTTATAGCAGTGACATCACGATCACCATCGGCTGTGTCCGCTGTCAATCAACGAACATACATGTGGGGTCAGGAGTCCATCAACCTGTCACCGGTGTCCTCCTGAGCTCCGCCCACTGACACACAAAAAACAACAGAAAAAGCCTCAGACATCGGCATGCAAATATTGGCGGAAATCATGGAAACTCCGCGCAAAAAAAAAGAAGATGCAACTGCAGAAAAGAATGGGAAAATGTTTATACATGGGTGAAAGTGGTGGGGGAGGATTCACAGAGGGTATTCTGCGAACTATGTCAAACTATGTCAAACAAGGAGAGTATGACTTGAAGCGACACACTGTACATATGTGATGTTTGGGTAGATTTGATCCATTTTCCCTTTTACCTAGTTATCTTGCTAACAGACAAACAGACAAACAAACAAACCCCGCCCTCCTTGGCAGAGGTAACTACAGTCTACTCTCGTTAAACCGCCCGCCGTTATACCGCCACTTTCGCTCACCGCCGACCAAAACCATTGCACAAAAATCCCCAATGCATTATTCCATTAGCTACCGCCATTTCCGCCTATCGCCATCCGCCAGCCCAGTTCCATGCACAAACACTTATACCATTGATTTCCCGACGGTTATACCGCCAGCGTGATTGCCATCGAGTACACATAAATTTTAACAATGCACTGAAACAAACGCGCCAGACGCTGATCGCGACAAGCTACGAGTAGGTCTACGGAACGGCCACCATTCATTTATCGCAGAACACTCAGTAGGTCAGGACGTCGGGAAGAGGACGTGGGATTAAGCCAAAGCCTCAAGATGATGGGGTGTCATTTCCCGACACGGTATAATAATGCTTAAAATGTTTCCCCACTTTAAATGATCCCTTACAACATAACAGAATCAAGATTTATTTAGAAACGCAATTAGAACGGGTTAACGGAGGCAGCATAGACATCATATAGTAAAGACATGCACATTATGGACGCAACCCGTTGTAACGCCATTTTCGCTATACCGCCAATTTGGCCATGAACGGAAGTTGGCGGTATAACGAGAGTAGACTGTAGAAAAGCGCTCAGAGAGTACAGACCTCCGCCATGACAGATCAGTCCCCCCCGATCACCACCAAAATTCAATAATTTGTTCCTTGTGCCAGTATCAACATTTCCTGAAAATTTCATCCAAATCTGTCCATAACTTTTTGAGTTACCTTACTAACAGACAAACAAAAAAACAAACAAACAGACAAACAAACCCCGTTGAAAACATAACCTCCGCTGTTACACTTGGCAGAGGTAATAAATGATTCTATATTTGAGTTGGGGAAAAAAATACAAAGAAGTACATTCCCATAAATGGTGATAATAATATTGCCCATAATAATAGCAATCTGACCAAAGTGTGAAACCCTTGTCTCAGATCAAACTGAGGGCCATTCCACCGAATGGGTGCCATTTCCGTCCCCAAGACATTATATGAATAAATGTGCATGAAAATCAACTCTAAAATACATTTTACTATTAAGCAAAGTGTCCTGCACATTGATCTAATTGCAAATTTCAAATATTTATTTGAAAACATTAATGAAAACTACCTAGAACACTGGAAAGTAGCAGTTGTTGCTTGTCCCCATTCTCTAATGCTACACTTTACCATGAAATAGAATGATTAAAATACTTCAGAAATTTTTTTTTTTTTTTTTTTCTGCATTGTTGTGTGACTCCATATTCCATCTATGCTTTAAATACATTTTTTTCATGAGAAATCCATAATATTTTTGTGAAAATATACATTTTAGTCATGTCCCTGGGTTCTCACTCAGTCCTGTTACCCTAACACATTCTCCCCTCTGGAAAATTTGGAATATTCCACAAGTCCCATGTTCAGCAGGAAGTTACATCAGCTGGATTTTCTGAAGGCCATGGGAAGATCAAAACTAAGTTCTTTCATTTTTTTTCTGTATATTTGATGATATTGTAACTGTGACTGAGAAGGTTAATCGCAACACTCAGTCCCGTTACCAAAATTATTTCTTAGATGTTATTCGTTTATCTTAAAAATTAAAAAAAAACTCTAACACACACACACACTCATTCCTGTTACCCAATGTTCATTCCTGTTACTACATAACTTTTTCTAAAAAATAAAGATAAACCACCAGATTTTTTTCAATTATGTGTGGTCCATTCTTTGTCCAAGTAGTTAATGAATTGCATCATAAAAATTTTGATAAATTTGAGGTTTGGGTCTCCTTTAAAATGAAAAAATGACTTTGCAGTTTTAAGAAAATTACAACTTGTGTGCATATATAGTGATTTTTTAGTCACAAATATTAATTATTTTAACATAATTATTGTAACCAACCATTTCTTTAAAATAAACACTTTGTTGAGAGGAAAACTAAGGAATTAGTTGACAAGCTTTTAAGTGTGCTTTTTAAATGTCACATGAGTTTTGGTAACAGGACTGAGAAAAATGCAATCATGTTCCACTTAAAAACCTTGTAAAAAATGAAATAAAGTTGCCTGAGATGGACCAATACACATTTTGAATAGTTAAATATGTGTGTTATTAGATTCAGTGTTGAAAAAAGATTTAAAAATGAAGTTTAATTAGGAAGAGTTATAACAAGCAAATGGCACCCATTTGGTGGAATGGCCTCTGAAACAAAACAAGAAAAACCCTGTAATTTTACAGGAAGTGCAAGTAGACACAGATCTCATAATTTAAAAGAATTGAATCATAATTAATAATAAATATCTGAACCAGGAAATGTGAAATTTTGGATCATTTTGAGAGATTCAAGGATGACTCCAAGGAAGTTTCAATCATATTTATGCCAATGTCAAACACGAGTTATCTGAAACATGTAGGATCATATTAACCTCACAGTAGAATTTCCAAATACTGAAGGATATTAGGTTTATTCACATGTCAGCAGGCGCTAGAGAAACTAAATAATCACACTTACTGGCTGATTTACATAAAGCCAGCTCTTGTAAACTAGTACACTTTGATGAAAACTAATGAAATGTTCAGACAGTCTCCCTTCTGTTTTTTGGGAGACATGTAAAAACCATTACCTTTCTTTCTGGTCATGTTAAAAAGTGCCTTCCTTTGTATGTTTTTTTTTTTTTTTAATCTTTGAAAGGCTTATTACTAGGGTTGTATAATTCAGTGTTATCTAACACAGTGTTAAAATTGCTGAGAACTGACAAAAAGGTCCAGACATCCTTTCACCTTATTAAATGCAGGGTCTAAAAACTGAGCAAAAATAGCTTTAATGACGCACACAGCAGACGTGTTCATTCCTTGTCAAATGCTGAATAAAAGTGTTAATTTTAATTTTAGCTGTGGTGTAGTCTCCACAAAGACTCAGCTGTCTCCTGATGGAAGAAATATTTATTATCATCAGCCTCAGCCCTTTTTCTAAAGCAGCTAGTCACTAACTCTAACATTGTCCAGTTACTGTTTAATGATGGGAAAAAAAAACATTTAATGATTGTGCTGTTAATATGCTGTAAAAACAGAAAGAATGAGCTAATGAGGCCAAATGAGGCTAAATGGCCCCGTAGAGCTGTAAAGACAGATGAAAATATTATGCTGTTCCATCATTACTGTGCGAGGGGTATTACATGTACTCTATTGATTTAATTCTAACATAAAAATATTGATTAATATTGCTTTGAGGCAGTGGTTTCCAACCTTTTTTGGCTCGTGACCCCATTTTAACATCACACATTTCTGGCGAACCCAGATATTAAAAACAGAGGCTTTTTTTTTTTTTTTTTTTTGCACAGATTCAGATTCAGAAAACTTTATTTATCCCTCACGGGCAATTCATTTACAGCTTACCACAGACATCAGCCCACATTCAAAGTGCAATGTGACAAACATAAATAAATCAGTGCACAAATACAGGACTATTGAACGCAATTACGAATAAATGCATTTAAATCATCAACAATAAATAATCACTAAATACCAATGCAGACTAAAAGACCCTCTTGGTTCTGCTAATATTAAAAAAAACAAAAAAAAAAAAAACATACAAAATGACTAAAATGGCTTCTGTCAGAGTTTAGAGTTTAGCTAAAATTAATTTGTTTTTGATCAGGTTAGGGATGGGAATTGAGTCCCTGCCTGCTTAAGGATTCTGCTTATCGATTCCGCCTTTGTTGCACATGCGTGATGATGTCACGTGCACGCTGCATTGTTTTGGTCAGAATGTAGCCAACATGGCGTTAAGGCAGAAACGCTCCAAAAAGATGACAACAGGTCCACTTGTAACACTGTCTTTAAAAGGGTAAAATCCCTTCAATATGCTCAAATATTTGTCCACAGCATGTGATTCATTTACAGGAATGTCACGTATTTGATGCGCTACTACACAAGCAACGCTTGTGAATCTAGCGGCAGAGCAAACACTAGGCTAGTTCCGGTGCGGGCAACAAACGTCCTACCCCCTCAAATAAAAGTTTACGAAGGAAGGGGAAAGGAAATGAGGTGCACAACAACGGGAGACTTAGAGGAATTAGTAAAACTTCTGAAGTTTCACTTTCACCCAGCGTCATTTGTTATTATTATTTGTGCATACTGTATATGTTATATTTCCTGTGCAGATGGAAATATAAAAGACAGTTAATGCAAACACACCCGTTTGTACTCTTGTATTCCCTCACCCAATGAGAATCGATAAGGAACTGGATCGATCAACAAAATCGATAATGGAATCAGAATCGTTAAATTCTTATTGATTCCCATCCCTAGATCATGTAATAGTTTACTATACTATGTGGCAAATAAATGTTAATTTTAGACAACATTTAGTCTATATAATGTATATTATTATTAGGGATGCACTGATTCCGATACGAGTATCGGGTATCGGCTCCGATACTCAGTGTGTGTACTCGTATTCGTACTCGTAAAAGTAATCCAATACACTTACAGCCGTGTGACAATCACAGTTCAGGGCAGCAGGTATGAGGAGGAGGAATAATGTGTGTGGAATGTGAAGAGTGTAGAGATTTTTCAAAATAAATGACGATGATCAAAGTAACGCTGACTGTAAGTAACGTTACAGACACAGACAGATACAGACGCAGCGTTCTGTCCATCCTCTGTGTACATTCCATCCGTTTTCCAGGTGCTGGAGGATGTGTACCCAGACGGAGAAGGGTACGGAGTGGTGTGGACCGCCGCTAGTGGAAGTGAAAACAAAACTTATCACTCATTTCTCTTTTCTCTACTTGATGAAGCTTCACTTTTAAACCTTACTAACGAAAATGCTGCAACATTAGTATCACATTAGTGTTACCCTTGTCATCTCCATGTTTGTTATTACTGACTTTCTTATTCTTCTTCTCGAAAAAAAACTTTACTCTTCTTCGTGGTATTTGTCCAGTATGGTTAATTCAGAGCGGTGCCCCCTGGTGGATTAACTAAGAAACGCTCATTCCAACACATTAAATGTCAGTAGCAGCACTTTGTTCCAGTCAGACTAATGACAACAACAATAAAGCACATTTACAAAAGGAACTAAAAACTGGAATGGGATTATTAAGTACTTGTATCGGTACTCGGTATAGGCAAGTACTCAAATGTAAGTACTCATACTCGTACTCGTACTCAGTCTGGAAAAAAGTGGTATCAGTGCATCCCTTATTATTATGGACGGAGGCAGAAAAGTCAGGTGTAGATTACTGCAGAAAGTGAGAATTTGATTTTCCTTGGTCAGGATATGTACAGTCAGTCCATCTTGGATTTACAAGGCTGACAATTAATATTGAACAAACAAGAACTCAAACTATGAATTATGAAAGAGCTGCAGCATCTGAAACTGACCACAATGAACATTTGACAGATAAACAGAACCACAGTGCTTCAGTTTCAGCTTCACAGTTTGTCATGTCTTTTATGGATTGGGATTGTCTCTCTCGACTCACCATATTTATTTTTTATTAGTAAGTTGTTTTTTTTTTTTAATCAATTACTAGAAATTTCAGGCGACCCCATTTGAATTCCAGGCAACCCCCCGTGAGGTCCCGACCCCAAAGTTGAAAAACACTGCTTTAAGGAGATTGGCTCAGATGTAAGATGAGTCCAACGCCATCGAGATCCACCAAGGCCAGAGGTTGTTTTTTTTTTTCTTGAATAGTGAGCTCGTACAACTTTAATTGGAAAAAAAATGAATCCAAACATGGTGTTCGCAGTTGAATCTGACACAAAATGGATGACCCCTTCAAGCACGTCACTGCGTTTTCATGATTAAGTACAACACGTGGCGGACGCGTTCAGTAAGAAGCATCTTGTTGACGTCGTGGCTTCGCAAACCGACTTTACCCCCGGACAATAAACGTCATTATGCATTTGGGAAGATAGGTCTGCCTGGTATGATATATTCATTTAGACGTAATGAGTCAGTTGTGTTTAATTAATTCAATTGTTATCCTCATTAACCGTGTTTAATTAGTTCAATTAAATTGTGCATTCATTTTCCGGGGGAAGCAGCCAGGCAACAAGCAGCCATTTGAAATAGTCATTATTAGAACCGCCATTATCTCATGGGATTCACACATGACTTTCCAGAAAAAGTGCTCAGAAAATAGTTATTAATGTTCAGCCTTGACATCATCAGGTTCTGTTGGTAGTCTGCAGAGAACGGACCCTCTGTACATACTGAAGATAAGTGACCTGAACAGCGTATTTAACCCTTTCATGCATGACGTCCACATTTGTTGACACATGGTTTAAAGGAGGGATGTTTAGCTTTTTTAAATGGAATTATGCATTTTCAAACATTTCCCTGTGGTCTACATAAACTGTACAAACCCATGGAGTTGAATCAATGACAGTGGATGGAGACACTTAGTATATGTGTCATCTTTTCATGGTCATCAGATATGACCCATTTGGACATTCAGAGGCTCCGTAGTTACCATGGAAACACTGGCTTCTTCTATAACACTGATTCACCAGTAAAATCCATTGAGTTGGATCAATGACAGTAGATGGAGACACTTGGTTTATGTTCAGTTATTGATAGATTTTGCTGAAAAAAAAGTGATTTTTTCTTAAGTTTTCTCCATTTTGGGTATAATAATACGTCTTAAATGTAATCTCAGCTTGATGATTTAAGTACATGATCAGTAAAATAAATACCGGAAAAATACTTGATTTTCACTGAAAAAAATGCAAAATGGAGAGGATAATATTATGATAAATGGTGATGAATAACTTAAAGGAGTGATATTTTGCTTTTTTTTTTTAAAAAAAATGGAATTATGCATTTTAAAACATTTCCCTGTGGTCTACATAAACTGTACAAACCCATGGAGCTGAATCAATGACAGTGGATGGAGACACTTGGTTTATGTGTCATCTTTTCATGGTGATCAGATATGACCCATTTGGACGTTCAGAGGTTCTGTAGTTACCATGGAAACACTGGCATTTTCTACAACACTGATTCACCAGTAAAACCCATGGAGTTGGATCAATGACAGTGGATGGAAAGACTTGGTTTATGTCCAGTTATTGATAGATTTTGCTGGAAAAAAAAGTGACTTTTTCTCAAGTTTTATCTGTTTTGGGTATAATAATAACTCTTAAATGTAATCTCAGCATGATGATTACAGTACATGATCAGTAGAATAAATACAGAATAAAATACCTGATGTTCACTGAAAAAAATGCAAAATGGAGAGGATAATATTATGATAAATGGTGATAAATCACTTAAAGGAGTGATATTTTGCTTTTTTTTAAATGGAATTATGCATTTTCAAACATTTCCCTGTGGTCTACATACACTGTATAAACCCATGGAGTTGGATCAATGACAGTAGATTGAGACACTTGGTTCATGTGTCATCATTTCATGGTCATCAGATATGACCTATTTGGACATTCAGAGGCTCTGTAGTTACCATGGAAACACCGGCATTTTCTACAACATTGATTCACCAGTAAAACCCATGGAGTTGGATCAATGACAGTGGATGGAAACACTTGGTTTATGTTCAGTTATTGATAGATTTTGCTGGAAAAAAAAGTGACTTTTTCTCAAGTTTTCTCTGTTTTGGGTATAATAATAACTCTTAAATGTAATCTCAGCATGATGATTACAGTACATGATCAGTAAAATAAATACAGAATAAAATACCGGATTTTCACTGAAAAAAAAAAAAGCAAAATGGAGAGGATAATATTATGATAAATGGTGATAAATCACTTAAAGGAGTGATATTTTTCTTTTTTAAATGGAATTCTTCATGTTCAAACATTTCCCTGTGGTCTACATAAACTGTAAATGCTCTGCTTGGGTCTGAATTCTTCATTAATTCAACTCCACAGGTCCATCTTCAATACTATTTCTGAGTAATGACACCACACTGTAAAAAATCTCAATCTTAGCAAGTGTATTTTTGTCATTTCCAGTCAAAATATCTCATCACACTTAAAATAAGACATTGAGTAAATTTTCAGTGAGATATAAGAACTTATTTTTAGACAATGGCGCTTGAAAATCTTATTTCAAGAAATCGTATCAAGATAATTTTCTCTTGCTCCATTGGCAGATTTTTTTTTTTTTGCTTGAATTAAGCCAAAAAAATCTTTAATTATGCAAAAAAAAATTTCATAATTGACATAACACGCAGCTTGATATTGACACTTATATAGGCTAACGCCCCCATTTCGGTCTCAGCGTCCCCCTCTCAGCTTTGTTGTTCCAAACACCCCCCAACGGTGTCCCAACACCTGCTGGGGGGTGATACCACCCCCTGTTGAGAACCACTAAGCTAGAGTTAACCCTGTAAAGCCTGAACCATTACATCATTTTATTTTTTTTTTTGGGAACTGATTTATTTCAAATATGAAATGATACAAGCTTCCTGATTGCTACTAACTGACTCCTTTGCACAACATAATACAGAAATGAAAATTCAAGGAAGCATAAAATTATAATACACAGAAAAAAGAAAAAGAAAAAAAGTCATTTTTCAAAAAGGAGTGAGAAGAAGCATAGCTTATTCAATAGCTTATTTAATCAATGACAGGAAATTCCAGTTCTTTGAAACTGGAGCCTTTATTGGTCCTTCTGAAAAGCCAAAAAATCATTTTTTCAAGTATCGATTTCCATGTATGTGGTTTGGTGCGCTGGGCCTTTAAATGCAAATGAGCCACTTCATGCCCCGCCCCCTCCAGGTTGTTGACCATGCTTTCTGTCCCATTCAGCCACTTGTGTTCGTTAATACAACCAACAACTGAACATTTTCGGTAATCACTCAAAATTTGGACATATTTTCAGTTTTTACTACAACCGCTGCTGCTGATAAACAATTATGTTGTACTCGGAGAAATGTTCGTCAGAAGTCTTGACCTTATATGTGCAAATGTCGTGATGTAACTAGTTATAGACGTAACAAATTAAGCAGGAACTGAAAGAGGTTGTAGAAATCCACTCGATTTTTGCCCAAATGAATATAAACATAGCTTTGCCGCACCTGGAGGGTTCAAATTCAAACCTTTTGAACTATTAGGTTCCAAATACACAAATAAATGAACCAAAGACTAATAAAAGTGGGTTTAGATAAATATGACCCCTTTAAGCTCACTTTCCAAAGGGTTATAAAAGCAATATCCTCCAAACTACATGGAGACAGTCTCTAGACAGGGAGGGTGAAAAGTAACTAGGCATTAAAAATTGATAGTAAAATCCATATTCCTATTACAAATTTATTGAAACAAATGATACATGTTTTTTATTATACAGGAAAATGAAAGTAAATCATATTTCAACGTAAGTGCTGGCGGCATCAACCAGTTTCCTCAAATGGTCAGGCATGGAATGAACAACCTTCTGAAGGACCTCATCTGGGATATCATTGAGAACCTCCTGAATCAATGAATAAGAAATAAGACAATAAGAAAATAAGAAATTCCCATTAATTCTGTCTGTTTAAAAATGTTTTTGTTATGACTTCAGTGATACTAAAAACTCTGTGCAATTTCTAATGCCTAATTATTTTTCACCCACCCTGTAGACCAGGGGTGTCAAACTCATTTTCTTCCGGGGGCCACATTCAGCCCAATTTAATCTGAAGTGGACTGAACCAGTAAAATAATATCATGATAGCCAATAAATAATGACAATTCCAAATTGTTTTAGCGCAAAAAGTAACATTCAATTATGCCAATATTTATATTTACAAACTATCCAAACAAAAAAAGATGTGAATAACCTGGAAAAAGAGAAATTTGTTAAGAAAAATAAGTACAATTTTATTATCGATATTATGCCTTGACTTATCATTTATACATGTGCATTACAGATCAGATCTACAAAGACACAAAACATTTAGTAACAGGCAGAATATTGTTAAAATTCCACTTAATTCTCTTTAGACATTTCAGGTTGCTCATATTTGTTCAGGTTATTCACATTTTATTGTTAAAGGATAGTTTGTCAATGTAAACATTTTCATAATTTAATGTTTTTTGCACTAAATCAAAGAGAAAAAATGGTGTTGTCATTATTTATAGGTTATTATGATACTATTTTTTAGTTTGATGCCCTTTCTTGCACTTTGCAAATTCATCCCGCGGGCCGAACTGGAACCTTTGGTGGGCCGGTTTTGGCCCCCGGGCCGCATGTTTGACACCTGTGCTGTAGACCCTAAGCAATACAACGGAAAAAAGTATCATCTTAGTTTTAGAATTTGGATTGCTCTGTGATCTCATAAAGTTAACCTCCTAAGACCCAACTATCGGTTTTCTGAGTTTCATAGCAAAACAACTGTCCACCGCAAAGGACATTCTATCTATCTATCTATCTATGAAAAAACTGTTGCATCATGATGTTTCCAATATAGGCAATTATTTAATTAAAAAAAGCCAAAACTTGTAGCCTGGCCAGCCATCCGCCTATCTTAATGAGAAATCCGTCTGGAATCACAAGGCTTGAATTCAAATATGAAGGCAGGACTAACAGACGCCGAGTAAACCAATCACAGATAAGACGAATGTGACGTAATTATGCGATAAGCAGATCCCTAACGTCAGTATGCTTCCGTCATGGCATGTGGTGATGGTGGTCGAGTAGAAACCTCAGTGAATGACTGCTGTCACTTTTGTCAGAGAAACTTCAGATTACAGGTGTAATCTGTAATTCAGTCCTTATTTTTGAATCAAGTAAACAACCGACAACAGTTGTAAAGAGATTTGTGGACTTGGAACTGACTTTGACTCGCGACAAAAAGAAGTATGACGCATTGCTAGACACTGGCCCCCCAGACTTGTGACTGGTTGGTACAGAATAGATCGTGCATATTTCACAGCGATTGGACCAATTCCAGACTGTTTTGTTTGTATTGAATACACTGGGAAAACCGGATGGCTGACCAGGATACAAAACTTGTACTTTCCAGGGTATCAGGAGTTTAAATATCTTCTTAAAAACAACATATTTTTTAAAAAAAATTCAAAAATGCATTTCAACTTTAGCCTAATTTTGAGTAATAAAATCAATGTAAAAAAAAAAATCTAGATACTTTTTTTCATAATTCATGCATGAAGGGGTTCATCCTTTTTGTACGTGAGACACTGAAACCAAGACTGTGTTCTAGTTTACACTGTAAACATCCAATCACAAAACGATAAAAATTCCGCAGCTGTGTTTGCCTCTATCACAGGGGACTGAAAACATGGAGTTCTTAGACCCATCCAGTCTCTGACAGCAAATGGTCGCCAGCGTTTAATCTAGTTCCTCTTCAAATGTCAAGAAGACAAAGGGCTTCATCTGTCACAGCTATCGATCAGGCATTATCCTCCACCGCTGCCCAGATGGATGGAGCCTCTCAAGGCCCCAGCCCGGCCCGGCCCGCCAATCCCATACCAGTCAGCTGGCATTAACTGGCAGCCCGCAGAGGATGTCTTCACTTAACACACAGCCTTTGAGTTTAACGCACATCATTACAATGACATGACAAATGAGGGGAGAGCGGGGAGTCGCGGTGCCCCCAGGGTTTCCCGTCGCAAATGTCAGTCGACGGGGGCTGATGATGCGATATGATGGCCGAGATAGCCTTGTACCGTGATGATGATGGTGATGATGAGGCTAGATGTCTGGGTGGCTGGCAGAAAAGGTGAAGGAGTGAAGGCGGAACGGCAGTGGGAGGAAGTATTTATACGGAAGATCCATATTTGTCTCATCTGCTCACAGCTAGGTCTGCCAGACAGCACCCACGGTATTTAGAGAGCAGAGCCAAGGCCTGTCTTTGCCCCTCATTGACTTTTTACACTCTGGCAGCGTTCCACAAGACGCCTGACTGAGGGAAGTAGGAAGGACGGTAAAGAGAGGGATGGGTGTCACCAGGAGTGAGTAGAGCGGCAGTTTTTGAAGGGCAAAGAGAGTTGATGTGAGGACAGGTGGGTAGAAGAGTGTTGAGGTCGGAGCAGGGCTGGTGGTAGACATATGGAAAGTAGTGATATTTGATACTACGGATTTCCTATCCGATCCAATACCAAGTAAAAGACTGGTATTGGCGATACTGATACACTTATGCGGCACTTCCACTACATGGAACCAGCTCGACTTGACTTGGCTTGGCTTGACTTGGTCAACAACAAATTTATTGTTGAAGTTTTTTGAGCTGATTTAGGATAATTTTGGTGTGCTGAATCCAAAAATCACATTAATTTTGCTCAATCAGGTCAACTTTCTGAACTATGCTACATATTGGCTTTTTAACATTTTTGCTTACATTTATGGGCATTTTCACATCATATGATAAAAATTCTTTCATATTTCTTGCAATAAACGAGTTCTGAAGATTTGACTTTTGCCAATTTATGATTAATGTTTTTTTTTAATATTACAGGTGAATGAAATGGCTTCGACTAGAAGATCTTGCAAAAATAAGCCTGACGTATTCTGCTACATCTGTGGTGAATACACCATTGTACCTAACAGGAATCAAGTCACAAGTTTCATAAAGTGTGCTTACCAATCTTATTTTGGTATTAATTATTATATTTTGTGAGAAGATCAAATTTTTCAAAATCAAATTAGCAAAAAAAAAAACCTGACCTGATTGAGAAAAACAGATGTCATTTTTGGATTTAGCGGTGCAAAATGGGCCTAATTCAGTTGAAAAAACCTAGACAACTTGCAAAAAACATTTTTTTGTAACCCAGTGTAATTCATGACAACTCCAAATTTTTCCTCTTTGTAAATGTAAAAATTTTCTTGTATTTACACTAAAACAAAATATAATTTCACAAAAAATGTGAATAACCTGAAATGTCTTAAGAGAAGTAAGTACAGTTTTAACAATATTCTGCCTGTTATTAAATGTTTTGTGTGTTTGTAGATCCACTGTGATCTGTAAGTTCTAATGTACATGTGGAAATGATAAACTGAGGCAGAATATTGTTAAAATTACACTTTTTTTTTTCATTTTTTTTCCTGTTATTCACATTGTTTGAAAGGATGGTTTGTAGATGTAAACCTTTTCATAATGTACATTTCCTTTTTTCGCTGTAAAACATTGAGAAAAGTTTGGAGTTAACATTATTTATATATTATTATGTTATTATTTTACTGGTTGGGCCCATTTCAGATCAAATTTAACCGAATGTGGCCCCTGAACTAAAATGAGTTTGACACCCCTGATGTAAAGTTTCAGTTTCGCTTCACAACAGTTATGTTAGTCATGGACCACACCGCCATGTACAACCCCCCCAACCTGGTCCAACACATCAAAAAGATACTGAATTTTATGAAGAGCCCATAACGTTTAGCTTTCATGGGGCCTATAATTGCTAGCGTAACTGTCCGTAACTAATGCTGGCATGAAGCGAAAGTGAAACTTAACATGCTGTCAATGTCCAACTCCTGGTTTCCATTCCTCTCTTATACAGCGGACCTTACACAAAATTTGCACAACTTTTAACCTGTATCCATTGGACCCCCTCCATTGCTCTGTGGGCCCCCCAGAAATGCTGGGCCCCATGAATTTGTCACGTTCACCCCCCCCCTTCATGGCGCCCCAAATGATAAGTTAATAGATTTGTCCATGTTGAGTAAAAATATCTATAAGTCGTCATCATTATTGACTTACATTTTTATCACCATCACTTTTCAGATGTTCTTATCCCCTCGTCCTCGTGTTGACTGATAAATTATTTTATGACCTGGTGAAAAGAAACGTTTTATTTTCACGCTCGATACATTCACACCCTGCATGTGAACCTTTGACCTATTAAGTGCTGGATACACAGGCCATGCTTTTACTCCATTTGGCCGATCACATGACGCCCACTTTATCAACTGAATGATGACTGAAAGAAGTCATTTATTGCACGTCACATTGTTACTGCACTATTGAACAATGTTACGATACATTGCAGATTTTCCTCAAACCATGTAGACCGTTATAGACTGTTGGTATTGAACTTTGATTGATGAAAAAGGGACTATTTGCAGTAATATTAGGTATATGAGAATGTGAGACTCAAGTAAAATGGTACTTCTGGAAGTTTCTAGTTCTCTAGTTTGGCTGAAAATTCCAATAGGGATTCCACAGACAACAAGATGCAGAAGATATATAATGAATGATATGGCATAAATCCGGCATAAAACATATCATAGTTAATGTTTAACAAAAAAAATAGATAAAAATGTGGTTATGTTTGTATGATGGCATATTAGGGCCACATATGAAAATAAAAAAACTTGTCACTACGAGAATAAAGTAATAAAATATTGAGATAAAACCACTAAATTCATGAGAATAAAGTTGAATACAAAAAGAGTCATAATTTTATAAGAATAAAGTCGTAATATTTGAAGAGTAAAGCCATAATATTATGAAAATAAAGTTATAATTTAAAAACAGGTGGAAAAAATATCATCATTTACAAGAGTAAAGTTGTACCCACTCGTCGCATAATGGAAATTTAGAACATTTTGTGATGTTATACTTTCATTTGGGGTTTACACACAAAGTCCAAATACTGAGCCTATTAGCCCCGCCCACCATCAACACATTAGCATTAGTCGTCTGGTTCAACAGAAGTGAAAGTTGCTGCTTTGCTTGTTGCATTCGCTGTAACCGGCAACTCTGTCATCAACAAGGTTTAAGGATTACAATTTCTAAATTATGATTTTTTATTGTACTATTGCAAATTTATTTTTAAAATATTACGACTTTACTGTAATAAAAGTACGACATTATTTTGTAAATTATGAGTTGTTTTTTTTTTTTTAACTACAACTTTATTCTCGTAAAATTATGACTCTTTTTGTATTCAACTTCATTCTCATAAAATTACGTGTTTTATCTTGATATTTTACGACTTTATTCTAATGACAAGCGTTTTTATTTTGTTATATGGCCCTAATACGCCGTTGTATGTTTAAACTGATGTAACGTAGACTCTGGATTAGCCTCATGTCTTACAAACACAGATGATAGAACATATGATCTTTCCGATGACGTATCATACACTGATGCCTATAAAGTTGGAATAAGTTTGTTTTCAGACACGTTCCTCTATTTATACACATCAGTAATCACCTGTGATCAGCTGCAGCGGTCACATACTGAATTCCAGTTACTTTATCTGCCAATAGTAAATCATATTGTCACAGTTATTTCATGAGAACAAGCAAAAATATTTTATTCCAACTTTATGGACTACTTGTATCTTACATCTTTGTTAGGGACTGAGCAGTAATGCAGCAAGGAGACAGGATTTAAGGCTTCAAAAATGGGGTTTTTATTCTCCCAACAAAAGTCCAACAGTATTACAAATCAAATTTTCAAAGATTAGGCCTATAACAGAGGTCAACATGACATAACTATACTCAACTGAAACCGGGACTGTGAACAGAACAACCTGACCTAACATAATGAGACAAATGGGCACATATGTACCGGCTTGGCCAAACCATAGAACACAAAAGGGGAAAACACAATGGACACGGAAATCAGCTTTTCTGCAGGTTATTAAAAAGCATTAAACGTCATTAAATAGATTTTGTGAAAATGAAGGCCTTAAATGGCATTAAGATGCATTAAATTCAATGTCCAGAGGCATTAAAAAATAAAATACCCTTGATGGAAAAAAATCATTGTTATTCTTGATTTATTTTGATTATATAAACATTTAATAATTTTGATTGGAAGTATAGTGTGGTGATTGACAGGTGGAACCCTTTAATTAGCTATTGTTTATGGCCCACTGGTGCAGTTCAGGGTATATCTACTTATTTTTTAGTCATCATTGCGTATATCCACTTCTAAATCCCCCCTAATGTGCTCCATTCAGCAGTATCTGCAGCCAAATTGCCCATTTTTTCCCCTAGAATGGTGAAGCCATGACCCGCCCTATTCTGCCTCTAATTGGCTAGCATTCACTGCCTTCACTGATTAGATTGGTTAACTTTAGGCATGAGGACTGACAAGCCAATCACAGGCAGAGTAGGGCGGGTCATAATGAGGAAAACTAACTAGGTAGCTAACTAGCGCCGGCCACCTCTGGAATCTGATTGGCCAGCTCAGGTGCCAATGCTAACCCAGTTGATTGACAGGTCACGGCACAGCTAGTTGAAAGATGCGCGATTATTGGAAATGCAAATGAGAAAGGCAGAAAAAAACGTCCTTTAAATGACATGTATTGAGATAACCTACTTTCATGGAATACATAATTCTGAGGTAAGTTTTAAGGTGGTTTCAGAATGAGTCACTGTTAAACTACTGGCCATATGACTGCACATTTAGAGGGGGAGAGATTTTGTTGCAGATACTTAAACTGTGCGAGTATGCTAACGTTATGACAGGCTAACATTATGAAAGGCTATTGTTATGACAAGCTAATGTTATGACAGGCTAATGTTTTGACAGGCTAATGTTATGACAGACTAATATTATGACAGACTAATGTTATGAGAGACTAATGTTTTGAAAGGCTAATGTAATGACCGGCTAACATTATGAAAGGCTAATGTTATGAAAGGCTAATGTTATGACAGGCTAATATTATGACAGACTAATGTTATGACAGACTAATGGTATGAGAGACTAATGTTTTGAAAGGCTAATATAATGACTGGCTAACATTATGAAAGGCTAATGTTATGACAAGCTAATGTTATGACAGGCTAATGTTATGACAGACTAATGTTATGACAGGCTAATGTTATGACAGACGAATGTTATGACAGACTAATGTTATGAGAGACTAATGTTTTGAAAGGCTAATGTAATGACCGGCTAACATTATGAAAGGCTAATGTTATGACAAGCTAATGTTATGACAGGCTAATGTTATGACAGACTAATGTTATGACAGGCTAATGTTATGACAGGCTAATGTTATGACAGACTAATGTTATGAGAGACTAATGTTTTGAAAGGCTAATGTAATGACTGGCTAACATTATGAAAGGCTAATGTTATGACAGGTTAATGTTATGAAAGGCTAACGTTATGACAGGCTAATGTTATGACAGACTAATGTTATGAAAGACTAATGTTATGACAAGCTAATGTTATGAAAGGCTAATGTTATGACAGACTAATGTTATGAAAGACTAATATAATGACAGGCTAATGTTATGAAAGGCTAACGTTATGACAGGCTAATGTTATGAAAGGCTAATGTTATGACAGGCTAATATAATGACAGGCTAATGTTATGAAAGGCTAACGTTATGACAGGCTAATGTTATGACAGGCTAATGTTATGAAAGGCTAACGTTATGACAGGCTAATGTTATGAAAGGCTAACGTTATGACAGGCTAATGTTATGACAGACTAATGTTATGACAGACTAATGTTATGGCAGACTAATGTTATGAAAGGCTAATGTTATGACAGGCTAATATAATGACAGGCTAATGTTATGAAAGGCTAACGTTATGACAGGCTAATGTAATGACAGACTAATGTTATGAAAGGCTAATGTTATGAAAGGCTAATGTTATGGCAGACTAATGTTATGAAAGGCTAATGTTATGGCAGACTAATGTTATGAAAGGCTAATGTAATGACAGGCTAACATCATGAAAAGCTAATGTTATGACAGGCTAACGCAGAGGTGTCAAACTCATTTTAGTTCAGGGGCCACATACAGCCTAATACGATATAAAGTGGGCAGGACCAGTAAAATAATATAAATAATAGGATAATACCTTTTGAATGAAAAAAGTAAAATTCTGTAATAAGAATGTTTACATCTACGAATTGTACTCAAAGATAACATGAACAAACATGAACAACCTGTAAATTCTTAAGAAAAATAAGTGCAATGTTAACAATATTACGCCTTAGTTTATTATTTATACATGTGAATCACAACTTAGAGATCACAGTGGATCTAAAAATACACAAAGTTAATAACAGGGAGAATATTATTAAATGCAACATACTTCTCTTAAGAGATTTTGGATATTCACATTTTTTGTAAAAGGCTAGTCTGTAAATGTAACTATTCTTGTGTGATGTAACTTTTTCACACTAAAACAAAGAGAAAAAATTGCAATTTTCTTAATTTATAGGTTATTATGATAGTATTTTACTGGTCTGATCATTTTTAGATTGGAATGACCTAAAATGATTTTAACATCCTTGATTGTTACTATCTTCAATGTCATATTTGCATTTCACAAATTCATCCCAGGTGCTGGATTGAAAACTTTGGCGGGCCGTATTTGGCCCCCGGGCCGCATATTTGACACCTGTGGGTGAGTGTTATGAAAGGCTAACATTATCCTATGTTTGCCTCATGTTGAATACATTTACATTCATGCAGCTGCTTGTGTGACCAGTAAAACCTACAAACTGCTCCTGATCAAGTAACCTGATCTACTAAATAGAGTAGTCTGACATGTCACTATTTCTAAAACAGGGTGTTTTTCTGGACTAAAAAAAAAAGGCAAAAATTGAGAGTATACCCACTTCTTCAGGGACCACTACACCACTGTTATGGCTGATACAGGAAGTGACAACACAAGATGTTTGGAATGCAATGTGCTGTGACTGTGCTCATGCTGTGGTGAAAGAGCAGAGGGAATATTAGGAAATGTCAGAAAAATGGGAAAATGCAAGTTTCATCAGAATTGATTGGTTGGTGGAGGAACTCTTCAGAACCTGGTTAAAGCCTGTCAACGGTAAACTGTCATAAAACTATATATAAAACTGTATCTGCAGTTGGACATGGGCATTAAATTTGTTTAGAGTGGCATTAATAAGCATTAAATTAGTTTTGCTGATACCTGCAGAAACCCTGTAAATACAACTGAATACAAAGAAAAGCTACACTAAACCAAACCCCCCACCCCACCCCCATGATGTCACAGCTTGTGGTACAGTCTGGATGAGCTGGCAGGTGTATTTAGCATTGCTCCACCCTTGACCACACCTTTTTCCTCATACCAGGAAGGACTCCCACCATGCTGGGTAACCCAAAAAACTAAACAACAAAAGGATTAACAGAACAAAATATAACCAAATAATGTAAGTAATGTTGTCACCCTGCAGTGTTATGTGTGTACGCCATAAAAACAGTATAAAGTTATGGTTAAATGCTAAATGAACTAAACCGTTTATGTTAAATGACTAAATGTGTGGTTGGCTGAAACTGAAATGACCATGTGGAGATGATACTGTGTGGAAAGGTAAACCAATGAG
This sequence comes from Sphaeramia orbicularis, assembly GCF_902148855.1. NCBI lineage: Eukaryota > Metazoa > Chordata > Actinopteri > Kurtiformes > Apogonidae > Sphaeramia > Sphaeramia orbicularis. The sequence goes on along the minus strand of NC_043978.1, from coordinate 16,825,195 downwards.
GTGGAAGTGTGTTTTATAGTACCCCTGTGTGGTTGTGGCCGTCATAATTTTCTATTAGAAACATATAGATGCGGAAAAAATTATGAGACCACCCCTTATTTTCTTCAATTTCTTGTTCATTTTAATGCCTGGTACAACTAAAGGTACATTTGTGTGGACAAATATAATGAGAACAACACAAATAGCTCATAGTAGTTTAATTTCAGAGCTGATATCTATCCATTTTTCATGTTTTCTTGACAATAACCAAAATCACTTCAGTTCTTACGTCAAGTTATGACAAAAACAGTAATTTTAGACATTCCATGTTTTCTTTTCTGTCTGTTTTAGTCCCATGATACACACAGGAGTTAGTACTGGGATGCATAACTACTGTTTTTGATGACTTTTGATGGTCTAATCTTTTTTTCTGTGACTGTATGTATTTGGGTGTGCCAGCTGGGCAAAAATACAATGTAAAGACGTTAAAGAAAACATACACAGTGCAAACTGAGTCGTCACAGAGGACAAAATGAAAACATCACATGTTCCATTTAATAGACGTTTGTGTTGGAAATCATACATTCTTTCATCTTCTGGAAATCAAGGATTCCCTCGTAACACCTTCAAAATTCAAACCAGAGTTAAAACTAGAGTAGAATAGAACAGAGTAGAATAGAATAGAGTAGAGTAGAATAAAGTAGAACAGAGTAGAGTGGAATAGGACAGAGTAGAATAGAGTAGAACAGAACAGAGTAGAATAGAATAGAGTAGACTAGAGTAGAGTGGAATAGCATAGAGTAGAACAGTAGAATCTGTTCTACTCTATTCTACTCTGTTCTATCTACTCTGTTCTGTTCTACTGTATTCTACTCTAACACTCTACTCTGTTGTACTCTATTCTACTCTGTTCTATTCTGTTCTGTTCTATTCTATTCTACTAGAATAGAATAGAATAGAATAGAATAGAATAGAATAGAATAGAATAGAATAGAACAGTACAGAGTAGATACAACAGAGTAGAAAAGAGTAGAACAGAGTAGAGTACATAGAATAAAACACAGTAACAGTAGAATAGAATGGAACAGTTTCTGGCATTTACTAATATTCCTCTGCTCTTTCGCCAATAGAAAAGAGTGGAACAGAACAGAGTAGAGTAGTATAGAATAGAATAGAATAGAATAGACCAGATCTTTATTGTCACTGTTACAGAAACAATGAAAATCAGTTTAGTAGCAAAAACCCTTTAAGTGCAAAGAGACTGTAAGAAAATATCACAAAATGATGCTGATAATATACTGAAAAATATTAACAATATACCAAAAAACTGCAAAGAAATACTAGAACACACAAACAGCCAACCCTATACTACAGATAAAACAAATATATACAACATATAAGGATATCAATTCATCAAAATAAAACAATCTAAAGCTACTGAATGCATGTGGAAAATCCCAACCCAAATTGAAATGCTACATAAAAACCAGTGCAGATCTAATATTAATTCTAGTTTTCAGGCGCACATTCATATTTCATAGTTGGAAGAAAGTCCCGATGCTGGCCACCCCTCAGTGCCACGATCTGTGCAGCAGCCAAGCACGAGTAAATGATGGATGGCGTGTTATTGCTCCCACAGGTCTCGCTGGGCACAGTTCCAGTATGATTGCCAGCCCTCGGATCTGAGCGCCAGCGGCTGCAAACAGGAGAACTACGGAGCATGTCTACTTGCATACACCGGCCTGATAGGTAAGAACTAAATCTCTGCATGGCGGTGGCGGTGGCGGCTCCCCCACCTCGTGTGATGGATCACGCACAAAAAGGTTTTAGAGGGAGGAAGGCGGAGAGCGACCGAGCGCCGTGAACAGGACTCAAAAGAATGAATCAAGGGTTGTGATGAGAAGCGAGGGCCGATGATCGATGGGGCGCTGATTAATGTGGCTGCAGCGTGCCTGGCCAAGGCGCCGGCATTATAAGTAGTGCAATTACAACTATTGAGCGCTGTTTGGAGAGTATTATCCCTGACGAGACAGTGACTGAACAGGGATTATTGTACTGGAGATACAAAGTTAACAATAGGTCACAAAATGGACAAAAGGGTTGTTTAACCCGTAAGACCCGGTGCGACTTTTGTGGCACTTACCAAATGTTATTTATCCATTTATTTATTAGGGACAGTGCATATTACTGGACATTTACAACACAGGTGTCAAACATGCGGCCCGGGGTCCAAATCTGGCCTGCCAAAGGTTCCATTCCAGCCTGCAGGATGAAAGTAAAAAAAATTAACCTGAACAGTCCAGGTCAGGAGTGTCAAACTCATTTTGGTTCAGGGGCCATATTTAGCCCAATTTGATCTCAAGGGGACCAGACCAGTAAGATAATGACTTAATAACCTATAAATTAAGACAAATCCAAGTTTTTCTTTTTGTTTTAGTACAAAAAAAAACCCCAATTAAATTGTGAAAATATTTACATTTTGCAAAACAGATGTGAATAACCTGAAAAAACAGAAATTTCATTTGAAAAATTAGTGCAATTTTAACAATATTATGCCTCGACTCATTATTTATACATGTACATTACACACAATGTTACATAAACATTTGGTAACAGGCAGAATTTTGTTAAAATTTTGGAGTTTGGAACAAAAATTTGAACAATTTCTACAATATTCCATCTCTTATTATTAACACAACTCCAGATCACAGTGGATCCATAAATGCACAAAACATTTAGTAACAGGCAGAATATTGTAAAAATTGCGCATTTCGGGTTGTTCATCTTTGTTTTTCTTTATGTATTTATTTGCATTTTATTGGGAAAGATCAGTTTTGTAATTGTAAATATTTTCACAGTGTAATGTTATTTTTTCACTGAAATTTTTTTCCACATAATTTTTCACAAAGAAAATTTGTAGTTGTCATTATTTATGGGTTATTGTGTTGTTATTTTTACTGTAGATCACATTGGTCTGTATGTGGAACCTGAACCAAAATGATTTGGACAACCCTGACTGTTCAGGTTAATTTTTTTACTTTCATCCTGCAGGGCCGGAATGGAACCTTTGGCGGGCCAGATTTGGACCCCGGGCCGCATGTTTGACACCTGTGGTCCAGGTTGTCCAAATCACTTTGGTTCAGGTTCCACATACAGACCAATGTGATCTCCAGTAAAAATAACAACACAATAACCCATAAATAATGACAACTACAAATTTTCTTTGTGAAAAATTATGTGGAAAAAAAATTTAAGTGAAAAAAATAACATTACACTGTGAAAATATTTACATTTACAAAACTGATCTTTCACAATAAAACACAAATAAATACATAAAGAAAAACAAAGATGAACAACCTGAAATGTGCAATTTTTTTTTACAATATTCTGCCTGTTACTAAATGTTTTGTGCATTTATGGATCCACTGTGATCTGGAGTTGTGTTAATAATAAGAGATGGAATATTGTAGAAATTGTTCAAATTTTAGTTCCAAACTCCAAAATTTTAACAATATTCTGCCTGTTACCAAATGTTTATGTAACATTGTGTGTAATGTACATGTATAAATAATAAGTCGAGGCATAATATTGTTAAAATTGTGCTAATTTTTCGAATGAAATTTCTGTTTTTTCAGGTTATTAACATCTTTTTTTGCGAAATGTAAAAATTTTCATAATTTAATTGGGGTTTTTTTGCACTAAAACAAAAACAAAAACTTGGATTTGTTATAATTTATAGGCTATTACATCATTATTTTACTGGTCTGGCCCGCTTGAGATCAAATTGGGCTAAATATGGCCCCCGAACCAAAATGAGTTTGACAGCCCTGATCTACAACAATTGCAGCTGTAAATATGCCAGATTGTACCAACAGTGTTATTTTCCATCTGTTGTCCATAGGCAGGTGACAAGAAAGACAACTGACAAAAGACAAAACATCAAAACAGTGAGGACAATCTACTGATGGTCATAGGCTTAGTTTTTCTTCATCCGATGTTTAACCCATAAAGACCCAATCATCATTTACTGATCTGAACTGTTGATCCACTAATCCTATCAATCCATGTAAATAATTGGTGTAAAATACAGTTTGTCATCTTTTCATGGTCATCAGATATGACCCATGTGGATGTTCAGAGGCTCCGTAGTTACCGTGGAAACACAGTCATCTTCTACAACATTGATTCACCAGTAAAACCCATGGAGTTGGATCAGTGACAGTGGATGGAGACACCGGGTTTATGTTCAGTTAATGATAAATTTTATTGAAAAAGTCCCTTTTTATTCATTTTTCTCTCTTTTGATAAAATAACCTTTGACTTTACTCTGAGCTTTTATGAACATCTACACGGTCAGTCAATTAAACATCAGAAAATAGATGATTTTCACTTAAAAAATGCAAAATTCAAAGGATAATATTATAATAAATGCTTATCAATCACTTAGGAAAGGTTAAACAAAGAAAAAAAAAATAATTTGACAACTGCCATGAAAGACACACTGGGTCTTTATGGGTTAAGCTGTGATTTGAAGGAGGTGTGTGATTATGGGTCTCGTATGTTGAGTGTAAACTGTTATTTTAGTGTTTAGTCCCAGTGACTGAAAGCATAGTCTGTCCAAAAGCAGTGTGCCTGCGAATGAAGTTTTCTTTTTATTTTATGTTTTTTTCAGTTAAAATCATGTATTTTCCTATATTTAATTCACTGATCATGTACATCAGGGGTGTCAAACTCATTTTATTTCAGGGGCCACATTCAGCTAATTTTGATCTGAAGTGGGCCGAACTAGTAAAATAATAACATAATATATAAATAATGTCAACTCCAAACTTTTCTCTGTTTTAGAGCAAAAAAAGTACATTTACATTATGAAAAGGTTTACATCTACAAACTATCCTTTCAAAAGATGTGAATAACATGAACAAACTAAAAAAATAAGTGTAATTTTAACAATATTCTGTCTCAGTTTATCATTTACACATGTATATTATAACTTACAGATCACAGTGGATCTACAAACACACAAAACATTTAATAATGGGCAGAATCTTGTTAAAATTGTACTTACTTCTCTTAAGACATTTCAGGTTGTTCATATTTGTTCAGGTTATTCAGATTTTTTGCGAAATTATACTGTGTTTCAGTGTAAATACATGAAAATATCTACATTTACAAAGAGAAACATTTGGAGTTGTCATTGTTTATATGTTATTATGATAGTATTTTACTGGTCCTGCCCACTTGAGATTCAATTGGTCTGAATGTGGAACCTGAACTCAAAGGACTGTTAATATCTTGGTGTAATTTTTGCGTTTCACAACTTCATCCCAACTGGACCCTTTGGCGGGCCGGATTTGGCCCCCAGGCCGCATGTTTGACACCTGTGATGTAGATGTTCATTAAAGCTCAGAGTAAATCAAATGGTTACTAATGCATTAACCTGTGGGGAACCATGGGTTCTAGATGTGGTAGTTTTTATGCTGCAGAGAGCTGAGTTTTGGGAAAAGATGTTGGTCTATATTTAATAAGTACTGACATAAAAATTGTTTGGTCTTTAAAATTTAAACAATTAATATATTAACCCATAAAGACCCAGTGCTTCTTTTGTGGCAGTTCCAAAATATTTTTTTCCTCTATACTTAACTTTTGTAGGGTCAAAGAAGAGTCAAAATCAGGTATTTTTCTATATTTAATTCACTGATCATGTAGACGGTCATAAAAGCTCAGACAAAAGTTGAGGGTTATTATATCAAAAACAGAAAAAAAAAAATCAAGAAAAAGTGACTTTTTGTGGTAAAATCTATCATTAACTGAACTTAAACCCAGTGTGTCCATCCACTCTCATTGATCCAACTCCATGGGTTTTACTGGTGAATCACTGTTGTAGAAGATGACGGTGTTTCCATGGTAACTACGGAGCCTCTGAACGTCCAAATGGGTCATATCTGATGACCATGAAAAGCCGACAAACTGTATTTTACACCAATTATTTACATGGATTGATAGGATTTATGCAGTGTTTCTCAAACACAGGGGGGTCATGGGATCACTCCTGGGTGTTTTTTTTTTCTTCTTCACGTTAGAACATGTAGCAGGTGGAATTAGTGTTTTGGCATCGGAGCACCGTGGACTCATTTTAGGGATGTACTACAAACCAGTCTACTGCCATGGTGATCTGTGACTGGACTAGACAAAGAGTTTAGGTTTGGAGAATGGACAAGGATTGGACTGGAAAAGAAAAATGGGACATGTTTGTGTTGTTGTACAGTTTGTGCTTTAATATTCTGAGACGTGTAATGTAAATGGGCTCACTGACCCAATGATATTGTTAAAATGTACATCTTTGTTACCAAAATTAAAATGTTCCTCCAAAAAAAAGTAACTTTACAGTCATACTTGTACGATAATTGCGCATTTCCTATTTTTATTCGGAACAAGCGGTGCCAGGCACAACAAACCCCACCTTTTGAATCGATCCAGCTGGTGTCATCATGTTTATGTGTGTGCTGACGTCAGCATATCAATTGCCTCTATATATGTGGCAAGTTTGAAGTACATTGAAACAAAATTAATGTTTTTATAGACATTTGAAATGATGCCCATTATAAGTAAGTGGTAGAAAAAAAAGATTTAAAAAAATCATAAAAAATTTGAACTTTGACCTACTTTTCCCAAAATGTACACTACCAGTCAAAAGTTTGGACTCACCTTCTCATTTAAATGGCATGAGATGGACCGCAGATGGCCAACAAGTGCTTAGCATCACTGGGAACTCCTTCAAGACTTTTGGAAAACATTTCAGGTGACTACCTCATGAAGCTCATTGAGAGAATGCCAAGAATTTGCAAAGCAGTAATAAAAGTAAAATGTGTCTATTTTGAACAATCTAAAATATAAAGCAAGCTTTGAGTTATGTCTCACTTTTTTTAACTACATTATTCTATTTGTGTTCATTCATAGTTTTGATGCCTTCAGTGAGAATCTACAATGTAAATAGTCACGAAAATAAAGAAAAACCAGAGAGTCCAGACTTTTGACTGGTAGTGTAATGAAATGTATTCTGGGTCACTGGCAATCTATAAACCCAATTTGGTATGAATTCAACCCATAGTTTTGCTGCTAGATTGTTAACACAAAAAAACCCACAAAAAAACAAAAGAAAAGCACTCGGAGAGCGCAGACCTCCGCCAAGACAGACCCCCCCCCCCCCCAATCACCACCAAAATTTAATCATTTCTTCCTTGCGCCAGTAACATTTCCTGAAAATTTCATGGAAATCCATCCATAACTTTTTGAGTTATCTTGCTAACAAGCAAACACGCACACAAACACGCAAACACACAAAGCAAAGCGATCACAATACCTCCTAGCGGAGGTAACAAAAACAAACTGAACCAAAAACATTGTTCAAGCCAAAATCTAAGTTATTTTTAATTTGAACAAGTTATTCAAGGAAAAGCAAAAAGTATTGTTACAATATTGATGTTTTTTTCAGTAAAAGTTCTAATTGTACCACTGTTACAATGCTGTTGAGCTTGAGGGGGGCCTGGAGACTTTTAGTCCTCCAAAGCGGGGCCCGACAGAAAAAGATGGAGAACCACTGCATTAATGGGTCAATAGGTATTAAATATTTTAGGTCAGTAGATGCTTTCGGTCGATGGCAGGTGTTTGGGTCGTTATGGGTTAAAACCACTTATCATTATTGTCATTATTGGAAGAAAATGTTGCAGGAAAAAAAGACTGTTGTTGCTGGAGGGGGGACAGATAAAGGAAGACGGGGACAAAAGGCCGTGGAGCAGTGATTGGCCATTCCAGACAACTGAAGTAGAAGTGAGAGTCAGAGGTGGTGTTGTTTAGAAGTCTGGGATGGAGAAAAATCAATGGAGGTAAATCAGAACTTTTTCACCACACTGCCTCCAAGTGCAGCAATTTTACTCCCCACCTCCTTTAAAAACACAAGCTCCAAAAACCCACATTACCCTTCACTTCCCAATCATATCCTGCCGAAAAGCTCCAAAGGCAGAAAAGAATAAAAAGAATACTTCAGAGAGACGTCGGCGGTGGTGACTGGAGTCGGCTCTGCAGGGCATCGGCACTTATCAAAGCTCACCAACCTGCCTCAGGGGATCTACATGTGAGGACCTCAGAGGGAAGGAAGAACACCTAAACAACCACCAACGCTACTGCTGCTGCGGCACACTTTATATCTGTAGCATGGCTAAAGTATGAGTTTAACCCCTAAAGACCCAGGGCTACCTTTGGGGCACTTCCCATGCTATTATTATTTTCTATATTTAACCTTTCTGAAGTGATTTATCACCATTTATTGAAATATTATCTAATGTGTTTTGCATTTTTTAGTGTAAATCATGTATTTTCCTGTATTTAACCCATAAAGACCAAACATATACTGGTAACCAAAAATCATTCACTCATATAAAATCTTCAATACCTGTTGATCCATTAATCCTATCAATACATATGTAAATAGTTGGTGTAAAATGCAGTTTGTCATCTTTTCATAGTCATCAGATATGACCCATTTGGACGTTCAGAGGCTCCGTAGTTACCGTGGACACACAGTCATCTTCTACAACAGTGATTCACCAGTAAAACCCATGGAGTTGGATCAATGGCAGTGGATGGACACACTGGGTTTATGTTCAGTTATTGATATATTTTACTGAGAGTCACTTTTTCTCAATTTTTTTTCTGTTTTTGATGTAATAACCCTCAACGTTTGTCTGAGCGTTTATGAACATCTACATGATCAGTGAATTAAATATAGAAAAATACTTGATTTTGACTCTTCTTTGACACTTTAGAAAAGTTAAATATAGAAGAAAAAATATTTTGGAACTGCCAGGAAAGTAGCACTGGGTGTTTATGGGTTAATATATGAATTGTTGTTTAAATTCAAATAAAATGCAGTTTGTCATCTTTTCATGGACATCAGATATGATCCATTTGGACGTTCAGAGGCTCCGTAGTTACCATGGAAACACCGTCATCTTCTACAACATTGAGTCACCAGTAAAACCCTTGAAGTTGAATCAATGACAGTGGATGGAAACACTGGGTTTATGTTCAGTTAATGATGAATTTAGTTGAAAAAGTCACATTTTCTTAATTTTTCTGTTTCCGACATTATGACAATTCACTTTAATCTGAGCTTTTATGAACATCTACATGATCGGTGAATTAGATATGGGAAAATACCTGATTTATATTGAGCAAATGTAAAATACAAAGGATAATTTTAAGTGGTCGTATTTAGTGTGACCTCTGTATTTAACATATTTTTAACCCTTTTGTGCAGACAATATCAAATTTATGGTATTAATTTTCTGATGTTTTATACCAGGTTTCATTCAACACGTCAGTCGTTTCTAATTGTTTCTTGTCATGGGGTCAGAGGTCACACTAAATAATGACTTTAACCCATAAAGACCCAAACAATTGATGGCGACCAAAATCACCAACCGATATAAAATGTTTAATAACTTCTGATCCATTAAACCTATCAATACATGTAAATAATTGGTGTAAAATGCAGTTTGTCATCTTTTCATGGTCATCAGATTTGACCCATTTGGACGTTCAGAGTGTCTGTAGTTACCGTGGAAACACAGTCATCTTCTACAACATTGAGTCACCAGTAAAACCCATGGAGGTGGATCAATGACAGTGGATGGACACACTGGGTTTATGCTCAGTTAATGATAAATTTTGTTGAAAAAGTCACATTTTCTTAATTTTTCTCTGTTTCTGACATTATGACAGTTCACTTTAATCTGAGCTTTTATGAACATCTACATGATCGGTGAATTAGATATGGGAAAATACCTGATTTATATTGAGCAAATGCAAAATACAAAGGATAATTTTAAGTGGTCGTATTTAGTGTGACCTCTGTATTTAACATATCTTTAACCCTTTTGTGCAGACAATATCAAATTTATGGTATTAATTTTCTGATGTTTTATACCAGGTTTCATTCAACACATGTCAGTTGTTTCTAATTGTTTCTTGTCATGGGGTCAGAGGTCACACTAAATAATGACTTTAACCCATAAAGACCCAAACAATCAATGGCGACCAAAATCACCAACCGATATAAAATGTTTAATAACTTCTGATCCATTAAACCTATCAATACATGTAAATAATTGGTGTAAAATGCAGTTTGTCATCTTTTCATGGTCATCAGATATGACCCATTTGGACGTTCAGAGTGTCCGTAGTTACCGTGGAAACACAGTCATCTTCTACAACATTGAGTCACCAGTAAAACCCATGGACTTGGATCAATAACAGTGGATGGACACGCTGGGTTTATGTTCAGTTAATGATAAATTTAGTTGAAAAAGTCACATTTTCTTAATTTTTCTCTGTTTCCGACATTATGACAATTCACTTTAATCTGAGCTTTTATGAACATCTACATGATCAGTGAATTAGATATGGGAAAATACCTGATTTATATTGAGCAAATGCAAAATACAAAGGATAATTTTAAGTGGTCGTATTTAGTGTGACCTCTGTATTTAACATATCTTTAACCCTTTTGTGCAGACAATATCAAATTTATGGTATTAATTTTCTGATGTTTTATACCAGGTTTCATTCAACACGTCAGTTGTTTCTACTTGTTTCTTGTCATGGGGTCAGAGGTCACACTAAACAATGACTTTAACCCATAAAGACCCAAACAATCAATGGCAACCAAAATCACCAACCGATATAAAATGTTTAATAACTTCTGATCCATTAAACCTATCAATACATGTAAATAATTGGTGTAAAATGCAGTTTGTCATCTTTTCATGGTCATCAGATATGACCCATTTGGACGTTCAGAGGCTCCGTAGTTACCATGGAAACACCGTCATCTTCTACAACATTGAGTCACCAGTAAAACCCATGGAGTTGAATCAATGACAGTGGATGGACACGCTGGGTTTATGTTCAGTTAATGATAAATTTAGTTGAAAAAGTCACATTTTCTTAATTTTTCTCTGTTTCTGACATTATGACAATTCACTTTAATCTGAGCTTTTATGAACATCTACATGATCGGTGAATTAGATATGGGAAAATACCTGATTTATATTGAGCAAATGCAAAATACAAAGGATAATATTAAGTGGTCGTATTTAGTGTGACCTCTGTATTTAACATATCTTTAACCCTTTTGTTAAGACAATGTCAAATTTATGGTATTAATTTTCTGATGTTTTATACCAGGTTTCATTCAACACGTCAGTTGTTTCTACTTGTTTCTTGTCATGGGGTCAGAGGTCACACTAAACAATGACTTTAACCCATAAAGACCCAAACAATCAATGGCGACCAAAATCACCAACCGATATAAAATGTTTAATAACTTCTGATCCATTAAACCTATCAATACATGTAAGTAATTGGTGTAAAATGCAGTTTGTCATCTTTTCATGGTCATCAGATATGACCCATTTGGACGTTCAGAGGCTCCGTAGTTACCATGGAAACACCGTCATCTTCTACAACATTGAGTCAGCAGTAAAACCCATGGAGTTGAATCAATGACAGTGGATGGACACGCTGGGTTTATGTTCAGTTAATGATAAATTTAGTTGAAAAAGTCACATTTTTAAATTTTTCTCTGTTTCCGACATTATGACAATTCACTTTAATCTGAGCTTTTATGAACATCTACATGATCGGTGAATTAGATATGGGAAAATACCTGATTTTTATTGAAGAAACGCAAACTACAGAGGATAACATAATAAATGGTGGTAAATCCCTTAAAAAAGGTTAAATAGACAGAAAAAATCATTTAGGAACTGATGGAAAAGTAACCCTGGGTTTATATGGGTTAACTTTTACAACACATTTAGTTCAGGCTTTTAAGGCTTTGCATGTATTTCCTATATTTTCTTGTATTTAAAAAAAAAAAAAGTATGAGAAAAAAATATGTATGTTCATTTCAACCTCCAAATCGAGTAAATCTAAAGATGGAATGCGACTTTTGCATAGAACTGTACTGTATACATGAGATAAATCAGATGAAAAAGAAACACAACATTTGGAATAATTACCTGTCATGAAGAATCACAGCATCTTCACCTGCTGCTGTTGGTTTCCTTTGAAATACTAAATGCACGAACAGTACAACTGCTCAGTGGTGCCGAGGCCCGTCACCAGCTGGGATTAAACCGGTAAACATTTGCAGCTGCTGACTAAACCCTCCTCCCTAGTTTTTGTCTCTGCGTCTTCTATTTTCCTCTTTTTACGTCCATCCCACTGAGTTGCAGAGAAGATATTTCCATGCACGCCGATAACTCAGCCTTAACCTGATTATGACAATGCTTTGATGACAGAAATTGCCATGTAAACGCCTTTATCTGATTATCGTAATCAGGGTAAGGTCATAATCAGACTCAGCATAATGAGATTAAATCAGGCAGATTTCCGCTCAAACATTCAATTTGTGGGGACATTAAACCTCTTCAGTAAGAGGAGTCGGTAATTTCTTTTAGAACTGCACATTTTGTGAAGTGTTAGCAACATTAGCGCCTCATAATTAATTCTGAAAGGCGTAGGGCAGCAGGAAAAAAGAGGGTATGTAAACGCTCAGTATTCCTTCACTTAACTAAATTCCAGATTACTTCTTATAAAACTCATTTTCCTCTGTTTCTCAAACTCAGGTGTCAAACTCATTTTAGTTCAGGGACCATATTCAGCCCAATTTGATCTCAGGTGGGCCGGACCAGTAAAATAATACGATAATAGCCTATAAATAATGAAAAGGCCAAACTTTTATCTTTGTTCTTGTGCCAAAACAATTATTTACAAACTGTTCGAACAAAAAAAGATGCAAATAACCTGAATATTTTTTTTACATTTTTAAAGAAAAACTTGGGGCCACATAGGAGAATAAAAACCCTTGTCCCTACGAGAATAAAGTTGTGAAATATCGAGATAAAACCCGTAATTTTATGAGAATAAAGTCGAATACAGAAAGAATCATAAGTTTAAGAGAATGATGTCATAATATTTTGAGAATAAAAAATAACAACAACTCATAATTGAACAAAAATAATGTCGTACTTTTATGGGAATAAAGTTGTAATATTTTGAAAATAAATTCACAATAGTACAATAAAAAATCATTATTTAGAAATTGTAATCCTTAAGCCTTGTTGATGACAGAGTTTCTGGTTACAGTGAATGCAACAAGCAAGGTGGCAACTTTCACTTCTGTTGGAATATTATGAGAATAATGTCCTCATATTTTGAGAATAAAGTCGTACCCACTCGTTGCATAATGGAGAACTTGGAGCATTTTGTGAGGTTATGCTTTCATTTGGGGTTTACACAAAATACTCAGCCTATTTGCCCCGCCCACCATCAACAGTAGTTACCCTAGTAGTAGTTAACGTGGAGGCACCGTCGTCTTCTACAACATCGATTCACCAGTAAAACCCATGGAGTTGGATCAGTGACAGTAGATGGACACACTGGGTTTATGTTCAGATAATGATATATTTTACTGAAAAAAAATCACTTTTTCTTCAGTTTTCGCTGTTTATTGGTATAATAACCCTCAAGTTTAATCTGAGCTTTTATGAATGTCTATATGATCTGTAAATTAAATATTGGAAAATACATGATTTTCACTGGAAAAATGCAAAATACAGAGGATTATTTCATAATAAATGGTGACAAATCACTTAAGAAATGTTAAATATAGAGGAAAAAAATCATTTGGGAGCTCGCGGAAAAGTAGCCCTGGGTATTTATGGGTTAACCCTTTCATGCATACTGGTCACTACAGTGGACAGCTTTTCTAGAGCTGTTCTCTTGTAGATTCATGGGTTTTGTTGTTCTTTTTTTTTTTTTTTGTTATTTTTTTACACATATCTCTATTAAAGTTTTAAGACACTACATATCTTTTCTGACATGAATTGGTAACATTATGTAGATCTCTCCTGAGCATAAACCCCCAGAATCACAAGCCCTCCCCATAGTTTTCACACAGTTTATCAGTAAATACATGTTTCTGTGTCAAAAATTAAACGTGTGGTGTCCAGCTGAGTGGACATTTTTGCAACTTCATGAAAAATAGGTTCATAAGAATTTTTTTTTCATTATTATTTTTTTTAATGTATTTTTTTACATTATTTTTATTTCTTTTTTTTTTTCAGAACAAAATTTTCAATCACATTGTTTTTTTCATGCCTAAAGAGGAATAAAAACACTCAGGAAAAAATTTTGATTAAGGTTCTCATAATTTGTGCATGAAAGGGTTAATATCTTAAGTGCAGTTTTTGCATTTTGCTCATTCATCCCTCGGGCTGGATTGGACCCTTTGGCAGACCAGTTTTGGCCCATGAACCACATGTTTGACACCCCAGCTCTAACTTGTAGTAATGTGTTTTCTCTTCTTCTTCTTCTTCTTCTTCTTCTTCTTCTTCTCCTTCTTCGTCTACAGGAAGTACAATAACTCCCAACTACCTTGACAACTCCACCTCCAACGTTGGACCCTGGTGCTCCTGTGCAGCCAGCGGTAACCACAGGGAACAATGCAACGACTTCCTCACCTTTTTCCACGACAACATCTGCCTGAGTGAGTAACGTCTTCAGCCAAACCTCGTCCAGACACGTATCGTCAACACCGTCACCTCCGCACCGATTAAAAACAGATAAAATGTTATTACCAAGTGTCAGAGGTGATGGGAGTCATATATTTAAACAACGAACTGAGCTGGTGTTTAACTTCCTGTTTTTAATTCTGCACTAATTCTCAATTATCTCCAACTTGACCTTTAGAGGTGTTTGTGATTCAGGGGGTTCTCACAGCAGCAGCGGAATAGAATATCCATGATTATTTTTTAATTAGCTTATAATCACCTGACAATAAGGATCGGTGTATGAGCTGTGTGTATCTTCAGAGAAATTAATTGATAAATTGTTGAATTATTACAAATTAGCCTTTCCTTATAATGGTCCGTATTTTAATGGTTTATAACATGGAAATGGCTAGAGATAGTTACTATTGAGCACTGATAGGAAGTCATATATGGACTTTCATTTGGGCCCATGACCTTTGACCTTGAAGGGTCAAACTCAAGGTCACCAATGTTTGCATTTCAGTCTTCTCTGAAACTACAGGTCAGATTCATTTCAAATTTTATATGTAGCTTCCTTGGGACAATGTCTACAAAGTTTCTTCACAGTTTTGAGAAATTTAGATTTTTGAATTTTTGACAATTTTGTTTTTTAAATATTACAAATTTGCCTTTTCTTATAATGGTCCATATTTTGATGGTTTATAATATGGAAATGGTTACAGATATCAATATAGTTCTGATTGAACACTGATAGGAAGTCATATGTGGACTTTCACTCGGGTCCATGACCTTTGACCCTGAGTGACCTTGAAGGGTCAAACAAGGTCACCAGTGACAAGATTTCAACAATCTTCTTCTCTGAAACTACTGATCGGATTCATGTCAGATATTATGTGTAGCTTCCCTGGGGCAATGTCTGCGAAGTTTGTCCACGGTTTTGAGAAATGTAGATTTTTGAATTTTTTTGACGAATATCTGAAACATAAAAAATTTGCCTTTACTTCTAATGGGCCATATTTTAATGGTTTATAACATGGAAATGGTTAGAAATACTATTGAGCACTGGTAGGAAGTCATATATGGACTTTCATTTGGGTCCATGACCTTTGACCTTGAGTGACCTTGAAGGGTCAAACTCAAGGTCACCAGTGTTTACATTTCAGCAGTCTTCTCTGACACTACTGATCGGATTCATCTCAGATATTATGTGTAGCTTCCCTGGGAGAATGTCTGCGAAGTTTGTCCACAGTTTTGAGAAATTTAGATTTTTGAATTTTTTTGACGTATTCCTGAAACATAAACAATTTGCCTTTACTTATAATGGGCCATATTTTGATGGCTTATAACATGTAGATCAGAGGTGTAAAACATGCGGCCCGGGGGCCAAATTCGGCCCACCAAAGGGTCCAGTCTGGCCCCTGGGATGAATTTGTGAAATGCAAAAATTACACTGAAGATATTAATCATTTTAGTTCAGGTTCCACATACAGACCAATTTCATCACAAGTGGGTCGGATCAGTAAAATACTATCGTAATAACCTATAAATACTCACAACTCCAAATTTTTCATGTCATTTTACTGTATTTACACTAAAACAAACTATCGTTTCTCATAAAAACACAAATAACCTGAACAAATATCAACATTTAGAAATGTCCGAAGTGCAAGTTTACCAATATTCTGCCTGTTATTAAATGTTTTGTATATTTTTTTGATCCACTGTGACCTGTAAGTTACATTGTACATGTGTAAATGATAGACTGAGACATAATATTGTCAAAATTGCACTTACTTTTCATAAGAAATTTCAGTTTGTTCATATTATTCACACTGTTTTAAAGAATGGTTGGTCGATGTAAACATTTTCATCGCATAATTTTACTTTTTTTGCCCTAACACATAGAGGAAAGTTTGGAGTTGACATTATTTATATATTATTATGTTATTATTTCAATGGTCTGGCTCACTTCAGATCAAATTTGGCTAAATGTAGCCCCTGAACTAAAATGAGTTTGACAGCCCTGATATACAGGGTTACAGATATCAATACAGTCACCATCGATCACTGATAGGAAGTCATATATGGACTTTCATTGAGTTCTCTTCCAACTGGGTCATATCTGATGACCATGAAGAGACGGCAAACTGCATTTTACACCAATTATTTACATGTATTGATGGAATTAATGGGCCAACAATTTAGATCAGCAGCTGTTTGGGTTTTTAAGGGTTAATATCAACACAGTAGAGATGACATGGCCAGTCAATCCCAATGTGATTACTTTGGTGAAACCAGAGACATTAATGAAACGTTACAGCTGTTGATGCGCCGTAATGGATCATGACATGTAATATTTATTCATTCTGATCATGAGAGGAAATGTATCAGTGCGGAAAAAAGTTACAATAATAGAAACATCATATTTTGTGGCAGCTCAGATGATCAAACGGTGACATAAGAGTCATAAACCGGAGCTGATGTATCATAAGAATTATACCCCGACGCCGCTGTAGTTTTTTTCTTTTGTTACATTTTTATTTATCCAACAACAACAACAACAAAGCTGTGATGATGGGAGATCATCCCTCTGAATGAGCGGTAGCAGCAGTGACAGAGCAGTGACACCAGTGACAAATACAAGCTGTAGCTGCTGGTGTCACAGCGCACACTGGAGTTTGTACTGGGTTATTATTGTTTTAACAACAAAAGAAGACGAGTTCTTACTGAGCCGTCTGCGTGAGTAACATCGCGTATGAAAGACCGATGACAACGCTGACAGCATAAAGCGAACGGCAGCCGCTGTCACTCCATGACAACGCCACACATCAGCATTCGTTAAGTTTATATAAAGCTACGTCTGGGTAATGGCAAAAATAAATATTCAATTGTCATTAGGCATCAAATAAGAGGCTCCCTGCCCTGAGGCTGCTGGGCTCTGCTATGTTTACATACCTGCTCTATTTTTGCCAGAGCACTGAGGTTTCTGTAACACGACAGTGATTTATGTCAACATGTTCCAATACAGCTTGCAGTACTCATTTGTTTCCCTTCATCCTGTGAGCTAGTTGAACTCATCGTCGTGAACTTTTCTTCACCATCATATTTTTTTGGTGAGATTTTTGTTTTTATTTTTTGACTTGTCATTTGCACCAAGCTGTGCTGCAGCCTTATACACAACACAACACAGGGAAACATACAAGGTTAAAAAAAAATAATAATAAAAATTTAAAAAAAAAAAAAAAAAATATATATATATATATATATATACATACATACATACATACATACATATATATATATATATATATATATATATATATATATATATATATATATATGTATATATATATATATATATATATATATATATATATATATATATATATATATATATATGTATATACACACACACACACACACACACACACACTATATTGCCAAAAGTATTTGCTCACCTGCCTTGACTCACATATGAATTTCAGGTCCATCCCATTCCTAGTCTATGGGGTTCAATATGACGTGGGTCCACCCTTTGCAGCTATAACAGCTTCAACTCTTCTGGGAAGGCTGTCCACAAGGTTTAGGAGTGTGTTCATGGGAATTTTGGACCATTCTTCCAGAAGCGCATTTGTGAGGTCACACACTGATGTTGGACAGAAGGCCTGGCTCTCAGTCTCCGCTCTAATTCATCCCAAAGGTGTTCTATGGGGTTGAGGTCAGGACTCTGTGCAGGCCAGTCCAGTTCATCCACACCAGACTCTGTCATCCATGTCTTTATGGACCTGCTTTGTGCACTGGTGCACAGTCATGTTGGAAGAGGAAGGGGCCAGCTCCAAACTGTTCCCACAAAGTTGGGAGCATGGAATTGTCCAAAATGTCTTGGTATGCTGAAGCATTCCCAGTTCCTTTCACTGGAACTAAGGGGCCAAGCCCAGCTCCTGAAAAACAACCCCACACCATAATCCCCCCTCCACCAAACTTTACACTTGGCACAATGCGGTCCCACAAGTATCGTTCTTTTGGCGACCGCCAAACCCAGACCCGTCCATCAGATTGCCAGATGGAGAAGCGCGATTGGTCACTCCAGAGAAGGCGCCTCCACTGCTCTAGAGTCCAGTGGCGGCGTGCTTTACACCACTGCATCCGGCGCTTTGCATTGCACTTGGTGATGTATGGCTTGGATGCAGCTGCTCGGCCATGGAAACCCATTCCATGAAGCTCTCTGCGCTCTGTTCTGGAGCTAATCTGAAGGCCACATGAAGTTTGGAGGTCTGTAGCAATGGACTCTGCAGAAAGTTGGCGACCTCTTCACACTATGCGCCTCAGCATCCGCTGACCCCGCTCCATCAGTTTACGTGGCCTACCACTTCGTGGCTGAGTTGCTGTCGTTCCCAAACACTTCCACTTTCTTATAATACAGCTGACAGTTGACTGTGGAATATTTAGGAGCGAGGAGTGTATATATATATATATATATATATATATATATATATATATATATATATATATATATATATGTATATGTATAGATAGATAGATAGATAGATAGATAGATAGATAGATAGATTCTCAATCCAACTTTATTTGTAAGGCACTTTAAAACAACCACAGTGGACCAAAGTGCAGTACAGAACAATTACTAAAAAACTACAATAGATTAAAAGACACAGAGCAACTGCTCCAAAACAAAACAAAAAACAAAACAGTGCTGGTTAGAAGAATAAATAAAACCAAAATAAAACAAGAAAATACAAGAATAGATTAAAAGACATAAAAAGCTGTTCAATTAAAAACAATAAAAATAAGAACGATAAACTCATACCAAATACCAAGTAAAACAATAGAATAAAAATAATTCATTCAAACATCTCACATGGTTTCAAAAGCCAAGGAGAAAATATGGACAAAAGTATGAGGACTCATTAAATTCAGATGTTTCTTTTGTAAATGGAGTCTGAAATACAAAACAATTATGACTAATGTTATAATATATATAATATTGGGATAAATATCATTTCATTGGTTAGTTTGGTTTAAATTGTTATCTTTGCTTCTAAAATGCCTGCGATGGTTTTTACTTCATTTCTCTCAATATTGATTTTTGTTTTTTTTATCCATAACTATGATTTAAATGTTTTACCTCTAAATTTCTAAAAAAAAAAAATAAAAAAAAAATCTTCATGCTCTGACTGTAAATAATAATTTTCTGCCACAACTAATCATCTACTTTCTTCACATCTCACTGAGGAAGAAAATTCTCCCATTAAACTTTAAGGAAATATTGACGTTTTTGTCTCAAATCAGCCTGAACAGAACATCTTACTGCTGTAGACATGATGTGTTCCAATATTGATGTCTATATAGTTTCTAAACATCAATATTCAGTCAGAGCACGAAAATATTTTAGAAATTTAGAGGAAGAACATTTAAAATCATCGTCATGTTATTTTAACAACATTACTGATGTGATAACTTGAGACAAGTCGAGTGTATCTGTATAGTTTTGCATATTTAGGTGAAAGACTGGCAACTTAAACCAATGCTGTGTTTATTTATTTTACCCCCCCCCCCCTTTTTTTTTTTTCCTTTTTTTCCTTTTTAAATTTATTTATTTATTATTATTATTATTTTATTTATTTTATTTATTTATTTACCTATTTATTTATTTTCATTACTATCATTTTAGTTGGATATTGTACTTTGTTCTATTATTCCTTCTTTATCACAACATCTTTTGCATTTTATGTTCTCTTTTCCTTTAGAGGATCTGGGATCCTGGGGTGGGGGTGGTGGTGGAGCAAGGGGTGAATGAGGGGATCTAGTGTGTGCATTTACTGAATTTGTGATTTGTATGTGTTCAACAAAAAATGTCAGATTTTAAAAAAATAAAATAAAATCATAGACATGGATAAAAAAATTTAGAAAAAAATGAGAGAAATTGATTAGAAACCTTATCTGAGGCTAATTTTGGAAGCAAAGATAACAATTTCAACCAAATTAACCAATGCAATGCAATGATATTTATCACAATATAAAACTATATTATGACATTTGTTATTGTTTTGTATCCCAGACCCCTGTTAGAAAAGAAACACCTGAATTCAATGTGTCCCAATACTTTTGTCCATATAGTGCATATATTTTATGTTAAAAATGCAGACCATGGACCAATAGCTGACAGGGATATGGAGCTGAACCCCCCCGACAACATGTACTGGATTAAAGTGTGTTGCATATAGAAGTGGCCTGAAAAACAAGTAGGTCAATGCTAAAACACATGCGCAAACACAGCTTGGGTAACCTTGTGTCAGTGAAAGATTACTGTTAAGAAAGTTACAAACAGACAATCCTTAAGATACAACCATGTCTGGACATAAAGGCTGATCAGCACGGTGGTCAGTGGTTGGGTCTGACCCTGAAATAGGTTTTATTAACTGTGTATGTATGGAAAAATGTTACTAGAACCTGAAGTTATTTAGATTTCAGATCCCAACTATACTGTTTACATCTATGCTAAAGAATGACGCTCACTTAGATGTGTTTTTATCTCAACGGTCAGTTGGCCATGAGCTGTTGTGAAGGCGTGTCTAGTGCCGTCATCGTCATCATCGTCATCACTGTCACCACCATCACATTCATCATCATTGCCTTCGTCATTATCGTCCTTGTCATCGTCGCCTCCGTCATGATCATCTTCGTCATCGTCGCCTTGATCCTTATCATCTTTGTCATCGTCGCCTCCGTCATTATCATCTTCATCATCGTTGCCTTCGTCCTTCTGATCTTTGTCATTGTCGCCTTCATCATTATCGTCTTTGTCATCGTCGCCTCCGTCATGATCATCTTCCTCATTGTCGCCTACGTCATGATCGTCTTTGTCATTGTCGCTTCCATCATGATCATCTTTGTCATCGTCGCCTTCGTCATGATCGTCTTTGTCGTCGTCGCCTCCATCATGATCATCTTTGTCATCGTTGCCTTCGTCATGATCGTCTTTGTCATCGTCGCCTCCATCATGATCATCTTTGTCATCGTCGCTTTCGTCATGATCGTCTTTGTCATCGTCGCCTTCGTCATTATCATCTTTGTCATCGTCGCCTTCGTTACCATCGCCTTCGTCATTGTCGCCTTTGTCATCATCACCTTCGTCATTATCGTCTTTGTCATCATCGCCTTCGTCATTATCATCTTTGTCATCATTGCCTTTGTCATTATTGTCTTTGTCATTGTCGCTTTCGTCGTTATCATCTTTGTCATCGTTGTCTTCATCATTATTGGATTTGTCATTGTCGCCTTTGTCATTATCGTCTTTGTCATCATCGCCTTCATCACTATCGTCTTCGTTACCATCGTCTTCATTACCATCGCCTTTGTCATTGTCGCCTTCGTCATCATCGCCTTCGTCATTATCGTCTTTTTCATCGTCGCCTTCGTCATTATTGTATTTGTAGTTGTCGTCTTATTCATCATTGTTGCCTTTGTCATAACTGTCATTATCATCATCGTCTTTGTCTTCGTCATCTTCGCAATCTCCATTGCCTTCCTCATTGTCGCCTTCGTCATTGCCATCATTGTCTTCATTGTTGTCATGATCGCCGTTGTGCTCTTCCTCATAGTCATCTGAGTTCTCCTCCAATGAAAGTACCACCCACTTCTATTGGGAGATTGATCTCCTGCATCCAGACCACAGGACTCTAAGCCAACCTCACAAATTCAAGTTGTTATTGATTCTGGATAGAACATGACGCTGACATACTATTTTTTTTAAAAGTGTGACTGTTGACTGTTGTTAGAGACTGACTTATTCCTGTGTTTCATCCATTGAGAAAAACATGGCAATTTTCAGTGGAAAACAACAGAAAACATTCAGACACTTCACATCAGCTTCACATTTTATGGAAACACTTCTAGTGTTGTGTAAAACTTCTCTTTTTAAGTAATCTATCTTGCTAATATGATGCTAGATTTTCATTTTTTTCATGTCTTTTTTGATCGGATCCCTTGCTGAAGACCGATACCACACATGCTGACGTTTACAAGAAAACAGCAGCTTGGGCCAAAGGCAACTTCCTTTTTAGTTTCTAAAGAAAATCCAGTGAAGAAGACAACGCGGTGATGACTAGTAAATGATCAATGACATTGAATCAAAACCATTCTACGGAAACAGCAGCGTCTCGGCATCAAAACAGACGACGAGTCGACTCAGATGTATTAGTTACTCATGACGCACCATTGTTCTCGGGATGAAACACACTTTTTATTAATTGGGCTATCAGACACATCATATGGCACTGGTGGGATAAAGAGTTTTAACGAGTTAGTCAGCGCCTCAAAGCTGCAGCTGAAAACTGACAAACAGAATAAAATAACAGACATTTTCCAGTCTGTGGACAAAAGCGCCGTGTTCAGACGCAGATTACAATGTTCAAAGAATGCACAGCACTTGAAGGGTAGGGATAATATTAGTGATCGAAATGTTTCTTAGCTGTGAACGAGCCAGACCAAACAACAGCAAAGAAAATGCACATTATATTGTCGTGAATGGAACCTCCCACAGTAGTCACATATCCATTTCAGCTGCTTGATCGCTGTCTTGTTTTTCAATAAAGCTCCTCATGTGCGTCCTGCAGTCAGGACTCAGACTTGCTAAGGCAGCTCCTGTGTGCTGTTTACTGTAAGCTCCTTAGAGACGCCGAAAAACAAACCTCAGACTGACTGGCCTCATTTCCCTGCGTCTGAGCAGAAGCAAAAAACGCTCATCCCTCCTCCTCTTCAGCAAACAGCATATACGTGATAAGGATGAAGAAGTTTCTAATGGGAGAGGCGATTCGTCGACCGGCGATGCGCATCGTCCTCTCATTGGATCGGAGTTCAGTCTTGTTTGCCAGACACAAACAGGCCACAGTTCTATTTCAGGGAGAAAATGTATGTAATGATTTGGCAGGGACTGTTCGGATACGAGCCAGTAATTGGGAAAATGAATCCGCCTTGGGAGAGTTCCTGAATGTTGTCTTCTCCCTCGTGTTTTTCATGTAACCACTGTATGAAAAATGGAGCCATATTCATTCAGAGCCGAGCCAAAAGACTGTCCTTTGGTGATGTTTTTGCAAATGGACAAGACCGTTGTCAATTAAATAACTCTTCCAGGTCTCTGTTAGCTTGTCTTTTGCAACTTACCTCAGCATTATTTCAGTTCCCGGACCCCTGGAGCTGTTGTTTTGGGGCCTGCTTGCTGAGACAGGACTTCAGATGGCCTTTGATGACTTTGTAATTGAGCATAATTTGGTTTCCTGCCTCTGAACTAATGAGGTGGACAGAGAGAATAATGCCCGGGTAGAGTACAGTTTTTTTTGCAGAGAAGGGAGGGGAAAAACTGCAAAAAAAAAAAAAAAAAAAAAAAAAGAGTAAGTGCACTCAGGTTTTAAAAACAGCTGTCACCCTGCCTTACCTCCTCATCACAGCGATAATATCCACATCACTATGCAGAACAGCAGCTCTGGACTTCTTCATTCTCTGAAAGCTAAGTGTGGGGGGGAGGGGGGATGAGAGGACAGATGGAGGTGAAGCTCATTTATTTCTGCAATTATTTTAATTTTTGTGGAAGTTAAATTAGTCAGAGAAAAGTGAGGATAAACGGTAGAGTGTCGGGAAGGTTGGACAGGAAGAGTGCAGTTGACCTATGAAGTCAATAAAAAAATAAAAATAAAAAAAATAGAAGAAGAAGCCCTCGGGGAGAAACAAAAGTCAAAGGGATTCGAGATGGCAAGGCTTAAACAGCCGTGTCCAAACATTTACAAAGGAACTGTCACATCAGCTTAACACTCCAGATATCAATTGGCACTTCATCTCTGAGCGATGGCGGGTGGCGAGGCGCGGTGGCGAGCAGCTGGAGTCGCACCCTCGCCTCTCTCATCCGTCAGCCGGCCTCGACAATCGCTGTACGCCGCAAAGCGCTAACTGCACACGGCGAGCACGGCGGCACACTTCCCCACCTGTCCCACCGCCGCTAATGACCCACAGCGCCATTAGTACGCCGGTCCACGAAGCCTTTTCTGCGAGGTGCTGATGTATACACACCCTCAGCCGCGCTCAATCTGTTTTCCCCCCCGCTATTGACTCGTTGCTGCTGTGATGCAACTCGCAAATTCCCTAATTAGCTGCAGAGCTGGCAACGGGAGCGCTCGGGTCACTCGTCTCTGTCCAGTAGCCGAGGCTCGGCGTTGCAGTCGTTTTTCTATCGGAGCCAAGCGAGTCAAGGTTCCGCATTGATTGCTGCAGAATTTTGTTTGCAAAGGCAAAACTACCTCAGAGGATGGATCAATTTGTTATGATCCTTTGAGAAATCAATGTTTGTGTGTCACACCCTCACACTCCACTGCAGGCTTTGAAATCCCATCACTAATAACCACTGACTCGCTTTCTGGTATCGGAGGGGGCTTTAGCTGGGAGCAGATGGAATAACAGTGTGTGTTCTGTGTGTGTGTGTGTGTGTGTGTGTGTGTGTGTGTGTGTGTGTGTGTGTGTCAAGGCGGTCACATCCATCTTACCGTCTAAGCTTTGGATATTAATTGATGAATCTCTCATTCATGTCTTCATTTGAGCATATTTTAATTGAAGTGACTTTCATGCAAATGTAATTGCTGCCAAGTAGCCCAATAGCTGAATGAAAATGAATGCTTATATAAAATTAATTCATTATATGGTCATAAGTCATTCCAGCTTTGCTAAATTCAAGAACTAGATCTAATGGCTTTCCTTTGGGGTGGATAAAACCGTATAAATCAGGGATGTCAAACTCATGTTAGTTCAAGGGCCAATATGATCTGAAGTGGGCCGGACCAGTAACATAAGAACAGTGAAAAAAGTCAAATTAAATTATGATCATGTTTACATCTACAAAGTTTCCTGAAAGGAGTGATATTTAGCTTTTTAAAATGGAATTATGCGTGTTCAAACATTTCCCTGTGGTCTACACAAACTGTATAAACCCATGAATTTGGATCAATGACAGTGGATGGAGACACTTGGTATATGTGTCATCTTTTCATGGTCATCAGATATGACCCATTTGGACATTTAGAGGCTCTGTAGTTACCATGGAAACACTGGCATCTTCTTCAACACTGATTCACCAGTAAAACCCATGGAGTTGGATCAATGACAGCGGATGGAGACACTTCGTTTATGTTCAGTTATTGATAGATTTTACTGAAAAAAAAAAAGTCACTTTTTCTCAAGTTTTCTCCGTTTTGGGTTTAATAATAACCCTCAAATGTAATCTCAGTATGATGATTAAAGTACATGATCAGTAAAATAAATACAGGAAAAATACCTTATTTTCACTGAAAAAAAATGCAAAATGGAGAGGATAATATTATGGTAAATGGTGATAAATCACTTAAACGAGTGGTATTTTGCTTTTTTAAATGGAATTCTTCATTTTCAAACATTTCCCTGTGGTCTACATAAACTGTAAATGCTCTGCTTGGGTCTGAATTCTTCATTAATTCAACTCCACAGGTCCATCTTCAACCCTATTTCTGAGTAATGACACCAGAAAGGTCATTTTAAGCACTGGCCCTTTAAATGCACATGAGCCACTTCAGGCCCCGCCCCCTCCAGGTAGTTAGCTGTGCTGCTCTGTCCCGTTCAACCAACAACTGAACATTTTAGGTCATCGGCTCCAAGTTTGGACATATTTTCAGTTTTTACTACAACCGCTGCTGCCGACAAACAATTATGTCGTACTCTGGGAAATGTTCATCAGAAGTCTTGACCTTATATGTGCAAATGTCATGACGTAACTAGTTATAGACGTAACAAATTAAGCAGGAATTAAAACAGGTTGTAGAAATCCAATTGATTGTTGCCAAAATGAATATAAAGATAGCTTTGCAGCACCTGGAGGGTTCAAATTCAAACTTTATGAACTGTTAGGATCCAAATACACAAATAAATGAACCAAAGACTAATAAAAGTGGGTTTAGCAAAATATTACCCCTTTAAAAATCTGAATAGCATCAACAACTTGAAATATCTTAAGAAAAACAAGTGCAATTTTAACAATATTCTGCCTCAGTTTAACATTTACACAAGGACATTAAAACTTATATTACGATTACAAATACACAAAACGTTTAATGACAAGCAGAATATTGGTAAAATTCCACTGACTTCTCTTTAAAGGGCTCATATTTTACTAAACCCACTTTTATTATTCTTTGGTTCATTTATTTGCATATTTGGACCCTAATAGTTCATAAAGTTTGAATTTGAACCCTCCAGGTGCTGCAAAGCTATCTTTATATTCATTTGGGCAAAAATCAAGTGGATTTCTACAACCTGTTTTAATTCCTGCTTAATTTGTTACATCTATAACTAGTTACATCACGACATTTGCACATATAAGGTCAAGACTTCCAACGAACATTTGAGTACGACATAATTGTTTGTCAGCAGCAGCGGTCGTAGTAAAAACTGAAAATATGTCCAAACTTTGAGCCGATTACCTAAAACGTTCAGTTGTTGGTTGAACGGGACAGAGCAGCACAGTCAACAACCTGGAGGGGGCGGGGCCTGAAGTGTCTCATTTGCATTTAAAGGGCCAGCGCTCCAAACCACCTTTCTGGTGTCATTACTCAGAAATAGGGTTGAAGATGGACCTGTGGAGTTGAATTAATGAAGAATTGAGACCCAAGCAGAGCATTTACAGTTTATGTAGAGCACAGGGAAATGTTTGAACATGCATAATTTCATTTTTTAAAAAAGCTAAATATCACTCTGAGACATTTCAGGTTGTTCATATTTATTCAGGTTATTCACATTTTTTTTTAAAAAAAGGACAGTTTGTTGATGTAAAGATTTTCATATAATTTTACTTTTTTACACTAAAACAGAAAATTAGCAGTTGTCATTATTTATTGGTTGTTATGATGGTATTTTACTGGTCTGACTCACTTTAGATCATATTGGTCTGTATGTGGAGCCTGAATTAAAATGATTTTGACACCATTAACTAGGGCTGTGCAATTAATCGAAATTCAATTACGATTTCGATTATTACACGCAACGATTACAAAAATTATGTAATCGAGAAAAAACGATTATTAATTTTGAGTCGTTTTAATTCACGCGCACGCAAGCTACCATGAGCTGCTCTGCCCCGCCCCCCTCTAAGCTACTGCTGCCAGCTAGCCGGCAGGTCCACCCCAAGAGGAAAGTTGGACCTAGCGGTCTGGAAAAATGGCAGGAGAATCACAGCAGAAGTGCTTGGTAAACAAAAAAGGCAAGTCAAATTCAATTGTATGGAATCACTTTGGGTTTGATGAAGAAGACGAAGAGCAAAAACACATCACGTGCAAAAAGTGTTTCGTAGCTGTGTCCACACCGACCGCTAACACAACAAACCTTTGTAACCATCTGAAGTTGAACCACCGCCACCTTTTTCATAATCTTATGAAAAACTAAAACGCATAAAAACAACTTCGTCCGCAATGCAATCTTCGGTCTCCAAATCTCTTTATGCTGCAACTCCCGTATTAACCTAACCCTAACCCGTATAAC
This sequence comes from Sphaeramia orbicularis, assembly GCF_902148855.1. Lineage (NCBI taxonomy): Eukaryota > Metazoa > Chordata > Actinopteri > Kurtiformes > Apogonidae > Sphaeramia > Sphaeramia orbicularis. Next base: position 16,797,032 of record NC_043978.1, on the reverse strand, counting down.
CCTAACGTGCGTATTCTAGATGGCTGATGTATACAGAAGGCCTGAACTGAAACCTCACGGCACGCCACTGAAGTTACTGTTTCATACTACATTGAAAATACTTGAATTTATAATTTGCACTTTACGTGAGTTTTTTTTTTTTTTTTTTTATAGCTACAGTTCTATGGCAAGTCTATAGCAGTTTAATTACAGTGCACTATTTGTTTACAAAAGGAAACATACTTGAATTTACAGTACACTTATTTGCATTCAAAGATTTTTTTGTTTCATACAAAAGTGAACATACTTTGCTTTAGTGGTTAAAAGCTTTATTTATGTTTAAAGAGTATATTTTACATTGCTTTGCAAGAAAAAAATAAACAACTTTAAGGTTAAAAAATAATCGTTTTTAATAATCGTCATTTCAATTATTGCTAAAATAATCGTGATTTTTTTTTTTCCTATAATCGAGCAGCCCTACCATTAACTGTTAACCCTTTCATGCATGAATTATGAGAACCTTAGTCAAGATTTTTTTTTCTGTAGTGTTTTTATACCTTCTTAGGCATAAAAAAAAAATTGCGATCGAGTTTTTTTTTTTCATGGAGTTCCAAAAATGTCCATGCATTTAATTTTTTAAGTAAAGAAATATGTATTTAAAACCTAGTATCAGAAAGTAAAATGAAAACAATGAAATAAAAACATTTTTAAGGCTGCTAATTTGATGTTTTCTCACATTTTAACATACTCTAATGCTAGTTATTACCTCATATAATATGCAAAAAACAACTCTTTTTGTCTAACAAATAACTGATTTACACTTAAACATGTTACTGCAGATCAGGTTTATCAAGAACAGCAAAGTTATAGTAATGGTATGAATTGCAGTGTATTATGGGATGTTGCATAAGTGTCAAATGTGTTGGCTCATATGGAACTAAAACAACAAAACCTATGAATAAACAAGAGAACAGCTGGAGAAGAACTGTCCACTGGAGTGACCACAATGCATGAAAGGGTTAATATCTTCAGTGTAATTTTTGCATTTCACAAATTCATCCCATGGGCCAGATTTGACCCCCGGGCCGCATGTTTGACACCTGTGGTATAAATTCACCACACAGTAAATTATACATAGAATAAAGTCCACATACAGTAATCCCTTGTAGCCATATTTGCTTATTATAAGTGGTGCATTTAAACATTTACTATGATTAATACAGCCAAATGAGAGATGAAACAGGAAGCCATTCTCGCTGTGTTCAATCTGTTTTTTAGAAATCGAGGTTACCATCCGACTTTAATGAAAACGCTAGAAAAAAAGCATTGAAGTAACAAAAAAAAAAAGCATCATTTAAGTAAAACCTACTTTAATCCCACACTCTCAGCACTGTGTTTTTTCACTCAGATGTGCAAAACAATATCTGCTTCAGTCAGATCAAAACTCAATTGCGAACATTAAAGGTGTCTCTACATGTAACTCCATTAAAATCCACACTCATCTGAACTTTTTGTGGAAGCGGCAGGATTCATTTATGATGTTCAGCTGTTTAAATAATACATTGCAGTGTGTAATGTCCTAGGGCAAGAGTGTATATTATTATTATTATTTGGGAGGATTAAAACTTCAGAGGATTTCTTTGATAGCTAAGCCTTGCACTGGAGCTAACGGTGGCTGGCATTTATTTATTTTTAATGCTGATTTTTCAAGATCATGAGTCAATAGTTCGTTATTTATTTAAGATGGCAAGAAATTAACCTGTTATCACAAGAAAAAAGTCTATCAGAGATCAGGATGCATAGATGGCGTCTGGAAGAGTTAAAGCGACAGGAGGTGAAATTAAATACACAACAAGCCCCGCCCCTCGCACGTATTGTAGTCTATGTTGGCATCGATCCAGCTGATGTCATCACGTCCATGCATGTGCTGATGTCAGCATATCAACTGCCTCTATATATGTGCCAAGTTTGAAGAAAACTGAAACAAAATTTATGTTTTTATAGACATTTTAAATTTTGGCCTTTATAAGTAAATGGGAGAAAAAAAAAAAAGTAAAAATTCATTAAAAATATGAACTTCGACCTACTTTTCCCAAAATGTAATGACATCTATTCTGGGTCACTGGCAATGTATAAATCCAATTTGGTATGAATTCAACCAATAGTTTTGCTGCTAGAGACATTTGAAATTTCACCCATTATAAGTAAATGGGGAAAAAAAGATATTAAAAAATTCATAAAAAATATGAACTTTCACCTACTTTTCCCAAAATGTAATGACATCTATTCTGGGCCAGTGGCAATTATGGTATTGGCAACAATCTGGCGATACGATTCAAATCACAATACTAGGATCATGATACGATATATCATGATACTGTTAAAAAGGACTTTTTATTGGGTATGGTTTTTTTTTTTTGTTTTTGTTTTTTTAATTTCCTGCAAAAAATGTAATACACCAGAAACATGCACAAATACATAACACATTTTTATTTGATCAGAACAGGATCCAATGGTATATCACAAAATTTTCCTCTGTTAAAACTTTAATCATATTTTACAGACATTACAGATTAAGATCCTGTTCAAATGTTCATATTCTATTAGCTCAGAACTAACATTATACCGTTATTTTTGTGCAATCCCAAAAAAAGGAACTAACATTATTTAGTAAGTGTTAAATATTAATAAATAAAATATAAAAAAAGAAAAACAAAAATGAACCTCCACAATGTCTGCATTTCAATCAATACCTAAAAATATCGATACAGTACTTTTTAATATCGATACAGTATTGTGAAATGAAATATCGCAATATATTGCAGAACCGATGTTTTCTTATACCCTTACTGGCAATGTACAAATCCAATTTGGTGTGAATTCAACCAATAGTTTTGCTGCTACAGACATTTGAAATTTCACCCATTGTAAGTAAATGGGGAAAAAAAGATATTAAAAAATTCATAAAAAATATGAACTTTGACCTACTTTTCCCAAAATTTAATGACATCTATTCTGGGTCACTGGCAATATATAAATCCAATTTGGTATGAATTCAACCAATAATTTTGCTGCTACAGACATTTAAAATTTCGTCCATTGTAAGTAAATGGGGAAAAAAATATATATATAAAAAAAAAAATCATACAAAATTTGAACTTTGACCTACTTTTCCCAAAATTTAATCAGATCTATTCTGGGTCACTAGCAATCTATAAACCCAGTGTAGTATGAATTCAACCAATAGTTTTGCTGCTAAAGTGTTAACAAACAACAAACCCAACCAAAAACAATACCCCTTGCTTCCCCTTTTTGGGGGGCAGGGTAAATATAAAATCTAAACACTAATAATAAACATAGATGACCTGATGGCATTTCAAGTTAATTTTTCCAAGCTTCTTTGTGGAGTCGTGGAGAAGAGAAATAAGGTCATGATGGTAATCACAGCTTTCAGTCCCATATTTAACCACCTTAACGCTATGAAACGATCATGAAGCCAAAATTTTGTATCAGACCCAGCTTTACTGTCATTCGATCATTAACGTGATCAGAACTACACACGGTTTCCTAGATCTCAGTGTGTGCAGCATGAAGAAATAGGATAAAAATAGAGATGTCTAAAAGTAATATCTATATTACTATCTAAAAGTATATAATAGCAATTAAATAGAATATAAAAACTACCCTGAAAACCATGAAAATAAGTAAAGCGAACCTCAGAATATGTACAATATTGCACAATATTCAGCAGCAGCAACAGTTTAAGGCGATGGTGCATGTAGAGCAGCAACAGTTCAGCAGTGGAAATAGTGTCTTCGCCATCTTCATCTTTGTCGTCGCTGTCTTCGTCATCGTAGTCGTCGTTGTCTTTGTCGTCTTTGTTAGCAATTTCTTCCAACATCTTCTCTGACAAAACTACTGCTCAGATTCATGTCAAATTTTATATGCAGCTTCTTTGGGACATTGTCTGCAAAGTGTTTTCACAGTTTCGAGAAATTTCGATTTTTGCATTTTTGATGAATTTTTTAAATATTACAAATTTGCCTTTCCTTATAATGGTCCATATTTTAATGGCTTATAACATGTAAATGGTTACAGATATCAATATATAGTTCCTATTGATCACTGATAGAAGTCATATTGGACTTTCATTTAAATAGTTGAGTTCTCCTCCAGTGAAAGTACCACCCACTTGGGAGATTGATTTGCTTCATCCAGACCACAGGACTCTAACATAGCGGCGGAACACTTGACAACTTCACAAATTCAACTTGGTATTGATTCTTGATAGAACGTGCCGGTGGGATACGGGGCCATTGGTCCTATTTTTTTTTTTTTTCATTAGATCCCATGAAGAATAACTATAAGCTGCAGGACTTCACCTCTATTGCAGAATAAAAAACACACTGCACAGTCGCATTTGCATTGCCATCACATTACCATCCTTTAAACTTAAACAAAACGTCGAGGTGGAAATGAGATTAAATCTGCTCTCCAAAGTGCATCTGTCAAAGCGACAGCTGACAGATAGGCTGGGATTTCTCAAAACGCTTCAGGTAGCGGCAGCCGCTGACACAACTTTCATTTCGGGGCTTTTGTTGAACATAATTGTTGAGAGCTGTCGCTGGCTGCTGGCAAATCAAAAATTTTAACATCTCCATTGTTTAGTGATTAGATGTTATGATTCAGTGCTTGTGCTGCTGCATTTCTTCAAGACACAATTATGTATATTCATCATGTTGGAGGACAATGGGCTTATTTTATTTTCTAGGTGAAATAATGTAGTAATCGGGCACAGCGTTGGCCCATGTGCCACTTCAAGGAACAGCCAATCAGCAGCCTTCTTCCCACTCTTTCACAGCCTGTAGCCGCTCCAAACAGTTATTCAGGTAATGAACCCTTTATGGACTACCATTATAACAGGACGCCTAAACTTCTTTAGGTTGTTTTTGCAATGACAATGTCAGAAAATGTATTTTTCGTCAATTCTTTTGCACCTTTTTTCAGTAAGAACTTAACTTTCAATATCTGACTACTAATTATCATTATTATGACCCCTGGGGGGTTGCAGGACGCCAAGGGAGGTCGCAAGATGATTTTCACAAACCTCTTGATGTGACCCCTGAGGTGGTTACGACTGATTAAGGGCAGTACTGTTGCACATTTACTTTGAAGGAAGGATATTAACATTTTGAGTTTCAAGGTGCATAGAAAGTACTTTTACTTTGAAAGATCAAAGGTTTCATTAACGCAGCATGAACAGCAGCTTAACAGCGACAAACAGGTAAAGCTTTGTTAGACGAATGGTGTCACAGGAATAAAAATGAACGTAAAAAGGCCAATAAACAGACACATTAACCTAAATAAATGGTTCCAGGCGAGGGATGTAATGATATGAAAATTCCATATCACGGTTACTGTGACAAAATTATCACGGTTATCGTTATTATCACGGTATTGTTGAAATTGTCCTCAAAATGTTCAAAAAGCACTTATACAAACCCTGAAATAATTTAATAAAGATGTATTTAAAAAAACAAACCAATAAAATAACAGCACAATGTACTTTGTTGGCTGAAATATTCATGTATATGACCATGTAAACATCAAACATACAAATATGCATTAAAGATGACACCTTATGGCCATTGTGTGACCATTTTCCATATCAAGTTTGAGTTGATTTAGTTTCTTTTCCAGAGAGAGAGAGAGAGAGAGACAGACAGAACTAACAGAGGTCTCTCTCTCTCTGTTTTCAAAGTGCGGTAATAAAACAAGGTTATTATGATAATTAGATAGATACGACAATTAGAATTTATAGTAATACTAACCACTGAGGGGCCGTTTACACGGCGTAGGATTCAGTCGACTCCGGGAAGATTTCATCACGGATTAGCCTTCTGTTAACATGGAAACGGTGCCTAGAGTGCCTGAATCCGGAAACTTTTGATACCAGGGTCCAGGGTGGAATGTTATCGATACGCTCCACATTTCAGCTCCGTGTTAACGTGAATCGGAGCGTTCCGGGGTAAAATATGACGTCATCGCATGCGTGCGCAGCCAAGAACCGCCAGTTAACCCACTCCAGGCCAGTTGGTGGCGGTAATGCACCTCCAAGCTGGTTTGCCAGCCTCTATGACACAATAAAGCTGCAGAAAAAGAAGGAACAACCACAACAACAATGGCCGGTTTCAGAACAACATACGTACTGCTAACTGTGCTCAGTTTGCTGTCGCTTCTCCACCAAAAGTTAGACTTACTGCGTCTACACTCTTACCAGCGGAGACGCATTTCTTATATCCGCCTCTTCTTCTTCTTCTCATTTAAAGGCTGTCTAAACCGGAAATCGTTTGTGCGCAGGCGCGTGTTTTACCACCACTGTTTCACTACAGCTCTACATCGCCAGCTACTGGTCTGGCATGGCCACTACAGCGTATTCAGCCGTCCTCGCGGACTCATGTTAATGCAGATCGTTATCATAGCGGCTTCGTTTTAACGCGGAATGATTTTATAACGCAAAGGAGAAATCTTTGTGGAATTAGATCCTAGTGTTGCCGTGTAAACGTACCCTGAGAAATTTACCGTGGTTTATCATTACACTGGTAATCATTACATCCCTATTCCAGGCACAACAACCCCCACCCCTCACACGTATTGTAGCTTATTTTGGCATCGATCCAGCTGATGTCATCATGTCTATGCATGTGCTGATGTCAGCCATATATGTGCCAAGTTTGAAGTAAACTGAAACAAAATTGACATTTTTATAGACATGCAAAATGTCGCCCATCATAAGTAAATGGGAGAAAAAACACATTTTAAAAATTCATAAAAATTTTAACTTTAACCAACTCTTCGCAAAATGTAATGGTAACTATTCTGGGTCTCTGGTAATGTATAAACCCAATCTGGTATGAATTCAAAAAAATAGTTTTGCTGCTACAGACATTTTAAATTTCACCCATTATAAGTAAATGGGGGAAAAAAAGATTTTAAAAATTCATTAAAAAAATTTGAATTTTGACCTACTGGTTCAAAAATGTAATCAGATCTATTCTGGGTCACTGGCAATCAAGGTTCTAATAGTTCTGGATTTTTCATTATAGTTTAGTTTTATTTAGTTTTGACTTTTTTTTCTCTAATTCAGTCAGTTTTAATTGGTTTTTAGAGCAGGTTTGCTAGCTTTTATTAGTTTTCAGTTTTTTGTAAATGCTTAGTTAGTTAGTATTAATTGTAGTTTTGTCTTATCTTTTATCTTCTTTGCCATCATACTCAAATAAACCCCATCCAGGACTCTGCTGCTTTCTCCCAACTTTAGTCTCCATGTTTCCAGGTAGAGTGGGGACCAGAAGACGACTCTAAACGACAAATGACGGACCGTTAAGTGTCGTACGGTACCGCCAGCTAAAATTGCTACAGCGAAATATATCGATTTCGTATCAATCCGACACTGACAAGGACGAAAACGAAGGGAATTTTATCCACAATTTTTTTACGTTTTGGTTAGTTTTGTAAGCAGACAATACAGTTTCAGTTAGTTATCATTTTTTTCTCTTAATTATAGTTTTTATTTATTTCAGTTAACGGAAAAGTTTTTTTCAATTCTAGTTTCCGTCATTTCGTTAGTTTTTGTTGACAATAATAACCTTGCTGGCAATCTATAAACCTAATTTGGTATGAATTGAACCAGTAGTTTTGCTGCTAGAGTGTTAAACAAAACAAACCAACAACAATATCCCTTGCCTCTCCTTCGGGGGGCGGGGTAATAAACATTAACATAACTCCCCCCTTGAACCACTGCACATAAAACAGAGCACAATGAGTAAAATGTCAAGTACCCACAATGCAATGTGGCAAATATGCCACAGTATCATTGTGCGACTCTTGTATGCACATTTTTTTATGTTTCAGTCACTTAGGGGATAATGGGGGTCACCAGTCTTTCGCAATATTATTTTGGGGGTCGCTAGTTTAAAAGTTTGGGAACCCCTGAATTAATTGTTGAGTTGTACCATCATCAGTAGGGCTGAGAAAAAAAAATCAATTTAATCGATCTTAGATCAATCTCATTTTAATTTTGCGTAATCGATTAATAGTGGATGAGATTGATTTTTCAGAGCAGGACCGGGAGTACGCGGAACCGCCGGCGGCTCTGTCTTGTGAACCCCTGAGGAAGACTTGGTCTCACTTTCGAAAAAGATGCGGTGGGGAAACCCCTTCCGCTGGAGGTCCTCCGGCCTCAAACTCGAACCCACAGTGTGAAGGAACTGGCCGTCCGGCGGGTCACAGAAGCTGGTCATTCTTGGAATAATAACTTGGATCCATACTATCACCTATGAAGTTAGAGGAAGAGTAGAGCGACAATGTCTGACTGCTATGCTGCCCCCCCCCCCCCCCCCCCCCCCCCCACACGGAGGGTGCGCACTCCGCGACCAACATTCACGGAGTGTGCACACCCCCCAGCCCCACCCAAAAATCATGGAGCACCACCCCCCAATGTGTAGAAGCCTCCAGCCATAAAGATGACGAAGTCCGTTCTGATCCACTGTAGAAACATGGACATGTTTGTGTCCTGTTCATTATTTCAGAGCAGATTCAGCTACTTCCTGCTGAAATGTCAAATTTATTTCCTTTCTAATGTCAATATTGATCCCAGTATTGATGTGTTGCATGACTGCAGTAGTCAAATAATCAGGTTACAGCTCAAAATTGTACTTTGGTATCACTAAATTAATCTGAATCAATCAATTAATACCGAATCGAATCGATATTGAATCGAATCGAATCGTCATTAATCGATTCAGAACCTTATGAATCGATATCGAATCGATTATGGAAATTGGACATGATACCCAGTCCTAATCCTCAGCTTAAATGTTGAGAGGAAAGTTGCTATTTTTGCTAAGATACTAAATAGCTCTCAATCTTGACTTTCAGATGGCGTTTGAATTTTGTCAATAGTGAGAACGGTTCAGGAGTTGGTGTAATTTGAATGCCGTAAAATGCTAAATATGTCACTGGAAACACACATAGTCTCCAAAGGGTTAAATATTCTTGTAGCAGACAGACTTCATGCTCAGTCTTCTGTGAATCCACAGCAGCGTCATTGTGATGAGATTCATTTCTACTTTTCTCTCCTTTTATCTGCAGTCGAGGACTTTCAGTGCTTATTTGTGGTTGGAGTGCGTCGACGCTGCCGTTGACCCTGTACGGAGCTCAGAAAGGCTGAGCGCCGCCGGGTTCACTGGGTCTAAGAGTGTTTGTCCTTGGGTTTCAGAGCGCAAACGAAGGCAGTGGAAAAATGTGAAAACCTGTCAGCATAATTCACATAATTTTGACCTTACTGTAAAATCAATCATCTGCCATAAAACCTAATGTTCTGCAAATAACTCCCATCTGGACTCCAACTTGCATAAGGTCTGTATTTAGACATAACACACAAGACCTTCAGCTGCAGCACTAAATATCCATCACCGAGTGCAGCGTGATTTCTGTGAATGAAGGGAATTCGTCGTCCTTTTAGCGAAGTTTACTCAGGCGGTTGTGAAGTATTGTGTCTTAAAATTAAGACCCATAATGCAGCACCTCCGGAAGGTTTGAGACTATTAGGAAAAAAAAACACAAACTCCAAAGCCAGATAACAACAAAGAGAATGGAGGTGGAATTTTTTATTTTTTATTTTTACCATTTGTTTCGCATTGTGTTATCTGAAAAACACAATTCTGTTTTTGTAACGGAGTGTGTGACAGGATCTGATTAGACCGTTTCACAGAACAACTTCTCTACTTCTTACTCTATTAAAAGAGTGCAAATTGAAATAGTTTTTTTTAGAGATAATATGAGAGGACACAGAAGTATATCTGAGAAAAAGGAAACAGAAGAGATAATTATAGTTTTTGTTCAGTTAAATTTGTTAAAGCTGCGTATAACTTTCATTACCAATTTTTCTTCAGATCTGTAAAACCCCAGTCATAACCTAAGTATCAGGAATCCGTTAGTCTTTCCGTGATTACTCATCTGAGTCACTTCCCTCATGGTGAACTTAGAAAGTGTACTCCATCACAACCCGTGTGTGTTCATACCAAACTGAAACCAAACCATCCCTTGGGCTTTTTCGGAACTCCACGCAGCAGCAAGAAGTAATGAAGTCGTTTCTGTGTTTGTTGCTGTTGCAGCCATACTGCGGCTGCGTGGAATTCCCATTCCCACAATGCACTTCGCGACAAATTTCCGAATATGTCGGAGTGACCTACCGGCTTTGTATGTAAACAAATGGGCTGGTTGTGATGGAGTCATCTTCGAAATTGTTCACCGTGAGGGACGTAATTAAGGTGCGTAATCACGGAAAGACGTACAGATATGTGATACTTAGGCCACGACTTGGGTTTTACAGATTTGATGAAAAATTGGTGACGGAAGTCGTACGCAGCTTTAAGTTTGTGGAGGTTTAGGTCCTGCGATGGGTTTGCGTTGTGGAAATGGTGCATTTTGGCAGAATTTTGCATGTGAGTTAGTATCTGGCTCATGTATTTGACATGTATTTGCCTTCAGTGTTATTCTACCTGACGTAATCCACCTTTTAATATCAATTTTATACCATCAGTATCTGTCGGCTATTGTGGTTGAAAACAGCTATTAAATCTAAATGAATATATTTGACCTCATACACGTCTCTACTAGGGATGTAACGATTACTAGTATAACAATAAACCGCGGTAAAATTTCCGATGGTTAGTATTACCATTTAAATTCTAATTATCATGATAACCGTGTTTGATTACCACACTTTGAAAGAGAAAGAGACTATTTATCTATTAAAAAGAAACTAAAACAACTCAAACTTGATCTGGAAAATGGTCAAACAATGGACATAAGGTTCCATCTTTTTTGCACATTTGAATGTTTGATGTTTATATTAATATTTGAACGTTTCCGCAAACAGAAAGTACATTACGCCTATTATTTTGTTTGTTTTTTGTTTTTTTCCAAAATACAACTTGGTTAAATTATTTCAGTGCGTGTATATAAATATTTTTTGCACATTTTGAGCACATTTCAACAATACCGCAATAATACTGATAACCGTGATAATATTGGTCACAATAACCGTGATATGAAATTTTCATATCGTTACATCCCTAGTCTCTACAGATGGGGTTTTAAGCTAAGTTTCTTCTGACTAGTCACTTTTTGACCGTTCAATCAAATGACGTAAAAATATTAACATTATTGTGCGCCTGTTAGTTCGCCCCCATGTGGCCAATATGAAATCTGATCGGTTAAATCAACAGGTTCAGTCCATTCATATTTTGCTGGTCAGACTCATTTTAAATTTGTTGTCGCTTCTTTGGGACAATGTCTACAAAGTTTGTTCACAGTTTTGTGACCTCGAAGGGTCCAGCGTAAGGTCACCAGTGTCTAGATTGCTGAATACTTGAATTTCCCCCAGAATTAATAAATTATCTATCTATCTATCTATCTATCTATCTATCTATCTATCTATCTATCTATCTATCTATCTATCTATCTATCTATCTATCTATCTATCTATCTATCTATCTATCCTCGATTTTTTTTGTAGCTTCCTTGGAACAATGTCTGCAGCTTGTTGTTTGCAATTTTGAGAAATTTAGATTTTTAAATTTTTGACAAATTTTCAAAATATAAAAAACTTGCCTTTACTAATAATGGTCCATATTTTAACAGCTTATAACATGGAAATAGTTACAAATATCAATATAGTTACTATTGAGCACTGATACGAAGTCATATATAGACTTTAATTTGGGTCCATGACCTTGGGTGACCATGAAGGGTCAAACAAGGTCACCAGTGTCTAGATTTCAACACTCTTTTTCTCCGAAACTATTGATCGGATTCATTTAAAATTTTGTATACATCTTCCTCTGGACAATGTCGACAAAGTTTGTTCACACTTTTGAGTGAATTTTTTTGAATTTTTGAAATATTACAAATTTGCCTTTACTTATAATGGTCCAAATTTTGATGCTTATAACATGGAAAAGGTTACAGATATCAATATAGTTCCTACTGATCACTGATAGAAGTCATATATGGACTTTGACTGAATTGGTTGAGTTCTCCCCCAGTGAGAGTACCGCCCACTTCTGTTGATTGATCTCCTGATTGATCAACACCACAATTCAACATGTTTTTGACTCTTGATAGAACATGCCGGTGAGCTACAGGGCCATTGGTCCTATTTTTTTCTTAAATAACATGCAAACGGACAGGGGATTTCTCCATGACCGTACTGTATTTCATCACATTTGATGATTTCCATGACTCCCATATAAATGTACTCCTGTTGGGAGTCATCTGTGTCATATTTCTCCTCCATGTTTATTTTTGCTTCATATGAATTTCCTCCTGTCGCGCTGAAGAAATCTCCCCTGTGGTGATTTTGAGTGGTTAAATGCAGTCCACATTAAAGATCTGAGTGGATTTACGACTCAAATTCATGAAAAACATATCAAAATGTGACTTTTTTTGCCCACATCTTAAATAGAATTCTCTGTGAAGCAAAAACAGAAAGGATGTTGAAAAGCGGTGCACACTAAAGTTTGCAGGGAGTCGGATGGCCTGGGGGTCGGAACACTTTCCACCTGTCTGTCCTGAATCCCCACGGCTGTTGAAACTGGCATGTTAGAAAGCCTGCTGACCACCAACTGATTTGACCAAATAGCTCACTGCTGTTCGTGCCGTTGATCTCCTGTAATTATATTATATTACGACCGGAGTTTCAGTTTTCACGTGGAGTTTCGTGCCATTTAGCAAATTCGCATTACGTTCGATTTACAGTAGCGCCTTCCTCCCAGAGCTCTGTAATTAAAACCAAAGCTTCAATCTGCCGCTGACTGAGCCGCTCCACTATTAGTCCAGAATCACAGGCTTTTCTGTTTGCATTTTATACAAAGGGAAGCGAATGCCTTGTCTTCTTCTGTGGTGTAGAGATGGAGTGGTGTTTTATACTGCAGATCATTCATTTATTAATCAACACAAATGACCTGCGTACAACAGTATCTGATAATGCAAATACATCCAACAGAATACATTAGAGTTCAATATTTCGAATTCATACATTTACGCTCGAAAAGGAGTGGGATGAAGAAAATGTATTTAATCCCACCCCCATTTCTCATCGATAACTTAACATAATGACTGAAGTTTCAAATACTTAAACTTCAAATCAATAAGCCTATAACAGATTATAATAAACTCATTCCACAGTATTAACATTTTATAACCAAAATATGTATCAGCTAAAATGTGCTTAGAGGTCTTATTTGTGCATAAGAAATCAATATAAGTGAATCCCCAAAGGAACTTTGTGTTGGTAAATGCAAGTTCTGCAAATGTACAGGATTTCAGTTCTGTTGCAACATCTTGATGGTCATATGAACTATGTTTTCAGGTCAAAAATGTCCAGTTTCATCACAATTAATGCTATATTTTCATGTCACAAATGGCCAAGTTATATTTTAACGGAATTTACCTGAAAAACAAATATTCTATTTTAGATTCCCCAATTTTTCTTACAAGATTCTATACTACATATCACATGTTTTATTTTTACAGGTTCAATATGGAGTATGGTGCTGATCCATCCTGCTTATGTTACGCCAATACACACATTAAGAATGTCACACGTCACTTTTTAAATCAACAGTTTTCTAATAATAAGCATTTTTATAAAGAAATAATTCTATATTGTTATTTACTCTTTAGTATGATGATAAACTATACAATAAATAATTCTAATCCCAGTTTTTGCACAGGGATGATTTCTGGATATGGTGACATGGCTGCCGAGCATCAGTATGATGGGATCTGTAACAACCATGTCACATCCGTCCACTGCCACATTTTGTGTTTTTGTGTCAGCTGTTATTGTTTTAGATCCACAATATTAACATTTAAGAATAAGAGGAGAATTAGCAATAGTAAGTCTATAAGTTTATTACTAATAAAGTACTGGTACTGACCGGAGCATCATGGGTAATGTCACGTCCGTCCACCAGCAAAAGTTTTCACATACACATGCTATTGAAAATCCAATATTTCTGAAAACAGAGCTTCCACTGTCAAATAATATCAGTAGTCTGTGCACAAATGGATTAGCATTATTTCAACTCAGTTCTATGCATTTATTACAACTTTTTTTTTTTTTACAAAAATGGCCACTCATTTGACCCCCTAAGTAAATTTTAGCCGGTATGAAAAAAATAGGAATAATGACCATTTATTACTACCACGGGTAACGGTTAACTCTTAACTTACATTCTAACAATCCTTCAGGTTCTAGATGTGGTAGTTTTTATGCTTTTGTTGTACCGCATTTGTCCACCAGTCACCGCCAAAGCCTCCTGGGTTTAGCAACATGATTGTAAGGCCATTGTATATTCCAAAACTACGAATATCTCCCAAAATATTGCTCCTATCAACTCGCCATTTTCACTAGTCTGTTCCTTGACCAAAAATTCATAAGTCTGACAAACTGCAGCAGTCAGCTCTGTATGGATTTAGTGTGAATCTCAAGACACACATACACACACAATAATATAGATTACATACCAACAATAAGAAAACTACAATACCACTAGACTGCGCTATTTCACTCTTGTGGAAGAAATAAACAACTGTATTTAATCCTTCTTCAGGATATAAAATGTATACGTTCTAAAAAATCTGAACTCTTTGCCCAGCGTAGTGATGTATGATCTCCAATAAGAAGACCTGCATATAAATCCCCAAAAATTGTGTCATATTGATTGTGCATTTAACCCTTTATTGGGCAAGTGACTGTTTTTGGTCATTTTGACACATATTACAAAACAATGACAGCAACAGTTACAGTGAGTGAGCTCAATGGGGGGGGGGGGGGGGCAGGAGGCTTATGATGACGTAAAGGGGCATTTGTTCTAAAAACGTTGACAACCACTGTTCTAATGTTCTAAAATACATGTTCCTCTCACCTTACATGTGTTTTTCTTGTAATTATATATATACTTTTTTTTTTCTACTTATGGGCAAGGAACCAAATATGGTAACTTCATTGACCTTGATTTTCTACATAACAATATTTATTTATGTTTTATTACCAAAGGTCTGGTTATGTCCTCCAATAACACACTAAGGGTGAAATTTTGAATTTCAGAGTAATTCTATGAGGGAGTTCTAAAGGGTTAAAGAAGTCTTGCCAAATACAGTTGGAAATTAGTTTTTTCCCACTAAAGAGAACACATTTATTCACTCTGCAGCTTGATGACTCACTTTTAAAGGTTGAATTGTCCTCACATGCCATGACCACATTGTAATTATAGTCTCCCACTACATAATTATAAAGTGACCAATCACTTTTCAATGAGACGAGGGGGGAAAAAAGCAACAGCAAAGTGAAAATGAGCTAAGTTTTCTCATTTACCACCCGGTGTTGGTGTGATCCATTAATCTGTCACTCACATCCCCTTTTTAACCAAACCTCTCCTGTGTGTTCTGTTGTAGAAAACGCCATCCTGGCCTTTGGGAATGGATCGGATGTGAAATCGGGTGCCAGTCCGCCCGGGATGCCCAGTCCAGCGCCGGGCAACCAGAGCCCGCACTTCATAACCACCGCCCCAGGCGTCTCCACGGAAACAGAGCAGAACATTTTAAGAGCACAGATACCTACTCAGGTGAGACAAAATAGAGCAAAAGAATGTGATTTTTAACCTTTTTCCCAAAGAGACATGCTAATGGAGGCGGCCTGGCTCAGAAATGGGCCACAGATGACTGGAGGTGTTGGTTTGAACCTGCAGGGACAAAAGTGTCGGTGCCGGTAGTTAGTCAGTCACACAAAAGTTCAAACCCACAGAAAAATACTGTTTGTGGCTCTGGGCTTAATGTTACATAGACACAGTTTGTCGATTATGAAATGCTTAAGAATTGGTGCTGAAATGTGTCCAGATTTTGTGCTGAGGAAAATGCAGCATATTAATATTACAGATAATTAATATAACTGTAAATGGATAATAAGTTAAACTTTTAAGACACTATACCAACAAAACAGAGGATACATAGCTTTAAAACTGTCCTAACAGTGTCAGAAACGATCTGAAAAACTTCATGAGCACCATTAACTATAAGACTTTAGTAACATGTATTAAAACTGGCCCAAAATCATATCTGCATCTCTGCAGACTGTAATGGGCCTCAAAAAGCACTAGAAAAAAAAACAGAAAGAACACCTAAGAAAGATGTTTGAAAACTTATGTAAAATGGCCATTTTTAGACCACATTACTACTTCCTAATGTTCCACCCGGGGCTGATTGGTGACCACCTGATCAAATTTTAACAAATGATCAGAAACACCTCACAACACACCTAAAATGCCTTATCAAGTATCTAGAACACATTAGAACCAAATATGAGAATTTGTCAAAAATGACCTTTTTAGACCACATACTGATCTTCCACCTGGGGCTGATTAGTGACCACTTCAAAAAACCCTAAATACCACAAAACATGCTTACTAATGACTTCAAAAGTATCTAAAACACTATAGAAAGTTAATTGGAAATTTGTTAAAAATGACCTTTTTGGAGCCTTACTGATCTTCCACCTGTGGCTGATTGGTGACCACCTGATCAAATTGTAACAAATGATCTGAAACACCTCGCAATAGACTTAAAATGCCTTAGCAAGTATCTAAAACACATAAGAACCACAGATGAGAATTTGTCAAAACTGACCTTTTTGGAGCTGATGAGTGACCACTTCAAAAAACCCTACCTACCACAAAAATGCTTATTAATGACTTAAAAAGTATCTAAAACACTTTAATAACTTAATTAAAACTATGTCAAAAATGACCTTTTTGGTGCACATACTATAGCCTTACTAATTTTCCACCTGGGGCTGATGAGCGACCACTTAAAAAAAACAAAATACCACAAAACTTGCTTATTAATAACTTAAAAAGTATCTAAAACACTTTAGAAAATTAATTGGAAATTTGTAAAAATGACCTTTTTGGAGCACATACTATAGCCTTACTACTGCGCCACTGGTGACCACCTGAAAAAAACCTCAAAACTTCCTAAAACACCTGTGGGGACCATTTAGATTAGTGTTTGGCCCAAATAAAACACTTTAAAATGGATAAAACTGTTGAAAATGGCCATGTTTAGACCACATACTATAGCCTTGCTAATCTTCCAACCGGGGCTGATTGGTGACCACCTCAAAAAACCCAAAATACCACAAAACTTGCTTATTAATGACTTACAAAGTATCTAAAACACTTAAGAAAATTAATTAGAAATTTGTCAAAAATGACCTTTTTTGACCACATACTACAGCCTTACTGATCATCCACCTGGGGCTGATTGGTGACCACCTGATCCAATTGTCAGAAATGATCAGAAACACCTCACAATACAATTAAAATGCCTTAGCAAGTATCTAGAACATATTAGAACCAAATATGAGACTTTGTTAAAATGACCTTTTTAGACCACATGCATGCCTTAGTACTGCACCAAGGTAGAATTACTTAATTTAGCTTCATAGATAGTTATTGATCAATTAAGAAAAAACTGGCAGTTGCAGCTTTAAGTTTTGGAGGAATGATGTCACACAAAGCTTTAACCCTTTCATGCATACTGGACAGCTATTCTACAGCTGTTCTCTTGTATTTTCAAGGGTTTTGTTGATTTCTGTGCATATCAGCCAACACAGTGGACGCTTATGCACCATCCCATAAAGTGCAATTCATACCATGACTATAACTTTGCTGTTCTTGATAAACCTGATCTGCACTAACATGTTTGAGTGTAAATCAATAGCTAATTGTTATTAGACTGTAATTAACATATTTCTTAAAGAAAAAGTTTTTTTTTTTCATATTGTCTCCATGAAGTGAGTAATAACTAATATTAGAGTATGTTCAAATGTGAGAAAACATCAGTTTAGCAGCATTAAAAACATTTTTATTTCATAGTTTTCACACAGTATATCACTTTCTGATGTTGGGTTTTAAATGTTTCTTTGCTTCAAAAATTTAATGCTGAGGGGACATTTTTGTAACTCCATGAAAAATAGGTTCATAAAAAAATGTCAGTCGCATTGTTTTTTTTTCATGCCTAAAGAGGAATAAAAATACTCATACCTTGACTAAGGTTCTCATAATTCATGCATGAAAGGGTTAAGATGGATCGTAATTTAAAACAACTGGAACAGACAATGACAAAATGTGAGGAGTTTAAATAACAAGTAGTGTCAACATTTTAAGTACATTAATAATATAACTCAACAATTTTATATAAATGACACAACTCAATTACTACAGGTATCAACTATCAAATAAATGCATGTAGGAATGTGTTTGTAAGCAGGTTTCTGAGTACAGAATGCAACAAAAGACTGAAAAAATACTGTGTAGTTCAAGATAAACAGCTGTTACATAAACCACAGTTGATCAGAGTAGTTCAGATTTAGTCACAGAATCAGTGTCGACGTATAAAACATTTCCACGGTGTCGTTCGTAAAAGTGTCATCAGTGTAAACATCAGTGATGGAGTCTATACAGTAAAAGGACGAGCTGGTCTTATATGTTAATGTGTGCGTGGCCTATTTCCTAATGAGATGTGTATAAATAATCTAATGGACTTCAGACAGGACTCATCTGCTCCATCCTAACAGGAAACAAATCATTTCACAAACTCTATGTAATTTGGGCTTTTGGCCATTTTCTCCGGTTCTCCCTCTGGAAAACACTGGCCTAGTTTTACATTTTCTTGCCTGGAGTATTTCAGAACACCTCACCCCACAGTGTCATCGGTAGAGCTAACGTTGCGGCGTTATGGATGTTTTTTTTTTTTTTTAAACCCGATAACAGACTATCGACACGGGATCAAATAAATGTTACAAACAACTGTCAGAGTTAATTAAAACGGTGAATTAGCTTTTGGACAGTTGCCTTGGAGTCACATTATCTGACATTCAGCTCTTCAACTAACATTTAAATGACTGTCTGATAAAACTAAAATTAAATTAACATGGTGGAAATTGTGGCGCATTCAAATGAGATTGGACCTGACAGACAGGGATACTTGCCGTCGCAACATTTGTTTTTCTTGTTGAGTTGTTGTGATACTTAGTTCCGTGTCGAGCTGCAATCGCTGGTACATTTTCCATCATCAGATCTGAGGAAAAACAAGAGACCAAGGCTTGTGTGATTGAACAATACACTTAAAATGCCTTAGCAAGTATCTAGAACACATTAGAACCACACAGGAGAATTTGTCAAAAATGACCTTTTTGGAGCACATACTATAGTGTCACTGGTGACCACCTGAAAAAATCTCAAAACCTTCCTAAAACACCTGAGGGGACCATTTAGGTTAGTGTTTGGCCCAAATAAAACACTTTAAAACGGATAAAACTATGTCGAAAATGGCCATTTTTAGACCACATACTATAGCCTTACTAATCTTCCACCTGGAGCTGATTGGTGACCACTTCAAAAAACCCAAAATACCACAAAACATGCTTATTAATGACTTCAAAAGTATCTAAAACACTATTGAAATTTAATTGGAAATTTGTTAAAAATTACCTTTTTAGACCACATACCAAACATAGTATGTGCTCCAAAAACATGAAATTATAGTCAAAATTTTTATTTCACTTAAAAACTGTTCTAAATCATCCCCAAGACCTCAACAAGTCATTAGTGAGGTATTTAAGAGTGTTTTAAGCAAATTTTGAGGGGGATCATCAGTGCCCCCCCGGTGTAGTATGTGCTCAAGTCAACAAGTCATTAGTGAGGGCATAATCTAATCTTCCACCTGGGGCTGACTGGTGACCAGCAGATCAAATTGTCTTAGTACTGCACCACTGAGTGTCACTGATGAAAACCGGAAAAAACCTCAGAACCTTCCTAAAACACCTGAGGGCACCATTTATTTTAGTGTTTGGACCAAATAATACACTTTAAAATGGATAAAACTATGTCGAAAATGGCCATTTTTAGACCACATACTATAGCCTTACTAATCTTCCACCTGGAGCTGATTGGTGACCAGCTGATCAAAATGTCAGAAATGATCAGAAACACCTCTCAATACACTTAAAATGCCTTAGCAAGTATCTAGAAGACATTAGAACCACAGATGAGAATTTGTCAAAAATGACCTTTTTAGAGCACATACTATAGCCTTAGTACTGCACCACTGAGTGTCACTGGCGACCACCTGAAAAAACCTCAGAACCTTCCAGGGAGACTTTTGTATTAGTGTTTGGTCCAAATAAAAGACAATCAAACGTAGTTAAAGTATGTCCAAACTGTTTTCAGAGAACACCTCAACTGGCAATCCACCATCAACCCTTAGACACATCCCATAAATCCTTCAGCAGTTATTGAAAACATGTGCAAACCTCTCTTACTACCACTGGAGGTCACTAGTGGAAACATGTCATCTTAGAATCTATCTAGTTAAAGTTATCGGAGCCACTCAAAACACTAGAAACTTAAAAATGTTACATTTTTATCAATGTTGCTAAATGCTCATTTAACTTTTCCTTTTTAAGTGTTATAGATACTTGCTAAAATATCTGACGTGTTTTGCTGTTTTTTTTCAAGTGGTCTGTTGGGTCTGTGTACGGTGCATTTGTCTGAGACCTTTTGTGTTCTGGTTCTGTGGAACAGGAACATGTTAGACTTACCGACTGTTGCTTCCTTTCAGGTAAATGAGAACGACAGATTGTGGGGTGACGAAGGAGACTCCACTCTGCCCTCCCCGGGCCTGTCAGACGGCGGATCGAAGCCCATGTCCCTGTCCCTGGTCCCAGTTCTGGTTCTGGTCTTCGGTTGGCTGATGGTGCTGTTCTCTGACCAATAAGAGGCCTCGCTCATCTGGGGCCTCCACGGACTAAAACTGCAAAACCTGGGGGAGGGAGGGGGTGAGAGAGAGAGAGAGAGAGGAGAATCAGAGCAAGTCATTTCTATGTGTTGATTGACGGAGGGTCAAGCCTCGCCTCCATCTCCCTCTGTCACCAATCACACTTAACCTCTTTTTCGTGAATCATGACTCTTGAGCGGATGTGTCTTCGCCGACGCCCTGGAGAAACCGGAAACAAGGGGGTGACGACATCACCACAGGATCGGGAGGGGGAGGGGAGGGGTGGGGAAGGGAAGGGAAAGGGGGGAGGGGTTTGACCAGGAAGTACACGCCCATTTCTCACTTCATGCCCGCCCCAAAAACACGAAAAAACTATCTCACACGACAAAAAAAACTCGGTCATTCTGCAGCTCCAGGGTTTGTAAGGTGTACAGATCAGACACTGACGAAAACAGTGCAGGAAACTTGACAACATAAAAACCTAAAACCGACAAAAAAAAAAATAATAATAATTTCTTTTGTTCTTGAACATTCCTTGGTGTTAAAGAAAAATAGTAAATGTTAAGACTTTTTTCTCTCAGATGAACTGTGATGAAGTGTTCCACGAGATTTAAGGTGTGTGTTCGTCCACATGCTGTTCCACCCATCGTTCTGCTTTGCGCTTTTACTTTCGATGTTTTTTTTGTTTTTTTTTCTTAACTGCACTTAACTCATTTTCTTACCTGCTTATAAATGCAAATGTTAGATGGAAGCACATGTTATTATGAAGTTGAATCACAAATAAATTCTTTGTACGTTGTGATTTAAGTTCTCGCAATGAAGAGTTCATTTCCAGATAATGGCAGACAACAAAAAAAAAAAAAAAAAACACGCTATAATTAACTGAAATTTACAACTAAATGAAACTTAAGAAGTGTGAAGGTGTGTTTAATTTGATCGAACGTGGTCCTGATTTTGTTGCTTTTCCGCAGATATTAGATACCTCGCTTTTGGAAAAGGACTCTTCATGTTTTCTTCATTAAGCTTTAAGTGTGAGAGGGCGGCTAACTCTTCAGAAATGTACAAAAAATATATGTGATTTTGGTGAAAAACGAGATATAAAGACGAGTTTATATTTTTTAAACATTACGTGGACCTTTGCCTCAGTGAAAACAGATAATCTATGGGGATGTTTGTGACCAATCACGCTTTGCCGTCGACAGAGGACCGTTGGGAGACAGATGGCGTGGGTTTCGATGCATCTGTGTTTCAGAGGCTCGCAGGACGACGGCGGCCTCCACCCGCCGGAACTTCGCATTCGACGCGGGAAAGTGACAGTGGATTACCAGGATGTACTGTACGCTGCGCTCTGTGTGCATGGACGTGTCGGGAATCGGAAAAGTGGGTTAAGAGCGGAGACGCTTTTAACGGGGGAATGTGTCATCTTCAACACTGCCATTGAATTCAGTTGTCGGAATTAACGTGCATTTGTTTCCCCGTATTATTAGAACCTCTTAACCCAGAAAGACCCAAAACAGCCACTGACGAATGAAAGCACATGGTTAATAACCGTTCATCCACTAATCCTATCAATCCATGTAAATAATTGGTGTAAAATACAGTTCGTCATCTTTTCAGTGTCATCAGATATGACCCATTTGGACGTTACCATGGAAACACCATCATCCTCTACAACTTGGATTCACCAGTAAAACCTATGGAGTTGAATCAATAGCGGCTTTTCCATTGGACATTTGCGCAAAACTTTACTCATATTTACTAAATGTCATGAAAACAGAAGTGCGTAATGTCGGTTTTTCCATTAAATCACAAATGCGATGATTTGTTTATTATTGCGAAATGACACGAGAAGTCATTCCATAAACTTGACTACAATATTGATCTACCAATAAAACCCATGGAGTTGGATCAATGATTTTGTTGAAAAAGTCACTTTTTACTCAGTTTTCTCCGTTTCTGATATTATATGAACTTTAATCTGAGCTTTCACAGGGTTCCTACAGGTTTCTAAAAGTTACATTTATACCAGGGGTGTCAAACTAATTTTAGTTCAGGGGCCACATTCAGCCCAATATGATCTCCAGTGGGCCGGACCAGTAAAATAATAACAGTGAAAAAAAGTAAAATTACATTAGGATAATGTTTACATCTACAACGTTTCCTTAAAAATCTGAATAACATGAACAACCTGAAATGTCTTAAGAAAAACAAATGTAATTCTACCAATATTCTGTCTCAGTTTATCAGTTTTTCATTTACACGTGTGCATTACATTTTACATTATTATTACAAATACACAAAACATTTAGTAACAGGCAGAATATTGGTAAAATTGCATGCACTTCTCTTAAGATGTTTCAGGTTTTTCAGATTTGTTCAGGTTATTCACATTTTTGTAAAAGGATAATTTATTAATATAAACATTTTCATGTAATTTTACTTTTTTACACTAAAACAAAGATAAAATCTGCTGTTTTCATTATTTATTGATTATTATGATAGTATATTACTGGTTTGACCCAACTGAGATCTAATTGTTCTGTATGTGGAACCTGAATTAAAATGATTAATATTTTCAGTGAATTTCATCCTACGGGCCGGATTGGACCCTTTGGCGGGCCAGATTTGGCCCCCGGGCCTTATGTTTGACACCTGTGATTTAAACTTTAAGACCTCATTTAGACTAAGAACTGCATTTACTGTCCATTTCACAGCCATACTGGCAAACATTTGTGACTTGTAGAGTTTAGCAAAATGTATTTATTTACTCCAACACCTTGATTCCTATTGTTCTGAGTCATTTCTCATGCGGGGGCTGCAAAGTTAGCGATAACTGGTTCCTAATTTCAATATAAATTGTGGGGTTAGAATGGGTGAAACTGAGTAGAATAACATACTTTCTTTCTAGTTTGGACATTTAACAGACAAATTTAAACACAATACAGCACACAATACGACCAAGGTTCTTACAGTTTTGGATTTTTCATTATAGTTTAGTTTTATTTAGTTTTGACTTTTTTTCTCTAATTCAGTTAGTTTTAATTAGTTTTTAGAGCAGGTTTGCTAGTTTTCGTTATTTTCTAAATGCTTAGTTTTAGTTTAGTTTTAATTTTTTTTTATATCTTTTATCCTCTTCACCGTTGTATTCAAATAAATCCCAGACAGGACTCTGCTGCTTTCTCCCAACTTTAGTCTCCATGTTTCCAGGTAGAGTGGGGACGAGAAGACGACGCCACAAGTGATGAGAAGTGACGGACCGTTAAATATCATATGGTGCCGCTAGCTAAAATTGCTCGAGGGAAATAAATCCATTTCATATCAATCCGACATGGACAAAGACAAAAAATAAGGGAATTTTATCCATAATTTTTAAACGTTTTAGTTAGTTTTGTAAGCACACAATACAGTTTCAGTTAGTTATCGTTTTTTTCTTTTAATTATAGTTTTTATTTCAGTTAACGAAAATGTTTTTACTATTCTAGTTTTCGTCATTTCGTTAGTTTTCATTAACAATAATAACCCTGAATACAGCACAAACTGAAGACCTACCATATCAAATTTAATACCCGTTAAAGACTTTTTTAAAGGTATTAAATGCAGATTTGTAAATTCAAGACTTTTAAGACCCCACGGGAACCCTGTTTTATGAACATCTACATGATATGTAAATTAAATAGAGGAAAATACCTGATGTTCACTGGAAAAAAAAAAAAAAAAGCAAAATACAGAGGATAATATTATAATAAAAAGTGACAAATTGCCTAAGAAAGGTAAAATTTAGAGAATAATTCATTTGGGAACCGCCACAAAAGTAGCACTGGGTCTTTATGGGTTAAGCCTGGTTGCCATGGTAACACTACGCAATGCTTATAGCAACATACACATTCTATACAGCCACGTAACCGTAAGAACGTCATCTAAAAACTCAACAAAACCAATTGTTAGACAACAGAACACGATCCAAATAAGAAACAGCATACATCATGAATAATTTAACAAAAAAACACACCAATGAGACAAACTTTGCAGTGCTAAGCTAACACTAAGCAGATCCAACAGTACAAGGGTTAATTTCTCTACCGATAAAAAACTCACTGAAAAAAGTAAAGGTCACGTTGTGAAGTGATGATTATGGATTTTGTACTTTTGCTGTTTTCTGATCAGAACTTGGTTTAAATGAGTGAATCTTCTGTTGTTTTGTGTTACACTGAAATGACTCCTACTGGAAACAAATGGCCTGGGGTTTAACAGGTTAATAAAAACACAACCACAAATGAGCCCTACAATGAAAATGACACATTCTGATTCAGGTTGGACATTAAAAAAAAACAAAAAAAAAAAAACAGACAGAAGGAGAGAACATCCTCGTCAGATTTTCATAACAATAGCGGTTGGATTTGGCCTGTCAGGTTCTAAACGGGATGGAAGACATGTTTTTTTTCCACCGTCACTCACTTTTACCGAAATCCCAAACAAACATTTCCTCGCCTACCTCTAATCATATCTAGTCATGCAGATAGTTTGAGTGCCCGGCTTTTTGACACGTCTGCCTGAGTGTACACATGGAAAAGGAGTGTGTGCTGTTAAAAGCCTGGAGAACAGGTTTTCTTTGAACTATTTTGTTATGATGCTGCATCTCATTCTAAAAGCTCACATCAAGGCTCGCTGAAGTTTCACAACATTACGTCAGTTATAGACATATATATATATATATATATATATATATATATATATATATATATATATATATATATATATATATAAAAAGGTGTCATTTCCTCTGGAACTTTGTGATCGTCCTGTTTCTTTTTTTTTCCCTTTAACCCATAAAGACCCAAACATCCATCTACTGATGTTTAATACCCGTTCATCCACTAATCCTATTAATCCATGTAAATAATTGGTGTAAAATACAGTTTGTCATCTTTTCATGGTCATCAGATATGACCCATTTGGATGTTCAGAGGCTCCGTAGTTACCGTGGAAACACTGGTTTCTTCTATAACATGGGTGTCAAACATACCAAAACCGAACTGCCAAAGGGTCCAATCTGGCCCCTGGGATAAATTTATGAAATGTTAAATGACACTGAAGATTTTAACAATTAATTTAGTGCAGGTTCCATATTCAGCCCAATTCAATTTCAAGTGCGTCCATCAGTAAAATACTGTTATAATAACCTCGAAATGACGACAACTCCAAATTTTTATTTATTTATTTTTTGTTTATTTCTTTGTTTGATTGTTAACACTTTAGCAGCAAAACTATGGGTTGAATTCATACCAAATTGGGTTTATAGATTGCCAGTCACCCAGGATAGATGTCATTACATTTTGGGAAAAATAAGTCAAAGTTAAAATTTTTTATGAATTTTTCAAATCTTTTTTTCCCCATTCACAACAATAGGCAACATAGGCAACATTTCGAACATTTCGAAACGCTATAAAAACGTCAATTTTAACTCAATTTACTTATAACGTTGCAGAGATATAGAGATTAATTTTAGACGTCACTGTGCAAAATGTCTAGGTGATAGCTTGTTTATGAATTTTTTTGTTAAATTTTTAAAACTTTTTCTTTTCCCCTTTACATATAATGGATGAAATTTCAAATGTCTACAAAAACATCGAATTAGTTTCAATTTACTTCAAACTTGGCACATATATAATTTTTGTATTTAACAAATATTGAATATGGATGAAAGAGTGGATCGATGCCAAAATATGCGACAGTACATGGGAGGGGCAGGATTTTTTTTGTGACTGGCACCACTTGTTCTCTTTGTTTTAGTGCAAAAAAAAAAAAAAAAAATTAAATTGTATGAAAATATTTACATTTACAAACTACCCTTTCACAAAAATGTGAATAACCTGAAATGTCTCAAGAGAAGTAAATGCAATTTTACGAATATTCTGCCTGTTATTAAATGTTTTGTGTATTTGTAGATCCACTGTGATCTGTACGTTGTAACACACATGTGTAACTGATAAACTGAGGCAGAATATTGTTAAAATTGCGCTTATTTTTCTTAATAAATTTCAGTTTGTTCATATTATTCACATTTTTTAAAAGGATAATTTGTAGATGGAAACATTTTCAATATGTGCTACTTTTATCCCTCTAAAACATAGAGAAAAGTTTGGAGTTGACATTATTTATAGATTATGTTATTATTTTACTGGTCAAGCCCGCTTCAGATCATGTTGGGTCCTTGAACTAAAATGAGTTCAGTTCTACAACATACTCATCAATGTAGTTTGATAAATGACAATGTTTGTTGACACTTGGTTTATGTTCACTTATTGATATCTTCGCTGAAAGTCACTTTTTCTTCAGTTTTCTGTGTTTCTGATATAATAACCTTTGAATTAACTCTGAGCTTTTATGAACATCTACATGATCAGTGAATTAAATATTGGAAAATACATGAATTTCATTGAAAATCCGCAAAATGCAGAGAATAATATTATAATAAATGGTGATGAAAGGTTTAATCTAGTGGAAAAATTCATTTTGGAGCTGTCATAAAAGTATCCCTGGGTCTTTATGGGTTAATATGACAGATGAGTCAGATTAACACTGAACCCCTGCACTTTTAGTGGATTTAACAGGGATGTAAATAAAAAAACACTGGAGTCGATCCCAATTTTAAGACAACAATTTGGCCCACGGTTGATTCCACCGATGCCAGTTTTTCTGTTTACTTAGTCGTCGTTTATTTCCTCTTATGCCGCAAAAACAACAAAATATTCAACTAAACGGGGCTGTGTTCAACTCTTTCAACCCCTCGTGCTATTTCTGAATAAGAACAAATTTAATCGCTCACACAACACAACAGATAATCATCTACCGTTAGTGAATGTCATCTGATTCGCCGATCGCTGATGACAGATAACAAGGCTGATGTTGTGCATCTGTCTGTGCATCCCTAGTTCTGTTCTGGACAGTAATGAATCGATACTGTGAAAAAAAAAAAAAAAAAAAAAAAAAAACAACACTGCTCGCAACAATAAAAAGGTAAAAAAACAACCCATTCACATGTAACTGATGTGAACTTTACACATAAGCATTAACACTCATCTGTTATATATATATATATATAAATACATCACAGTTATATTTTCATTCTTAGCTGTTTTTAGGGTGAAACTAACAAATGCACCTGAAAAAGAAAAAGAATGACCGGCGTAATGTTTTAGTTTGTGCATCTTCACTAATTTCCTGTCTGTTGTTTATACAGTATATGGACATAAATATTGGGACACATCATGTCTACAGCTGTAAAATGTCCTGTTCATGTTGATTTGAGATAAAAACATCAATTTTTCCTTAAAGTTAGTGAAATGTAAAGAAAGTAGATGGTTAGTTGTGGTATAAAATGATTATTAAAAGTCAGAGCAGGAAAAATATTTTAGAAATTTAGAGGTAGGACATTTAAAATCATAGTCATGGATAAAAAACAAACTCAATGTTGAGAGAAATTAAGTCAAAACCATTTCTGCGGTGTATTTAAAAGCAAAGATAACAATGCAAACCAAACTAACCAATGCAATGTAATGATATTCATCCCAATATTAAACTATATTCTGACATTTTTCATTATTGTTTTGTATCCCAGACCCCTGTTAGAAAAGAAACACCTGAATTCAACATGTCCACATACTTTTGTCCATATAGCGTATGCAGAGCTTGTACTTTATAACATGAATGTTTCATGTAGGAAAGGTTTTAGCTTTTAGCTTTAACATGCACTTGTTTGTACTACTACTACAACAATACAACAGTACTCCACATTAATTTTAAGATGTTCAAGTTGTTCTTATGCTGCCTTCACATGTTATGGAAATTATGGTAAATACTAGTTACATGCTCTAAAATTGCTCCTGACATATTTTGCACTGGAAAACTGGGAAAGATTTTGGTCCACAAGCTGCTGAGATGAACATAACCTTTGACCTTTTCAACAATAGCAAAGAGCATCGACGCAAATGACAAACGGCACTTTTATTTACGTTCTACTGCTGTTAGCTCATGACTTGCAAAACTGTCTAAAACCCATCTGAAACCATGTTACCCAAGTAGCAGGTCAGGATAAATTATGCATCAGCCATTTTATGTTTCGCTAGGACAAGAAAAGCGCTTGAACGCAACACACTCGTAATGTCAAATTCCCAAGTAGAAAGGATCATGTTCCTGATGGCACCTGAATGCAGCATTGGTTACAATGTTCTAGAAATAACCTGAAACGTTACTCTCCTCCTCCACTTTACGCAGCTCTACATTTTAATTCACAGCCGGTTTTATCACCGATGGGGAAGTTTTGAGTTGGTTATTATTTTCCTCATCCCCCCTCATTTGTGCAGTGGATTTGCAAGTATAAATCCATCCCAAAATCAGAACGTTCTGCTTGACTAGATACGGTTACGAGTACAGAGGTAAATGTTTATTTGAGCGAGGTGACCCTTCAACAACAGGAGAATCTTTGACCTCAGTGACGTGGTTTCCTGAGTGATAAATGCGATGAAGGCCTATTCATGCTCTACGTTATGTCCGTCCTCTGCGTTCATTATGTCTATATTTCTGTCGACCCTCTGGTGGATTGATTGACAAATGCTAATTCCAACATAACAGACATCTAAGTATGAAGGCAATGACTCTTGGGACCGTTTGAAACAGACGTACCTATTTATGTGCATAAGCGAGCATGAATGGGCCTTTATCTCTGTTGCTGTATTTTGATTGGTCCTGTGGTTTATCGATCGGTGGGTGTTGTGAGGTGACTAACCGACCAACTCCATGAATTCCAGATGTGGTACGTGTCACTTCCTGCAACTAAAGAGGACGCTGTAAACGGAGGTGAACTGTGAGCGGTTTTCTTTGCAGAGACTCGACCCTGTAACAGACGTTGACTCGGCGTCACCTCCGAGTGTTTCAGAGGAAATGATGTCGTTTTCCTCTTTCCATCGACTTCCACCTCCATTTGTCATCACACACAGGGCGTGACTTGTAAAGATGTTATAGTATAGTGTATATACTGCACAGTGTATACCATATATATATGATGTCTATAACATTCATACCTTGGGTAACAATAAAAAGGATTTAATCCAAAGTTTTGCTTTTGATATGTCAGACAGACTTAAAAAGAAAAAAAAAAAAAAGAAAATCACTGAGAGGCTCTGATTCTGACATCAAAACTTTACAAAGCACAACTTGGAGCACAAACTTGTGCATCAGAACTTTAATAAATGAGACCCCTGGTGTAAAGAACCCTACGGCAAATCTGTGTTTCTTCTAAACTACTGTACACCTCAGGGCTATGGAGCGAAGAATCCAACAGCTGGTGAATAAAAAAGGAGAAGGACGACGACGATGACGCACTTAAGGAGGAAATATACAGTTCTGAGCAAAAGTCCTAGTCCAGCTTAAACTTTGTTGTTTTTCAGGGTTGAAATGAAAATACGTATTTATATTTCATTCTCTTTTCTTCACATCCAACAAGATAATGTGGGAAATATGTGCACAGCCTTAAGACACACAATAAACTGAACACAAAAGTTTAAGTCACTATTTAGTGTCATGAGAAGAAGCAGCATAAACAATTAGAAACCTCTGACATGTGTTGAATGAAATCTGTATAAAACATCTGTGAATTAATGCAATAAATGTCATTGTCTGAACAAAAGGGTTAAAGACATGTTAAGTCCAAAGGGAGGTCACACTAAATATGACCACTTTGGTTTATAGAAGCTGTTTTTAAGATGAAACTTTAGTTTTTCCTGCTGTTCATACTTCACATATATATCAGATTAGATTTAAATACAGAGACGTGTGGACATTAGAACTTGACTAAACCAACAAACAGAATGTTGGAACAGGACTTTTAATGCTGAATATTTTTTAAATATATTTTTCAAGGGAAAGGCTATTAAGGATAATGCTAACAAGTTGTTTCAGTAAATATAAGACTTTTACGATTGCCTTGTTACAACCAGGCTAATTTAGTATGTTAGCTAGTTAGCTAACAGCACAGTGAAGCTAATTTTACCTCCTATTTCAAGTGCTAATGACAGAATATCAATAAGTTACCACCCTAATTTTCATTTTTTAGCTACCACTAGCTACTATTACTACTAAGTGCAAAGGGAGGTCATACTAAATACTGCAACTGTGATTTACAGAAACTTATTTTTTTCAATGAAACTTGTTTTCCTGCTGTACATACTTCACATATATCCAGATTGAGAAATGAATATGTGTGGTTATTAGAGCTTCACTAAACCAACAAACAGAATGTTGGACATTAATATAACACTGTATATTCATTTTATACATTTTCAAGGGAAAGGATATGAAAGATTATGCTATCAGGTTGTTTTTTTAAGACTTTTGTAATAATAATAAAGCAGTGTTCAATACTTTATTACCACCAGGCTAGCATGTTAGCCTAGTGCAGTGAAGCAAATTTTACCTCCTACTTCGAGTTGTTTTTCCTGCTGTTCATACTTCACATATATATCAGATTGGATCTAAATACAGAGACAAATGCATATGTGTGGACATTAGAACTTTAATAATAAACCAATAACCATTACTTTTACACAACGCTGTATATTTTCTAAATATATTTTTCAATGGACAGGATATTAAAGATACTGCTAACAAGCTGTTTTAGTAAATATAAGATTATTTAGTAATAATAATAAAGCAAAGTTCTGTTGCTTTATTACGACCAGGCTAATATAGCATGTTAGCTAGTTAACTAATAGCACAGCGAAGCTAATTTTACCTCCTATTTCAAGTGCTAATGAAAGAATATCAGTAAGTTACCTCCCTAATTTTCAGTTTTGAGCTACTATTACTACTAAGTGCAAAGGGAGATCATACTAAATATTGCCACTTTAGTTTGTAGAAAGTTTTTTTCCCAATGAAACTCTTTCTTGTTGTTTTGTATATCCAGATTGGATCTAAATACAGAGACAAAGGAATATGTGTGGTCATTAGAACTTTACAAAACCAACAAACAGAATGTTGGACATTTCAAGGTAAAGGATATTAAAGATTACGCTAACAGGTTGTTTTATAAGACTTTTTAGTAATAATAATAAAGCAATGTCCAATACTTTATTACCACCTGGCTAATGTAGCATGTTAGCTTGGTAGCTAACAGCACAGTGATTTTACCCCCTATTTGAAGTTGTTTTTCCTGTTGTACATACCTCACATACAGTATATCAGATTGGATCTAAATACAGAGACAAATCCATATGTGTGATTATTAGAACTTTACTAGATCAATAAACAGAGTGGACTTTTAAAAGGAACTGTATGTTTTAAAAGTTTTCAAAATAATCCCATATACATTGAGCTACAGATTTGTTGTGAGTAAACTAACTGCATCATATTCTCATCCTCCACATCATTCTTTGCTGTGAAGCTGCGGCTCCAGCTGCCTCGGTGCCACCTGTGCTTTACATATGGCGGCTGTAATTGGTGCCAGTCTCAGCGTTTTGGGTCATCGACTATGTGGGACAGACTTCCTGCTGCCCCACATACTGTAGCTGTTGGGTGTGCGTCTGATGCTGCAGGCCCATAAAGGACTCGACCACCAGCAGCCCAGTGAGTACAGTACGAGGCCGGAGCTAACTGGTGTCATATGATGATGTATGGTTCGGCCTCTTAACCATTACTGCTCTGAGAGGGTCTGGGGTCTCACAGTTGGGAAAAACCACTGACAGGGTTTTCAGAAGCGAGTCATTCTACTAGTGAAAACTGCTCTTCTTCAAATAAAACATGATCAAATGTGCACATATTAGACGCATACTGAGGTTATGTGACTCTCTGTAGAACCCAGAACACGTTTTGTAGAAGTAGTTCAGTGGAATGTCCTACATAAGACGTTCGAAACCAGGGGATGCACCGGTGCTTTTTAACAACACTGGACGCAAACCACAGCCGAGGCTCATGGGAATGGTAGTTTTACAGGAATCTGTTCTTGATGAATTATTAAAAACACTGATATCACTGTAGTACTAGATTATATTTATACTCAGTTACACTAACAACAGGGCTCGTACGTATTTTTCAAGGTCAAATTCAAGCACTTTTCAAGCACTTTTAAGGGTTATTTTCAATTTTTTCCAGCCCGGCCCCTTATCACTGGGGTAAAATACAGGGGTTGGACAAAATAATGGAAACACCTTCTATGATCCCACAATGTTAGGTGTTTCCATTATTTTGTCCAACCCCTGTACATATCTACAGGAATACAGGGTGGGGAAGCAAAATTTACAATGAACATTTAGTTGTTTTTTCTCAGCAGGCACTACGTCAATTGTTTTGAAACCAAACATATATTGATGTCATAATCATACCTAACACTATTATCCATACCTTTTCACAAACTTTTGCCCATATGAGTAATCAGGAAAGCAAACGTCAAAGAGTGTGTGATTTGCTGAATGCACTCGTCACACCAAAGGAGATTTCAAAAATAGTTGGAGTGTCCATAAAGACTGTTTATAATGGAAAGAAGAGAATGACTATGAGCAAAACTATTACGAGAAAGTCTGGAAGATACTATTAAAGAAGAATGGGAGAAGTTGTCACCCGAATATTTGAGGAACACTTGCGCAAGTTTCAGGAAGCGTGTGAAGGCAGTTATTGAGAAAGAAGGAGGACACATAGAATAAAAACATTTTCTATTATGTCAATTTTCTTGTGGCAAATAAATTCTCGTGACTTTCAAAAAACTAATTGGTCATACACTATCTTTCAATCCCTGCCTCAAAATATTGTAAATTTTGCTTCCCCACCCTGTACATACAGTCACGGACCATCAAAAGTCATCAAAAACAATCAAGTACTAACTCCTGTGTGTATCATGTGACTAAAACAGACATAAAAGAAAACATGGAATGTCTAAAAGCACTGTTTTTGTCAGTACAATGCCATTGATATTGATGTAAGAACTGAAGTGATTTTGGTTATTATTAAGAAAACATGTTAAATGGATAGATATCAGCTCTGAAATTAAACTACTAGGAGCTATTTTTGTTGTTATCATTATATTTGTCCAAACAAATGCACCCTCAGTTGTACCAGGCATTATAAAATGAACAAGAAATTGAAGAAAACAAGGGGTGGTCTAATAATTTTTTCCGCAACTGTACACTCATGATAATTTGTTTCACTTTTTATCACAATGATGTATGTTGTATTATAGCTATAAATATCTAAAATTATGTTACATAACACTAAAAATTTAGAAATTAAAGGAGAACACAAAGTCTAATCCAAAAACACAGGAAGCCACTTGGTGTTCTTCAGACTCACTCGCACCGAGACAAAGATTAAGATAAAAATGTACCTGGAGTCGACCTGAGAACACTCGCTAATTTCCTTTTTTGACGTAAAGTTTTATTTTTTAACATGTACCACCTCTCTGCAAATCGCTTTGGTTTGACATCTAACCTGGCAGAGTGAAGATTAAAAATAAATCGCATCACAGCACTAAAATGAAAAATTCAAGCACTTTTCAGGCCTTAAAAAAAAACGTTGAAATTCAAGCATTTTCAAGGATTTCAAGCACCTGTACAAACCCTGTAACTATCATACAGTATATGTTGAAGGGAATAAATATATAAAACAGGATTCAAAGGCATCCATATTGAAGTTTGGACCAAATACAACAGATGATCCAATCAAGTTCTTCTCCTTTATTCAAGTCATTTAATCTCTATTAAAAGCCAAGTGGCCTCAGTGTGCGTGCATGTGTCCGGGGATTCATACAAAATCCAGGAAGAGCTGACTGCTGCAGTTTGTCATACTCATGTATTTTTAGTCGAGGAACAGACTAGCGAAAATGGCAAGTTGATAGGACCAGTATTTTGGGAGATATTAATTTTGGAATACAGTAGCCTTACAGTCACATTGCTATGGCCAGAACACTTTGGTGGTGACTGCTGGACAAATACCGTACAATGTGCACAAATACACAACAGCATAAAAACTACCACATCTAGAACCTGTGGATCCCCACGGGTCAATGCGCTAGTATCAAATATCTATCTCAAACCGTTCAATGCATTTTTGTCCAATGTAAGCGGAGAAGGGTTTCACAGCTTTACTTAAATATAATCAAGTGGTTCCGGGTACAACAAACCCCGCCCCTCACATGTATTGTAGCTTATTTTGGCATCGATCCAGCTGCTGTCATATGTCTATGCGTGCGCTGATGTCAGCATATCAATTGCCTCTATATACGTGCCAAGTTTGAAGTAAATTGAAAGAAAATTGATGTTTTTATAGACATCCGAAATTTCGCCCATTATAAGGAAATGGGGGGGGGGAAAGATGTTAAAAATTCATTAAAAAATTGAACATTGACCTACTTTTCCCAAAATGTAAAAAGATCTATTCTGGGTCACTGGTAATCTATAAACCCAATTTGGTATGAATTCAACCAATAGTTTTGCTGCTACAGACAACTGAAATTTTGCCCATTATAAATAAATTGGGGGGAAAAAAATGGAAAAATTCATTAAGAAATTTAACTTTGACCTACTTTTCCCAAAATGTAAGGAGATCTATTCTGGGTCACTGGTAATCTATAAACCCAATTTGGTATGAATTCAACCAATAGTTTAACAAACCGAACCAAAAACAATACCCCTTGCCTTCCCTTCAGGGCGTGGGGTAATAAATAAATTAAAATGTCCAATTCAAAAGTCATTCCATAAAGCTATTAAAAAATGTATCTGAAAAAACTAAATTTAATATTAAATAAATCTTAGTTGTACATCTAAAAGTTTTATCTAAAAATTTGAAGTCACTATAGATTGATAGAAATCTAAACTTGTTTATTTGAGGAAATCCTATTGCTTTATCTAGTGCATTAATAATAACACTGTATCTGCAAACGCACACAGATGTTTGAGTAGAACCGTGAAGTTTCTGTCGTTTCTTACCTCATCATCACCTCAGTTTCCGTTCTTGGCCCTCGTCCTTTTCTTCAGAGTTGTTTTCTCTCCAGAATTTCATAAATAACCCACTGTAGACTGTTCTGCGGAAGCTGGTGGAGATATTTTCTTCTTGGCAAAGCGTGGAGTCTGTTCATGAAGAGGAGGAAATGTTACTGGTTATAAATGGATCCATTATCACTGTAATATTCATACATCAGTGGTTAAACCCAGGCTCAAAACAGCTAATTTCAGTGAAGATAAAAACTAAAACCAGTGTGAAAAGTCAAGTGAATATTCGTTTTTACATAATATCTGTGTGTACGAACAGCAATAACAGTAACACGATGGTAAACTAAACAACAGTAACACAGTTTCTAAAAGGAAACAAAACTAACACAGTGATTTTTGTGTTTAATGGATAATTAATGTGTAATTCAACATGTCTCGTCTCGCTATAAAACACACAAACTGACTGGAAATACATGGTTTATTAATATTATTGGTTCATTTTGTCTAAATATTTTGGAGGAAACAACGTATTAGATCAATGATGTGTGGCGTTAATTGGTTTTTAATAGGAAAAGGCAGAATTGTGTTTTCATAGCTGGTAGCCTTAATACAGATGAAAACTGGCTGGGTTTAACTGTTGTTACAGAAAATGAGCAACATGTAAATATTAAATCAGCAGTGAGCCTGTTGGATGAAGATGGCCATGGTCCTGACACACACACACAAAAAAAAACACTGATTTACCTTCATTAGCAACAAAAACAGACTAAAATTACACTGAACGTATATCAGAAAAAATGTAATTTTACTGCTGTTTCTCTAGGACAGGATCTTATAAAGAGTGAAGAGCTCTAACCTTTCACAAAAAATGTGAATAACCTGAGCAAATATGAACAACCTGAAATGTCTTAAGAGAAATAAGTGCAAATACGTGCAATTTTCTGTTATTAAATGTTTTGTGTACTCGTAGATCCACTGTGATCTGTACGTTGTACGTGAAATGTTGTTAAAATTGCACTTATTTTTCTTGTCTGGTTGTTCATACTTGTTCATGTCATTCAGATTTTTTAAAAGGAGTGATATTTTGCCTTTTTTTAAATGGAATTCTGCATTTTCAAACATTTCCCTGTGGTCTACATAAACTGTGAATGCTCTGCTTGGGTCTGAATTCTTCATTAATTCAACTCCACAGGTCCATCTTCAACCCTATTTCTGAGTAATGACACCTGAAAGGTGGTTTTGAGCGCTGGCCCTTTAAATGCACATGAGCCACTTCAGGCCCCGCCCCCTCCAGGTTGTTAGCTGTGCTGCTCTGTCCCGTTCAACCAACAACTGAACATTTTAGGTAATTGGCTTGAAGTTTGGACATATTTTCAGTTTTTACTACAACCGCTGCTGCTGATAAACAATTATGTCGTACTTGGAGAAATGTTTGTCGGAAGTCTTGTGGGGGGTAGTACTCGCACGTGCGCAGTACGGCCGGGGGATGCATGCGTGTTGGTTGGTAACCGCGCTCGTGTGTGCATCACTTTCCGTCCTACTTCCAATACTACGGGGGTACGGTGCAGTCCGTGCCCCCCCCAGAAGTGAGAGTGAAACTTTTCACTGACTGTAGACTACACCAACCTCCAGGGTAAACACTCCGATACTGACCCCACATTTGTGCATGTATTTATTTGGGGGTGCACCGCCCCCACAAACAGACGGGCCGGTCTGTGTTTGGCTCCACCATGTCCATAAAGACATTCTAACTCATCAATGCCACGATCCAGTTAAATGACCGGCTATCCTAGCCGCAGCGTCGCAGCAAACCGGCAGCCTTTGGACAGGTGTGGACGGGCAGAAAAGGGCAATTAACCGACAATTAATAATTTAATCGAGCAAATTCTTATCGACAATTAATCGTTAGTCGATTAATTGTTTACATCCCTAATATGGACCATTAGAAGTAAAGGCAAATTTTTAATATTTCCAAAAATCCTAAAAAATTAAAAAATCAAAATCTCTCAAAACTGTGAAACAAACTTTGTAGACATTGTCCCAAAGAAGGTACATATAAAAACATATAAAATTTGAAATGAATCCGACCTGCAGTTTTGAAGAGGATTGTTGAAATGTAGATGTTGGTGACCTTGTGTTTGACCTTTCAAGGTCACTCAAGGTCAAAGGTCATGGACCCAAATGAAAGTCCATATCAGTGCACAATAATAACTATATTGATATCATTACCCATTTCTATGTTATATGCTATTAAAATATGGCCCGTTATAAGTAAAGGGCACATTTTTAATATTTTAACTATTTCAAACTGTGAACAACCTTTGTAGACAATGTCTCAAGGAAGCTACATAAAAAATTTTAAATGAATCCGACCAGTAGTTCCGTTGGAGAAGGTGCTTGAAGAAATAGTTTAAGATGAAAACGCCCTCACAATAGCTCACCTATCGGCAGGTGAACTAAAAATACCACACAGTAATGCAAATGCATGACTGGATAATTTATTTTTCTTGTTAACTCGACTGGATACAGATTGGGTTTTTAATATGAGGCATAAATAGTATCATAATGATGATTTCGTGCTATTAGAATGACAGTTTCCATGATATGCCATTTTCGAGGGTAGCATTTTGTTGTAAAATGCTGCACATTAATAGATTTTCTCCGCAATATTGATTCACTCGCTGATTATTTATGAGTCAACCACTTTAACGCAACAAGGGCCGAGGGGAAAGACATAATCATGAGTCAGAATCTGACAGCTCAGGATAACGGATGAAGCAGGGGTGGATAGATGGGAGCAAACTCCGCCGAGAAGTGTTTACTAATTGCGATAATGCGTCTAATGCTGTCAGCAAGATGGGCAAGGAAAAAAAAAAAAAAAAACTAGACTGCGACGGGAAAACACAAATGCAGCATTTCTAAAAATTACATTTCGCCGTGTAACCTTTGTTCAGCAAATTTGAGACGCGATGAGGGAAAAATTCTTCATAGACGTTATTGCCCCTGACAGCTCTGCTGAAAAACCGACTGAGTCAAAACCGAGGAAAGATAATTATATTAGACTGTTTGGTGAAAGCAATAAAGGCGAGATGACCTGAAAATGGGCAGACGCATGTAAAATCTACAAACAATCCCTGCTTACTCGGAATTAGAACCCGGGAATAATGATGAGAAAAGAAAGAAGGGAGGACGGTTTCATAAACAGCTTCGCTATAATGTGAAAAAGGGAAAAAAAATGAAAATAATAAGAGCCTCATTATCAACAGACTGGTAGAGCAGGAGTGTGCAGGCTGTCGAGATGATCAGGATGGATTTAGTCGAGAAGGAATCAAAGACCAGCACCTAATCATCTGTTTACACCATCCAGAAGCTCCTGATGCGAAGAGGGAAAGAAAACAGGGTCAGATAAGGTAGCGGAGAACGACAGGAGGAAAGGTGAGTGAAAGACAGTGGAAAAAAAGTAATGGAAAAGTTGTTTGGAGAAAGGAGGAGGAGGTGGAAAAACTAGAGGACGAAGGAGGGAGGAGGAGGCGGTTATGGAGGTAATTGGAAGAGAGAGTGGAGAAGGAAAAGGGTGAAGAAAAAGGACAAAGAAGGAGAAAGGAAAAAGTTCAAGAGAAAAGAAACTGGAGGTAAAAAAAAAAAAAAGAGGAGAGGAGAAAGAGATCAGAAATAAAGACTCACAGGAGAGTAAAGCATAGATGAGGGAAAAGTCGATAGACTAAAAGCAACAAGAGAAAATGAAGGAACGACTGAAAAACATCAGCAGAAGAAAGATTGAAAGATAAAGAAACTGAGGAGGAGGCGAAGCAATGGATGGGTTTATATGTACGAGTGGAAGATTGAAGTAGAAAGGAAATATCAGAGGGAGAAAAAAAGAGGAGAGTTCTAGAGGAGAAGTGTGATGTGAATAAAAAAGACAAGAGGAGTATGGAACAGAAAGGTGAAGGAAGAAAAAAGGGCAAAGTAAAACTGGAAGACATGACACAGATGAAAGGAATAAAGAGGAAATGAAGGAACTAGAAAGAAAAGGGAGGTTGGATATCAAAAGGAGGTAAAACGTGGGGCTGAGTGGAGGAAAACCTAACATTCTCCACTGTTTTAGAGGAACATAAATGACTACATTCACAAAACTGCATATGCAGATGAAGTCAAATATAGGGTTATCTGTTTATGATAATGTTAGCGATAATATTATGGATTATACCACAGTATTAATACCACTTTGTAAATAGGGCTGTGTATTGGCAAGAATCTGGCGATACGATACAAATCACAATACTAGGATCACGATACAATATATCACGATATATCATGATACTGTTAAAAAGCAATTTTTTGTTTGTTTCTTTTTTTTTAAATGATTATTTCCTTGAAGAATTGAATCCCATCAGAAACATGCACAAATACTAAACATATTTTTATTTGATCACAACAGGATCTAATGCTATATCACAAAAATTTCCTGTGTTAAATCTTAAATTATATGTTACAGATATTGCAGTTTAAGATCTTGTTCAAATGTTCACATTCTATTAGTTCATAACTAACATCATAACATTATTTTTGTGCAATCCCAACAAAGGAACTAACATTATTTAATAAAAGAGTGTTAAATAATAATAAATAAAATATAAACAAAAAAGAAACACAAAAATTAAAAATTAACCTCTACAATATCTGCATTGAAATAAATACCTAAAAATATCAATACAGTACTTTTTAATATCATAACAGTATTGTGAAATGAAATATCATGATATATTGTAGAACCGATATTTTCTTACACCCCTATCTGTAAATATTGTGTATATTGTGTCGGAGAGTGAGTGAGTGAGTGGGTGAGTGAATGAATGAGTGAGTGAGTGAGTGCCTCATGTCATATAAATGCAACACTGGATTATTGAATAGTATGTGTGACAGGTTAAAACGCCTTATTTTTTTGTATGTTAAAAGCGCATTATTTCTTTGAAATGTTCACCATGGGTCATTAAGAAGTCTATTTGTTCTCAGGTATGATTACAGCTTGATATTTATTGGTACTGAAGTACACAGGTGCAGTATAATTACGTTTCTATTTAATGAATGAGGGAAAATATAGGTTTATACAAATTTAATATTACATTTAAAATGGTTGTTATTAACCCTTGTATGGTGTCTGGGTCTGTGGGACCAGTTTTCATTTTTTATTAAAAGAACAATAATGAGTAATAATTATTTTTACCTCTACCAAGGAACGGCGGAGGTTATGTTTTCATCTGGGTTTGTTTGTTTGTTGGCAAGACAACTCAAAAAGTTAAGGAAGAATTTTGATGAAATTTTCAGGAAATGTTGATACAGGCACAAGGACCAAATGATTAAATTTTGATGGCGATGGGGGGTCTGGGGGGGGGGGCTGATCTGCCTTGGCAGAGGTCTGTGCTCTCCAAGTGATTTTCTAGTTTTATGGATTTTTTCCTCATATCTTGATTTTAATACATTTTACTAAAAAAACAAACCAAAAACAAGTAGCACTTTAATTCATACATGTGATCTAGCAAAGGCAAAAGGCAAATATTAGGCATATATGCTTTTTATGTTGCTTGTAATTGGGATGAAGTAAACATCTGTTGAGTATTTCAACATAGAAGTGTTTGATTATGTTGAATTAAAAACCCACAAATGTAGTTGGTCCACCACACCCACAAACACTGGCTGAATAACAAAAATCTGAACACCACACAAGGGTTAAAATCATTACATATTTTGTTTAAAAACCTAATGCATTTACAAAGGCTTCATTTAAAACACGCAATGCATTGCTTTGTTCGATGTTTCATGTCTGATCGACTGATACTGTCTCAGAGGAAGTTGTTGTACGCATGTGCGTCGTTGAGATTATTATTGTAATGGCTGTCGTTGAATAAACTATGAACGAGTGAGGACACGCAGCTAGTTTTTGATCTTTTCAAAAACTCACACAATGCAGCCATCTCCTTTAAACATCCGGGTGGAGAGCGCAACATATGGTATGATTGTTTTAAATGATGTATATTTTATATCAGTGGTTCTTAACCTTGTTGGAGGTACTGAACCCCACCAGTTTCATATGCGCATTCACCGAACCCTTCTTTATTAAAAAATAAAATATGATTTTTTTCAAATTCAAGACACAGGTATATGTTTTACTGGTGCACAAAATGAACCGTGCATTAACATCACTGTGTTCAAAGAACAAAACCAATACAGTGCGTGAACTCACAACAAATTACATACCTTTTCACAAAGACATGACCTTTTTTAATACAACCACACTGAAATGGTTTTAATTTTTAACCTTATGTATTCCAATAATGAACTTATTGTATTTATGCTATTTATCATTTTTAACATTTTAACACACACCCATCACCTGATTTCCATCAGGCTACAATAATA
Organism: Sphaeramia orbicularis; assembly: GCF_902148855.1. NCBI lineage: Eukaryota > Metazoa > Chordata > Actinopteri > Kurtiformes > Apogonidae > Sphaeramia > Sphaeramia orbicularis. The sequence continues at coordinate 16,754,760 of NC_043978.1, read as the reverse complement.
ATGAATATTTACTGCAAATCAGTGTGACTGACGGCTTTAGCGTAACACGATTTCTCCATCCGCGACGGTGCGTCGGTCGTCACATCAACTGACCAGTGCGGTGACCGAAAAATGTAAACAAACGTGGCTGCCTCCGTGGTTAACAGGAAGTAGCCAAAGTCATAACAACGATGTGGAAAATACTCAAATAATTAATCGTCAGACGAGTGGAAGAGATTATAAACACTTCCGGATGTGTTGTAGTGCTATAAGCAACAACAATACACCGCGTATATTGGATGTCAATCAGAGAAAGAGTCTCCGAAGCCGTTTGTTTACATACACGGACCTAGCCCAACACACACACCCAACTAATGAGTCGAGTGTGTGTCTTGACCTCCGCCGAACCCCTGAGATTGACTCACCGAACCCCTAAGGTTCGATCGAACCCAGGTTAAGAACCACTGTTTTATATAGTACTGCAATGTTGTGGAGGAGCCCAACCAGGGCCTGGAGTTGAGAATTAGGTCTAGCTATAAACTCTATATGCATTACATCAGCTGCAACTATGTTTGACTGCACTGTCCCTGTCAAATAAATAAATAAAACCCCTAAAGACCCAAACATCCACTGGCAACCAATATCACTTACTGATTAGGGATACAAATTATCAATTAATCATTAGTTGGTTGACTTTATTGATCGATTAACGATTAATTGATCAGCGGCAATTTTCCTGAGAACCTGAATTTGCCTTTCGATATGGTCTATAAGAATAAAAGCTGAATATTGTTTATATACTTCATGAAAAACGCATGTCATATTCCTTAATGATTGGTTTACTGTACTATTGGATATAGTACAGGCAATGACATTTATGGAGCAGAAGTAAATGAATTCTGCAGAGAAATTCAATAAAATAAATAGATCTGAGGAGGGGCAGTTTAGAAGAAATAGGTATTTCTGACTTTGCATCACTGACATAATGGAGCAAGATTTCAGCTGAGATGCCCCCACCCCAAATCCCACTGTGGAAAAGGGCAATGAACCCACAATTAATAATTTAATCGAGCAAATTCTTATTGTCAATTAATTGATAGTCGATTAATTGTTTACTTCCCTATTACTAGGGCTGGGTAAAAAAAAATCGATTTAATCGATCTTAGATCGATTTTGTTTTAATTTTGCGTAATCGATTAATAGTGGATGAGCTCGATTTTTCAGAGCAGGACCGGGAGTACATGGAAGCATGACCAGCTCTGTCTTGCGAACCCCTGTGGAAGATGGGGCGTTTTGGTCTCGCTTGCAACAGCTCTGACGTGGAAAAGATGCAGAGGAAAACCCCTCCGCTGGAGGTCCTCCCGGCCTCAAACTCGAACCCACAGTGTGAAGGAACTGGCCGCCCGGAGGTTCCCAAGGCGAGTCGTGGAAGCCGGTCGTTTTTGGAATGATAACTTGGATCCATACTATCACCTATGGCTGAGTATGGAGTTAGAGGAATAGTAAAGCGACAATGTCCGACCGCTACGCTACCACCACCCCCCGCGCTCCCCGACCAACAGTCACGGAGCGCACCCTCTCACCCCCCATGGATAGAAGCCACCAGCCATAAAATACAATAAAGATGATGGAGAAGTCCGTTGTGAGCCACTGTAGAAACATGGTAGTGTTTCTGTCCTGTTCATTATTTCAGAGCAGATTCAGCTCCTTCCTGCTGAAATGTCATATTTATTTCCTTTCTAATATCAATATTGATACCAGTATTGACGTGTTGCATGACTGCAGTAGTCAAATAATCAGGTTACACCTCAAAATTGTACTTTGGTGTCACTAATTTAATCTGAATCAATCAATTAATACTGAATTGAATCGATATTGGATTGAATCGAATCATGAATAATCGATTCAGAACCTTATGAATCGAAATCGAATTGATTATGGGAATTGGCCATGATACCCAGCCCTACCTATTAATGATATAAAACGTTAAAGCTGCGTATGACTTTCATCACCAATTTTTCATCAGATCTGTAAAACCCGAGTGACAGCCTAAGTACCACAAATCTGTTAGTCTTTCCATGATTATGCACCTGAATCACTCCCCTTACAGTAAAGAACTTCGAAGGGTACTCCACCACAAACATTCCATTTGTTTATGTAGCAAAACAGAACCTAAACAAAACCGTCACTCAGATTTTTTCGGGATTCCACAAAGCCGCAGTGTGGCCATAGCAGCAAGAAACACGGAAATGGCTTCAACACTGCGTGGAATCCCAAAAAAGCCTGCGTCTGAGAGTGAACCAGAGTTCCCCTAAATCCCCTAAATTAAAAGGCCAAAAGTGTATTTTGTGTATTTTTGCGGTAAACCTACAGGAGGAGGGTGATGCTAAAAGTCACCACGTATCACACACTCAACCTTTACCAGGTCAGATCATGTCTCTGCAGCTCTTTTAAAGCCAGTGTCCATTTTGTCTGTGTTATAAAGGACATTAACTCTGTCTCGGTCGACTCTAAAACACAGTAGGTGAAGGCGGTGCACCTTAACCCTGATGTCAGCCATGATAAAGCACAAAAAGAAGAGCCCCTGAAGTGACCTCCTATCTACTTTTCCTAAACACTTTTCTTTGACCTCAATGAAAAATGTCCTGAGGTCAAAGAGAGATGAAAATGATAATTTAGAAGGACTTAAGGGGAAAGACACTGCAGTGCACAGAGAAACCACACAGACTCACAATAGGCGGATGTTACAGAGGTCTGTGATGAAACTCCAGTGTTATTAAGATGAAGAGCATAACTTTCTGCAAAATGTTCTTACGATGTTAACCCTTTTCAGACTGCCATTATAACATGCCGCCTAGATGTTTTCATGTTTTCTTTGCAATAAAAGTGTAAGAAAATGTCTTTTTTGCCAACTCTTTTGCGCCTTTGTTTTCAGGAAGAATTTAATTTTCAATATCTGGCCATTAACTATCATTGTTACAAAAATAAATGCTTAAACAGTCTGTTTTAGTAAAAAAAAACAAACAAACATAAAAAACAGACTTGAAGTGTTTAGCATATTTATCATCAGAAAAACTGTTAAAAGTCCACTTTTTGAAATTGCAAAAATAAACTTTCAACTATTTTACATTTGCTCAAACATGCTTTTTGGTCTTGAACATTTTTTTTTCATTCCAGCCGTGTCAATGAAATATATTTTTACTGTGTTATCTGTTTACATCCTGTATTAACCCTTCAACAACAGCAGTCTCTCCAGTGCTGCATTTTGCACTTTACAGGAAAAAATGAACGTAACTCCTGAACTATTTGCATTATCCACAAAATTCAAATACTATCGGAAAGCTGTCATCCTGAGCTTTCTGACACTATATACCACTTCACAGCAGCAATGTGGGACTCTATTACACATAGAAATGTGTACAACTGTTTCAGAGACTTCCACAAATCATCGCATTGATTCATCGCGTGATTTAATGGAAAAATCGACAATACGCACTTCTGTTTTTTCAACATTTAGTAAACATGGGTAAAGTTTTGCACATATGTCCAATGGAAAAGCCACTAATGACTTGCTCCCTATTTGTATATTATATTCCTCCCAATGTGACTGTAATTCCTACATTATATACAAACATGCCAGTTGCATGGAAAGAATACAACATCTGTCAACTACTAAGAACTGTACATATTTTCTTGTATTGCACATTGGTTTTGTTAAAATCATTATTGCACAGAGTCCTGTTTCAGATTTGAAGGCAACCAATGTTTTTCATAATTTACTGACACTGGGAACATAATCTAATTGAATGCCATATCGCTGTTTTATCATATATGTCGAGATGAGTTACCACCACCTAGCTTCAGCCGCAAGTAAGAAATGGAGGGAGGTGTAATACACAGAGGTGTCACACAAAGACCTAGAAAAGTAAAGTGAGCAAAGAGTGGGAAGGACCAGGAGTCAAAGTAGAGGAAGAAAGTGAAGAGACGAACAATAAGAGGCAGAGTGAGGGAGAAGTGGGAGACGGAGAGATTAAAGGGAGAGAAAGAATAAGAGAAAGATGCAGGATGACTGGTGATGAATAATTGCTGGTGAGAACACAGCAGCTCATAGACACTCAGCCTCTCCTGCCGCTGCTTAGCTGGAGGGCTCAGCAACATCAACAGCAGCATTAAAAATAGCTGCGATTATATGAAAACAGGCCTGGGGAGAAGTGTATTTACAAATAATAATTTTCAACATTTGTTTCATCCTACTTAGAGCAGAAGACGATACGATAATCCAACGTACTTCCCACCTAACATCTTTTGATACGGAGTGAGACACCATGACACCCTGGTGAGTAAAAGTGACAAAAAAAAAAAAAACTCTGCTGAGTTGGATGTGTACGGGTCCCTGGAGATGACGCCATGTTGTTTTGTGACTCTCCGACTTCCTGTCACCGTCAACTCAACAATTCCACCAGACCAAAACCCACTACAGCAATCTAAAAAAAAATTAACAGCTCAATTATATAACAAATCCAGATTATGCCTGTCATGTTTAAGCTTAGAATAGACTTCTTTCATCTAACTGACAGGTTTAAATACACAAAGAAACCAAATACATTTATCCTATCAAGACTTGACTGATGTAAAAAATGAAAATAACATAAAGGCCAATAAAGTCATCTCATTACTTTAAAGCTGACTTTTGTCACCAATTTTTCATCAAACGTGTGTGGAGCTCCGCTTCCCACAATGTGCGTCTCGACAAATATCTGAAAACGCCTGGCTGACCTACCAGCTCTGTTTGTACACAAATGGATTGTTTATGGTGGAGTTCACGTCAAAATTGTTCATAGTAAGGGAAGAGATTCAGGTGCATAAACACAGAAAGACTTACAGATTTGTGATACTTAGGCTATGACTCGGGTTTTACAGATCTGATGAAAAATTGGTGACAAAACTCATACACAGGTTTAAGAATGGGTTAAAACAAAATGTAAGGACAAAACACGATCATTTAACCTTATAGCATCCATTCGTTTATGATATCCCTTGAAAATGGAGGTGGATGAAAGGCAAAAACTCATGAAAAAAATAACAGTTTTCCCAGGTATCCAGATACTTTTATACAGGATACAAGTACGGCTCAGTGGAACCCTGACCCTAAAATAGGTCAAATTGGTGACAAAACTCATAAGCAGCTATAACATAAACAGTGATTTTATTTTTTTTTTAAAGCTTTGATAGTCATTGTATTTTTTACACATAAAAGTAGTTTAAGTGGTTCTAAACACTAACCTGGACCAGCCCTATAAGGATATCAAACTAGCTTAGCACCAGCCATAACAAAGATATGGAAAGATAATGTCTCCTGCATGAAAACTGAATAAGTCTGGAAAAAGTCATATAGGTGTTTAGTTAGTATTTATGTACTTTTTATTTGCTAGCTAGCATCTTCAGTAGTACCTACAAGTAATTAGCATTAGCATCTAGCCAGTTAGCTGCAGGTCTGTCAACTCACTAACAGGTATTTGTGTACATTTAGGAAGACGGGAGACCCTTTGGGGAATCTTATTGAAATATGCCATCTTTGTAATAATGAATTCACCTAACTGTTCAAACTACATTTTCAGACAAAAGTCTCCCAGTTAGAAGTACATTATAAAAATAAGCTTTGACAAAAACAAACTAGACCGTCCTCACGAGGAAACTGAACTAGCTTAGCATTAGCTTTGCTAGTTCATTTAACCCCACTTAGATTAACACAATCAAAGAATTATCTGTATGGAACGTTCATGGTTGCCTCCTGCGTAAAACCTGAACTATAAACCGATGAGCTGTGTAGTTACATTACAATATTTTTTATCACTTTTTCTTCTTTAGCCAACGAGTGTCCCTGTGTTGTTACCAAGCTAGCTTAGCCTTACCTTTGCTAGGACCGGAGCCTTTCTGTTTATCTGTGCTCCCGGCGCTGCGCGACTTTCCTCCAGGTGCTCCGATTGCCTCGTTAGTAAAGAAAAACAGGTGTATATAAGTTAATTCCCCTGTTGATACTCCTTACTTCGGTGCTGATGAACATCTGGAGCTGGTCCCTGGGCGCCTTCAATGGCAGCTGACTGCTTCTGAAGTGTGCTAAGTGGTGATGCTAATGCTATTGTATGTATTTGTATGGGAAAACTACAGACCAGATTTCCCGACGGGGATATTAAAGCGAATTAACCTTTAACCCTTTCATGCATAGTGGTCACTACAGCTGTTCTCTTGTATATTCATGGGTTTTGTTGTTTTAATTTCATATCAGCCGACACAGTGGACGCTCATGCATCATCCCATACACTGTAGTTCATACTGTTACTGTAACTTTGCTGTTCTTCATAAACCTGATCTGCAATAACATGTTTGAATGGAAATCAGTTGCTTTTTATTATTATTATTATAGACTGTAATTAACAATTTTTTTATACAAAGTTTTTTTTTTGTGCATATTATCTGTTAAAATGTGAGAAAACATCAGATTAGCTACATTAAAAATGTTTTTCTTTCATAGTTTTGACATAGTATATCAGTAAATATGTTTCTTTACTTCAAAAATTAAACACATGGTTTTCAGCTGAGTGGACATGTTTGTAACACCATGAAAAATACGTTCACAAAATTTTTTTAATCGCATTGTTTTTTTAATGCCTAGCGGAAGAAAAACACTCAGGAAAAAAAATAATCTTGATTAAGGTTCTCATAATTCATGCACGAAATAGTTAAATTAACCACACCCACTTCAGATTTCTGACCAATCACAATAGTTCATGGACATCACATGAGAAAAATACTGCTATTAAGCGCAAAAAAATAGAATAAAATAAAACAAGCAGCATTGGGCGGGACCTCGCACTGGGCGATCTGCCTCCTGTGACCGTCGACACCTCAGCTCCACTCACACCTCTCCGTCCCCATACCAGTTCCCACCCTTTAGTGTTTGTCCTCCTTACATCTGTACAGAACACCAGCGACCCTCTGCTGAAACCACAATCACCTTTAAATGAGACTTTTATTTTGGAAACCCTACTATGTGTATGTGCATTTGTTTTGTATGTGAGAGAAAGAATCAGTTTGAAAAATGAATTGAAATTGTATGAACAACTCAGCATAAAAGTGATGATTTATCACATTTAAGGCTATTATTTTGGAAAAACCCTATTGTGTGAGCATGTGTGTCTGTGAGAAAGAGTACTTTTGAATGAAGAAACATTGTACAAACAGTTGAGCGTTTGGTCCTAAAAATGAAAAGAAGTTATGTAATAGACATTATGTATTAGTTTTAATAGGGGTTTTATTTTGAAAAAATGTACACCGTGTACTTTATAATGTGTGCAAAATGACCAATATCCACAATATAATGCAGCAAAAGCTGTTTTAAAATGTGAGGGGGAAAGAAAAGAAGAAAAAAAAAAAAAAAATCAGTGTTGTGTGGGAGGTGTGAACTCATACCTCCCATACAATATACCACTGCCCTATCCCACTGATCTACTGTCAGACACACACTGCTCCGCACTGGTAAGCCTTTTATAGGGATTTTGTCATTGTGAAAAGTGAAACTAAACATAGTCTTGAAAAAATCTGCCTTATTCCATAACCGTAAGTCGTATCTGAAAAATTCTTTCATTTTTGGATTCTGCAGACTTGCGGGAATTTAATGAGATATAACTTTTTTGTCAAAAGTCTGAAATGAATAAGCAGTAATTGCAGAAACGTAGAGTAACTTTCAAAGGCAGATTGCCAACTTCCTGTTGGAGTTAGCTCATGAGTGTCAGTGTATGATTTGTCGGCTTAATCAGACCAACATTTTGGCATTTGTTTCATGTTTCTGTGACATTCCTACTGGCCGCTAGGGCAGATTTTGTGTGTTTTTTAGTACATAGGTGGCGCTACAGAGTCCATTTTGGCACCCAAGGGGTTAAATTTGATATTGAATGAGAGTGTTCGCCAGCCATGACATACATGGCAAATTTGGTGAGTTTTGGAGCACGTTAAGGGGGTCAAATGGCAGTCCAAAGTGGAAAAAGTATGAAACTAAACAAATTATTATGAATCAAGAACCGTACATCGTATCTCAAAAATGTTTGCATGTGAGAGTTGTGCTGAGTCCCGTGAACGCATAGATATGTCACATGTGGGGAAAAACTCCAAAATGAAAAATGAGTTCCAAACATTGCAACTTTGCAGGCTTGTAAAAAAAAAAAAAAACTAAGACAGTTATGGAAAAAGTACAAGATCACTTTTTTGAGGAGGGTACACTGTATCTTTTGGTGCTATTTAGAAGTCAATACGACAAACGGTGTCATCGGAGTTAGTTTTAAAAATTTTATTTTGAAAGGCATATTGTGAACTTCCTGTTGGAGGTAGGTCATAGGTGTCGTGTGTGATTTGTTGGGCTGGATTAAACAAAAGTTTTAGCATTGGTTTCGTGTGTCTACGACATTCCTACTGGAAGTTAGCAATTTGAGCATTTTATTTTGAAAGGCAAATTCTGAACTTCCTGTTGGAGTTAGGTCATGAGTGTCAGCACGTGACTTGTTGGGCTCGATGAGACGAAAATTTTGGCATTTGTTTCATGTTTCTATGACATTCCTACTGGCCGCTAGGGCCGTTTTTGTGTATCTAGGGGGCGCTAGAGAGCCCATTTTGGCACCTATGGGGTTAATGTTTTCATTTTATCAAATTTTTCACCAGGCCTGACATGTGTGCCAAATTTGGTGAGTTTTTAAGCATGTTCAGGGTGTCAAAATCCAGTTCAAAGTGACGGCGTAAAAATAAAAAACGAACAAAAAACAATAGGGCCTTGCTTGCAGGCAAGGCCTCTCACTGTGTGAGAGGGCCTTACCTTTCAGCTCGGTCCCTAATAAAAAATAAAGCATTAGCAGCCTTGGGAGATAGAACAGATATCGATTCTTGTAGTATAATAACCTTAAGCATGGCTGTAGAATTTATTTTACATTATTTTTATCCTTTTTCTATTTAGCTAATGACTGTCCCCATGAGGAAATCAAACTAGCGTAACCAAACTAGCAAAGCTAAGCTAACTTGCTTAGATTAATACTATCAAAGACATATATGGAAAGACTGGGATGGTTATCTCCTGCATGAAACATGAATATACTACATGTAAGTTAGAGTTAACGCCAAAGATATAGCAAGCGTTCGCTAAATAACACTAAATTAAAATGAATTCCACAGAATGTGGAGACCCCACAAGCAGCTCTTAGCCAGTGTATTGTCTTTAATAAACACATTACACATATCTGGATTTCATATTCCATTTATTTTTGATAGTTGGTTTTGTAATATGAGTGCACACATTTGAGTTAGCATTCTGTCTTGATTTACAATTAATACTCACCTTGTGTTCTGTTCTGAGCTCAGGCAAAAACGGGACTGTAGGGAGAGTGGGTTTGTTAAAGCATGAGACCGGAAGTGGAGCGGACCATGGGGAACACGGGGGTGGTGGGGGTGGTCTTTTTCTTTCAGTTACAATCTATACAGTGTTTATTTTGATACTGAGTAGTAAAGTTAAAAAATAGTATTCTTGATTTGCATATATTTCAGCTATTTGATATGGGGAGTGTTTGTATATTTCGGTTATAGGTTTAGTGTTTATAAATAGTCTCCCCTGTGTTTGTCTTAAGCTAGCCTACATCTATATCAGTATATACACTGCAAAAAATCTAAATCTTACCAAGTGTATTTTTCTCATTTCTAGTCCAAATATCTCATCACACTTAAAATAAGACATAATCATCTAAAGAGTAACTTATCAGTGAGATATTAGAACTTTTTTTTTAGACAGTAGATCTTGAAAAGCTTATTTCAAGAAATCTTACCGAGACAATATCCACCTGTTCCATTGGCAGATGTTTTTGCTTCATTCAAGATGTTTTTGCTGAATTCAACCAAAAAAATCTGCCAATGAAACAAGTGAAAATTATCTTTGTAAAAAAAAAAAAATAAAACAATAATAAATAAATAAATAAGATTTTCCAGCTCTGTTGTCTAAAAATAAGTTCTTGTATCTCACTGAAAAGTTCCTCTTTAGGTGATTATGTCTTATTTTAAGTGTGATGAGATATTTGGACTAGAAATGAGAAAAATACACTTGGTAAGATTTAGATTTTTTGCAGTGTTCCTCTCCCTTATACAGCTTTGGTTCTCATATTTCCTTAATGGCATTGTTCTGTATTTTTTAATTAAAATATTGACTTTTTTGTTGTCATTCCTTTGTCTTTATGTCTTTCTGCTTAGTTCTTCACAAAACTATACTTTCACCAGGTGACTAGCATTAACAACTTGACATTTAACTGCGGTGACCATCCAAACTCAAAAACACTGACTACAGATGTGGTTGTATTTTTTAGAGAGCCAGGAGACTCTTCTGGGCTCTGTGTAAAAAATGTACCACTTTTCATGAAAAAATGTTTTTAACATTTTTCCATTCAGTGGGCTCCAACATCACTGTAATGACCATAACAGAAGAGCTACTTCCAAACAACTTAAAAAGCCTTACCAAACAAACAAAAATCTACATCTGTAAATATCCAAGTGGTGTTTTCTTACTCTGTATGGTGGAACATATGGGACCTGCTGAAGCCCTTGAATAAATGTCTTGTAAAAATGACTACTATCTCATTGTGACCACTATAATGGTCAAAAAAGGTCTGTACAAAAATAAGACCATTAAACTCATTATTGGGTTAAAATGTCTTTTTTCCAAGTAAAATTATCTGCCAGTGTAGTAAGAAAATTGCACTTAAGTTTTCTTAAAATAACAAAATATTATCTAAGGATTATAGAATGCAAAAATTCTTATTTTAAGCAGAATATACTTATTTCAAGTCTTCATAGTAAGATTTTTTTTTAACTATAATATATATAGAGGGTATGCACATACATCACTTCCCCCCTTAGGCCACGCCCCTCTAAGTCAGACTGAGTGGCAAATACCAACCTGCTCAACATGACGGAGTATAGCAGTAAACACAGCCAGGCCGGGAAAATGTGAAATATGAAATTAAATGAAGGACAATTGGACTGGACATGGATCTGTACGAGCTACCAAAGAACAAGTGGTCCACGAACACTGGCATGTGGACAGAAATAGAGTATCCGGACATCCAGGGTGGAGGGCCTCAGCGCTATTTTTACCTGAAACAAATATACATGGTTTCATCAGCACTGACAACCAGGGTCCAAAACTAGGGCCCAGAACCAGCTGATCCAAAGTGCATTTACAGTTGATCGTGGACTGACCCCAGTGAATATATGCAGGATCTACTGGGACTGAGGAGGTTTACTGAGTCTAGTTCAGATCAAATACTTTATACAAAACACATACTACTGCTGTGGACCAGCAGGGCACCACTGGATTCTGGGAAATTATGATATTTTATCTACCTGTTTTTAAATTATGACATTATTCTTGCAATATTATGGCTTTATTGTTGGAATATGATGACTTTAACCTCATAAATGAATGACATTTTTGTTAAATTATGAGTTTGTTTTTTTTTTTATAACTACGACTTTATTCTCATAACATTGTGATTCTTTTTTATATCGATATTTTACGACTTTATTCTCGTAGTGACAAGTGTTTTTATTTTCCTATGTGGCCCAAATATTCCGTCGTAGCTTTATTCTCCAGTACCCCCGTATTTGAAAAACTGGGTTAGCCTCAGTTTCAGTTAGTTTACTAATCATGTAGGAGCACAAGGTTCAGAATCACAAAATGAAGACAAAAACCATGAAAGATCTGATCATGAAATTAAGAGATTTACTAAGACAGGGGTCTCAAACTCATGTTCTTTCAGGGGCCGCATTCAGCCTGATTTGATCTCCAGTGGGCCGGACCAGTAAAATAATAAGAGAACAACCTATACATAATGACAACTACAAATTTTTGTCTGTGTTTTAGTGAAAAAAAGAAACATTAAATTATGAAATACTTACTTTTATAAACTATCCAAACAAAAAAGATCTAAATAAGATGAAAAAAAATGAAATTACTAAAGAAAAATAAGTGCAATTTTAACAATATTCTGCCTCAACTTATCATTTCTACATGTGCATTATGGATCAGATCTACAAAGACACTAAACACTGAGTAACAGGCAGAAAATAGTTAAAATTGTGCTTCATTTTCTTTAGACATTTCAGGTTGTTCATATTTGTTCAGATTGTTCACATCTTATTGTAGCAGGACAGTTTGTAAATGTAAATATTTTCATACTTTAATGTTATTTTTTGCACTAAAACAGACAAAAATTGCTAAAGTTGAGATTTTTTTGGGCTTAATTCAAGATTTTTTTTACTTAATTGAAGATTTTTGTTGGCTTGATTCAAAATTTTTTTACTTAATTGAAGATTTATGTTGGCTTGATTCAAAATTTTTTTACTTAATTGAAGATTTTTGTTGGCTTAATTCAAGATTTTTTTATTTAATTGAAGATTTTTGTTGGCTTATTTCAAGATTTTTTTTACTTAATTGAAGATTTTTGTTGGCTTAATTCAAGATTTTTTTTATTTAATTGAAGATTTTTGTTGGCTTAATTCAAGATTTTTTTTTACTTAATTGAAGATTTTTGTTGGCTTAATTCAAGATTTTTTTTTACTTAATTGAAGATTTTTGTTGGCTTAATTCAAAATTTTTTTACTTAATTGAAGATTTTTGTTGGCTTAATTCAAGATTTTTTTATTTAATTGAAGATTTTTGTTGGCTTAATTCAAGATTTTTTTTACTTAATTGAAGATTTTTGTTGGCTTAATTCAAGATTTTTTTTATTTAATTGAAGATTTTTGTTGGCTTAATTCAAGATTTTTTTTTACTTAATTGAAGATTTTTGTTGGCTTAATTCAAGATTTTTTTTATTTAATTGAAGATTTTTGTTGGCTTAATTCAAGATTTTTTTATTTAATTGAAGATTTTTGTTGGCTTAATTCAAGATTTTTTTATTTAATTGAAGATTTTTGTTGGCTTATTTCAAGATTTTTTTTATTTAATTGAAGATTTTTGTTGGCTTAATTCAAGATTTTTTTTATTTAATTGAAGATTTTTGTTGGCTTAATTCAAGATTTTTTTTTACTTAATTGAAGATTTTTGTTGGCTTAATTCAAAATTTTTTTACTTAATTGAAGATTTTTGTTGGCTTAATTCAAGATTTTTTTATTTAATTGAAGATTTTTGTTGGCTTAATTCAAGATTTTTTTTATTTAATTGAAGATTTTTGTTGGCTTAATTCAAGATTTTTTTTATTTAATTGAAGATTTTTGTTGGCTTAATTCAAGATTTTTTTTTACTTAATTGAAGATTTTTGTTGGCTTAATTCAAGATTTTTTTACTTAATTGAAGATTTTTGTTGTCTTAATTCAAAATTTTTTTATTTAATTGAAGATTTTTGTTGGCTTAATTCAAGATTTTTTTTTACTTAATTGAAGATTTTTGTTGGCTTAATTCAAAATTTTTTTACTTAATTGAAGATTTTTGTTGGCTTAATTCAAGATTTTTTTTATTTAATTGAAGATTTTTGTTGGCTTAATTCAAGATTTTTTTTACTTAATTGAAGATTTTTGTTGGCTTAATTCAAGATTTTTTTTATTTAATTGAAGATTTTTGTTGGCTTAATTCAAGATTTTTTTTACTTAATTGAAGATTTTTGTTGGCTTAATTCAAAATTTTTTTACTTAATTGAAGATTTTTGTTGGCTTAATTCAAGATTTTTTTACTTAATTGAAGATTTTTGTTGTCTTAATTCAAGATTTTTTTATTTAATTGAAGATTTTTGTTGGCTTAATTCAAGATTTTTTTTAATTAATTGAAGATTTTTGTTGGTTTAATTCAAGATTTTTTTCATAATTTAATGTTATTTTTTGCATTAAAACAAAAACAAAAATTTGAAGTTGTCATTATTTATAGGCACAGTGTAATATTTTTCTCACATCAAAGCAAGAAGAAAATATGGGGTCATTATTTTTTGTAGGTTATTCTGCTGTTATTATTTTACTGTAGATCATATTGGTCTGCATGTGGAACCCAAACGAAAATGAGTTCCACAACACTTTGTAAATTCATCCCACGGGCCGCATTGGAACCTTTGGTGGGCCGCATTTGGCCCCCGGGCCGCATGTTTGAGACCCCTGTACTAAGAAGTAATGTTAGCCAAAACAATACATCATTTAAGGTCTGATTTGACCCAAAAATACAGCATAAATTAATGTTACCTGACACAAAACAGGATCCACAGATCTAGGTTTGGTTTCCTGGATTTGTGGATCCATCTCCTTCTCTTTTCTTTGTCTTTCGGTGTCTGTAAAACAATAGCTCCGACTGCTTTTCAAACCTGTTCATACAACAGCTCTTCCCCATTTTTTTAATTAAATATTGTTTTTCAGTTTAGACAATATTGAAGCCATCACTGCTGCTCATCTCCCTCTTTCTGCCACTCGGTGGGTGGAACCATGGTGACTTCTGCTAGCGGTGGCGCCACGTGCATACCCTCTATATGCATCAAGACTCAATAGATACATATATTGGCAAAATTGCATAAAACAACTAAAAATGTCTTGAGGGCAAACAGTTTCTGTGTCTGCTGAACTCATCCCCAAACAGCAGAGCTTGTTTTGTTCTAAATATTGCTTAAAATTAGTTGTAATATCTAAGTGGGGTAGCTCAAGATGAAAATTTATGGAATGAGTCAAAAAATCCTAAAAGATTAAGTCTCAATAAGTAAATAAATCTAAAAAAAAAAAAAAAAAAAAAAAGATCTTTCAAGATAAATATTCCAAGTTTAAATCAGTTTGTCTAAGTCCGATATTCATTTTTTGCAGTGTGGAGGTTAAGTTCATTAAACCCACAGGGAAATCCCTATTTCTGCATTTTACCCATAATACACACACACAGTAATCAGCATTAACAATTAGAACACAGTAGGAGCAGTGAGTGGCCATAGAAGCACTGACAGGAAAATCAACTTTCATATATGTGTTTTTTAAAGGACTGGATTAGTTTTATGACTTAAAGTACATGTTTAATTTTCACTCAGCCATAACATTATGATCACATAATCAGTATTATTAGCACTTCTCCTGTCTGTGGTCAGACTGTTATGGCTGATAAGGGTACTTTAACCTTTTCATGCATGAATTATGAGAACCTTAATCAAGATTTTTTTTCCTGAGTGTTTTTATTCCTCTTTAGGCATGAAAAAAACATGCCTGCAGAAAATTTTCTTACGAACCTTTTTTTCATAGTGTTGCAAAAATGTCCACTCAGCTGGACACCATGCGTTTAATTTTTGAATCAAAGAAACATTTATTTCCTGACAGAGTGTGTGAAAACTATGAAATAAAAACATTTTTAATGCTTATTATAGGTAATTCATTTCTCAGACAGGGGTAGTTGTTTCTTTACCTGCTTTACTAGTTTGTCTGATGAATGAATTATCTACAAAAATTATATGTGGAAGACAGTAAGAACCTTCAGCAGACATTTTTAATGCTACTAATCTGAAGTTTTCTCACATTTTAACACTAATACCAGTCATTACTCACTTCATGGAGATAATATGCAAAAAAGGTGATTTTTGACTAATTTTTAAGTGGATTTGAAATCATTTTGGGGTGATTTTTTAGGTGGTTTTTGGGTGATTTTTAGGTGTTTTTTGGGGGTGATTTTTGGGTGATTTTTAGGTGGTTTTTGGGTAATTTTTGGGTGATTTTTAGGTGGGTTTTTTGCATGATTTTTAGGTGGTGTTTACATGCTTTTTAGGTGTTTTTTGGGTAATTTTTGGGTGGTTTTTAGGTGTTTTTTTGAGTAATTTTTAGGTGGTTTTTGGGGTCATTTTTAGGTGGTTTTTGGGGCCATTTTTGAGCAATTTTTAGGTGGTTTTTGGGTGATTTTAGGTGTTTTTTTGGGTGATTTTTAGGTGGTGTTTACGTGGTTTTTAGGTGTTTTTTTTGGGTAATTTTTGGGTGGTTTTTAGGTGTTTTTTTGAGTAATTTTTAGGTGGTTTTGGGGTCATTTTTGGGTGGTTTTTGGGTCATTTTTGGGTGATTTTTAGGTGGTGTTTACGTGGTTTTTAGGTGTTTTTTTGGGTAATTTTTGGGTGGTTTTTTGCATGATTTTTAGGTGGTGTTTATGTGGTTTTTAGGTGTTTTTTGAGTAATTTTTGGGTGGTTTTTAGGTGGGGTTTTTTTGTAATTTTTAGGTGGTTTTTGGGGTCATTTTTGGGTGATTTATAGGTGGTTTTTGAGTAATTTTTTAGTTGGTTTTAGGGTAATTTTTGGGTGAATTAGGTGATTTTTGAGTAGTAACTTATCATTTTTACATAAAAAAAAACAAAAAAACTTAAAAAAAAAAAAAAAAAAGTTAATTACAGACTTATAACAATAACAAGCACTTGATTTACACTTAAACATGTTACTCTAGATCAGGTTTATCAAGAACAGTGTAGTTACAGTAATTGTATAAATGTCAGTGTGTGGGATGTTGCATAAGTGTCCACTGTGTTGGCTGATATGGAACTAAAACAACAAAACCCATGAATGTTTAAGAGAACAGCTGGAGAATAACTGTGCATGAAAGGGTTAAGTGCACATGTATACATTATGATATATTTAATATTCTACTATGTCGTTTATTTATACTTTTATGTACTTTTTTAACATGGAATGTTACTGCACACATGAGAAAACCTGCTTCAAAGCACAAACACGACAAGGAAATGTTGAAAAAAAGCATCGACTCAAACACCAAAGTGTGGATTTTCACATTTAATAATAGACAAAAATGTTCTGTCATTCTTTTATGTACATCAGTAATTACAAGTTCAGTAAGCTATTATCCTCAAGTTTTACTTACATGTAGTTTCATCGGCGTCTAGTAATGCTTGTTCGTCTTTACACTGCTGTCTTACATATAAAATATGCTATGTACTGTAGTCACATTTTTAAAAGCCTGGAGAGGTTTTTCGCCATAAATGATTTTTTTAAAACCATTCAACAAATGTCATTCACAATACTTTCTCCTTATTTACAAAAAACAGAGCAACTGCTAAATTATACATATTAACAAACTACTTCCTCAGTATATATAATGCCGCTATACAAAGAGAGACTGAAAAGAAGAAAGGATGAAACAAAGACAGGGAGGGTAAAGCCTGGTTTTTACAATGACCTTATTCTGATGCTTTAACCTGTGTATTAAAGCACGTTAAATACATATTAATGCTGCCAGTGTTCGACAAAAAAAACTACTTGTATTGTAAGTATTGGGAAGATTAGATGTGTTTACTAGCTGTACATTAGTATTAGTTAATACAGAGATTAATAAGTGGAAATAAGGCCACTGTAAAGTGTTACCCGATAGAGTTTGAGGCTTAGACAGCAGAGTGAGATGGAAGGTACGACGGCAGACGGCGTCCCGAAGTTCCCACACATTTTCCCTTTGCAAAACTAACTCGCTTCCTCTGGGATGTTTTGAGCGGCTCGGTCATCTGCACAGCGGTCACTTCGCACTCCGCCAGCTCCAAATGGTGGCGGGAAGTAATCACGTGGAAAATCTGAACTTTAGGACCCGGGGGAATCCAGAGCGGCGCCCACAGCGAGGCGCCGTGTTTACCAACAGCGCTGAGCTCCGATGCTTCGGATTAAAAGTCAAAGAGATTTCACCTTTAGTGCGTCCTGCTTTCGGGCGGACTGAGGAAAGGTCTACATTGTGCTCTTCAGGTCTGATTTGTCACCACACAGTCCTCAGATGATGTTTAATCAGCCAAAATAAAGACGGAATAACCCGGAACGACCACTGTGCTTGGACTAAAGGGTGAAGAAAACTGCAAAAACACATTATTTCTCAATTTTCAGAACCGGTTTTGATGCTTTCCACACGTGTAGGAACCCAGTGTGGGGTTGTTAACAAGAGATCTGGGTCAAATAGTGTTTACTCATCACATAACCTCATTACGTTAATATTGCAGTTTTAAAAGGGGCCACACAGGACTAAATAACATCCACAAAGTTTGATAAAAACCCTTAAATTAATCATGCTCTGATCCTAATTGTCTGATTCGATAAACCTTATCCTCCACGCAGATAAAAACAAACATGAAGATTAATTTGTCGACTATCAGAGCCAGGATCTGCTCGTCTGAACCACTGAGTGTTAACCCATAAAGACCCAGCGCTACTTTTGTGGCAGTTCCCAGATGACTTTTTTCCTCTTTAAAGGGCTCGTATTTATCTAAACCCACTTTTATTATTCTTTGGTTCATTTATTTGTGTATTTGGACCCTAACAGTTCATATAGTTTGAATTTGAACCCTCCAGGTGCTCCTATCTTTATATTCATCGGGGAAAAATCGAGTGGATTTCTACAACCTGTTTTAATTCCTGCTTAATTTGTTACGTTTTATAACTAGTTACGTCACGACATTTGCACATATAAGGTCAAGACTTCGGACAAACATTTCTCCGAGTACGATATAATTGTGGTTGTAGTAAAAACTGAAAATATGTCCAAACTTTGAGCCAATTACCTAAAATGTTCAGTTGTTGGTTGAATGGGACAGAAAGCAACAACCTGGAGGGGGCGGGGCCTGAAGTGGCTCATTTGCATTTAAAGGGCCAGCGCTCCAAACCACCTTTCTGGTGTCATTACTCAGAAATAGGGTTGAAGATGGACCTGTGGAAGTGAATTAATGAAGAATTCAGACCCAAGCAGAGCATTTACAGTTTATGTAGACTACAGGGAAATGTTTGAAAATGAAGAATTCCATTTTTTTAAAAAACAACAAAATATCACTCCTTTAAGTGCTTTATCACCATTTGTCATAATATTATCCTCTCCATTTTGAATTTTGTCAGTGAGAATCTAGTGTTTTTCCTATATTTATTTTACTGATCATGTACTTTAATCATCGTGGTGAGATTATATTTGAGGGTTATTATTATACCCAAAACAGAGAAAACTAAAGAAAAAGTGACTTTTTCAGCAAAATCTATCAATAACTGAACCAAAAACAAGTGTGTTCATCCACTGTCATTGATTCAACTCCTTGGGTTTTACTGTTGAATCAATGTTATGGAAGATGACGGTGTTTCCATGGTAACTTCAGAGCCTCTGAATGTCCAAATGGGTCATATCTGAGACCATGAAAAGACGACAAACTGTATTTTGTAATGGTCCATTTTTTTCTATTGACCTTCAAATTGTGCAAATATAACCTGTGCATAAAAATGTACCAAATGGAAAAACGACAATTTCACCAAAACTCTAATTTTTCGATTAAAAGTTTTTGTACTGGCAAGAGGTGGTTTTTCGAGCGAAGCGCAAATGGTATATCACGCAAAATTACAACAGAAAGACCTTTTTCCGTAACTAGAGTCACATGAATAAAAAAAAAAAAAACAGATATTACAACTAGCAAAGAAGAATTTTCAAAGAGACATGGTGCGGTATGTGTGGACCCACCAGGAAACCCAATCATTTTTTAATTTAGTACAAGATAGAGAGGTAATATATAATAATGAATATATCTGTAAAACAACATGATATTTACATTCATCGCTATGTTTATGGAATAACTTCTTGTGTCATCTCACTATAATAAATAAACAAATCATCACATTTGTGATTTAATGGAAAAACCAACATTACGCACTTCTGTTTTTTCGACATTTAGTAAATATCGGTAAAGTTTTGAGCAGATGTTCAATGGAAAAGCAACTAATCATTTATTTACATGTATTGACGGCATTAAAGTTACTAAACATTTCCGATCAGCAGATGCTCCATAAACTCACTGGTGGATATTTGGGTCTTTATGGGTTAAAAATGGTGGGTGAGGTTCAACTCCACTTCTACCTCCTTTTTTTTCCCCCTCAAAGCTTGTTCTTAATACAGCTCCGACAACACGAACCTGCACCTACATGGACCGGAGCTGTGACCTTTTTATTCTGTGCTCTGTCCGTTAACCGCTGACCTGCCCCGTCATCCAGGGCCGCCCAGAAAACAGATGATAGCGAGCTGCTGGGATTACAAACCGCCACCCAACCCAACCCAAGCCAGCGACTTCCAGTTTACAGATAGACCTCCACTGCAGCGGCGGGTTTTCATTTTACATTCATTTACAAAAGAGGAAAATAAAAACACAATCTTCATTTTGTGGATGATTACTACAGTACATTTGAATCAGCCGTCGTAGCAACATGAAGAGTTGTTTTTGTTGTTTTGTTTTGTTTTTTTTGTAGAATGAGATCTCCGCTTGAAGTGAAATAAAATCTGCGAATGAAGACGAGTATCATCGACAGGTTTCGGAATAAAACACAAAATGGAATCTGATCTCAGAGCTGCTTTGCTTTTCTTTGTCAGAAGCCCGTATACCAATTTCAAGAGTTTGAGTTTGAGTTACGCATCAATAAGTCAGAGTTTTTCACCAAGACGAAGATAATTCAGTCTTACGTCGCTTTTAGCACCAGATGAACCATGACAGCATCTGAGCTTCCGATGAATAAAACTCCAATTTTAAAACTGCGTATGAGTTTAATCACCAATTTTTCGTCAGATCTGTAAAACTTGAGTCCTAGCCTAAGTATCACGAATCTATAAGTCTTTCCGTGATTACGCACCTGAATCTCGAAGTGTACCGGTAGGTCACTTGGGCATTTTCGGAAATTTGTCATGACTTGCTTTGTAGGAAGCGGAGTTCCTTGGTCGACATGTTTGTTGTTGCTGCTACTGCGGCTACATGAAACTCCGCTTCCCACAAAGCAAGTCGCGACAAATTTCCGAAAATGCCCGAGTGACCTATCGGTACACTTCAAAATTGTTCACCGTAAGGGAAGAGATTCAGGTGCGTAATCACGGAAAGACTTACGGATTCATGATACTTAGGCTAGGACTCGAGTTTTACAGATTTGATGAAAAACTGGTGACGAAACTCTTTCGCAGGATTAAGGATGGGCTAAAAAAAAAAGTAAGGACAAAAAACGATCATTTAACCTTTTAGCATCTATTCGTTTATGGTATCCCTAGAAAATGGAGGTGGATGAAAGTCAAAAACTCATGAAAAAACATCTGTTTTCCCAGGTATCCAGATACATTTATACATGATACAAGTACGGCTAAAATGGAACCCAGACCCTAAAGAGGTCAAAGGTCACATGGTGGATGTTACGAGGTTAAAGTCATAAAAATTTGACGTTAATGTTATTATTACCGGTAAAGAAGGTTGTGGATTCTAAACTGTTACTGCTGTGTGTCGTTAGTGTCACAAGGTTTTTAGAATTACGAATCCCCGCGAAAGAAACTAGCTTTACCTGGCAAATAGAATGCAAGTATAGATAGAAATAAGTTAACACACTTCTGTACACCTGAGGAAAAAGTGACAGGTGTGTGGCAGAAAAACTGAATCAAAAATGTTACCACCTTGACCTTGTCCTTCTAAATTCTGTCACCGACTGAATAAAATGTTTTACGGAATCCATGACTTTTTTTCTGTGGGAGGTTTGTGTGGTTTTTGACCAGGCTTTCTTCGACTCCTGATGGTTATTCATCACTGTAGAGCAGGGGGTCAAACTCATTTTAGTTCAGGGGCAACATTCAGTCAAATATGATCTCAAATGGACCAATAAAATAATAACATAACAACCTATAAATAATGTCCAAATGTTTCTATATTATGAAAATGTTTATATTTACAAACTCATTCGATCATTTAACCCATAAACACCCAGTGCTACTTTTATGAATTTTTCTCTCCATTTAACTTTTCTTAAGTGAATTATCATCATTTATTTTAATATTATCCTCTATATTTTGCATGTTTTAAAGTTGAGGGTTATTATATCAAACATATAAAAAAAAAAAAAAAAAAAAACAGAAGACAAAGTCAGTTTTTGGGCAAAATCAATTATCTTAAGTCCTTAATCACCATTTATTATAATATTATCCTCTGTATTTTGCATTTTATCAGTATAAATCACGTATTTTCCTATATTTGATTCACTGATCATGTAGATGTTCATAAAATCTCAGATTAAAATTAAGGGATTTTTTTTTTCTCTATTTTGAACTTTTTTTTTAAAAGTATTTTATCACCATTTATTCTAATGGTGCTCAGAATTTTACATTCTTAAGTGAAAATCACATATTTTCCTATGCTTAATTCACTGATCATGTAGACAACCATAAAAACTTAAATTAAAGTGGAGGGTTATTGTATCTAAAGACCTAGTGCTACTTTTCTGGTAGTTCCCAAATGAATTTTTCCCTCTATTTAACCTTTCTTACGTGATTTATCACCATTTATTGTAATTTTATTCTCTGTATTTTGCATTTTTCAGTGTAAATCATGTATTTTCCCTTACATTTAATTAGTTGATCATGCAAATGTTTATAAAATCTCAGATTAAAGTTAAGGGTTATTATATAAAAACAGAGAAAACTACTGAAAAAGTGACATTTTCAGTAAAATCTCTCATTAACTGAACATAAACAAGCGTTTCCATCCACTGTCATTGATCCAACTCCATGGATTTTACTGGTGAATCAATGTTGTAGAAGATGATGGTGTTTCCACGGTAACTATGAAGCCTCTGAACGTCCAAATGGGTCATATCTGATGACCATGAAAAGACGACAAACTGCATTTTACACCAAAAATGTACAGTACTGATAGGATTAATTCATCAACAGATATTAAACAGTTCAGATCAGTAGCTGGTTTTGTTCGATGGTGGGTGTTTGGGTCTTTATGGGTTAAAAAAAACAGCACCAACCTGAAATTTCTTATGAAAAATAAGTGCAATTGTAACAATATTATGTCTCAGTTTATCATTTACTCATATTCATTACAACTTACAGATCACAGTGGATCTACAAATATGCAAAACATTTAATTGCAGGCAGAATATTGTTAAAATTACACTTAATTCTCTTGAGACTTTTCAAGCTGTTCATATTTGTTCAGGTTGTTTGCATTGTGTGAAAGCATAATTTGTAAATGTAAACATGCAATTGTACTTTTTTTTTTTTTTTTTTTTTTACAATAAAACAAAGAAATATTTGGAGTTGTCATCCTTTATATGTTATTACGATGTTTTTTTTCCTTGAGATTGAACTGTAATGTATGTTTCCCCTGAACTAAAATGATTTTAAGATTTTTGATTGTTAATATTTTCAGTATAATCTAATTTTTGCATATCAAAAACTCATCCCACGGGGCCGAATTGGACCCTTTTGGCGGCCGGCTTCTAGCCCGCGGGCCCTATGTTTGACACCCCTGCAGTAGAGTCTCCCAGATGACATAAGTAAACGACAGAAATCAGCCTTGACGACTAAATGGAAGCTGTAGTGGATATTAAAAAAAAAAAAAAAGCGATGATTAAAACAGACGTTGAAGTGCTGGTGTGACCGGAGCTGACTCGATGTTCATCAGGGTCGTTGAATGGAGTTGTGAGCACACGCAGTTCTGTGTAATTATAGAATGTCAACTTTGTTCATGCTTTCTGCTCTGACCTTTTCGTTGTGTTAAAAGTGTGCCCTTTAACCAGACGCTAACAGTTCTAGTATGCTGAACACATGTGAGAGCTCTTTAAGCCACAATGCAACTTCATAAATGGTTTGATTACTGTACTTCTCCGAGGCTGGGAGGGAAATAACCTCGTGCGCGTTTCGTTTCCCGCATCTTTGCATACCAGAACCCTAAAGCTGTTGCAGTATCTAACTACTAACGTCTATTCTGCAAAAAAAAAAAGACCAATGAGCCCAAACACAAGCCTGCTCTGATATTCAGCGCTGAAGGAGAAACACAGATCCAACACCCTGATGCCCTTAAAAAAACAGAAAATTACCTGTGACATTTCAAAGCAGTGTTTTGAACTAGCAGCCTGAGTTTTTCTTTTTTTTGTGTGTGTGTGTGTGTGTGTCTTGCTCTGTGTTTTCCTTCATTCTCTACTTCTGACAAAAAGCAGCAATGCTTCTAGGGGGTGAAAAAAAAAAAATGGACCAGTGATTTCTGATAAGGACTGTGGAAAGAGCAGGTAAAGCAAATACAAAAGGAAAATGAAGAAAAAAAAAAAAAAAGACCTCAGACATAAATAAAACACAAAAACAGCCCAAGTTCCCCAACAGTAAGAGGCAATTTTAAGGGGAAGAAATTTTCCTTTTCTGTCATTTAAAAAAAAATCAATAGCCCAGGTTAGCTATGAGATGTGATCAATTTAAAAGTTTCCTCTAACAAGGAAACGCTGACACTTTCATTCAGTTTCCGCTTTACGTCGGAAGCTGCTGTTGGCCCAGTACCGTTTAAAGGTTGCCATTAGCACCTCGCTGTAGCTGCATCGATACGAGCTCAAACGTCATTGCTGCGGCGGCTAATTGGACAGATGTAGATCGGTCAGGGGCGCTGAACGATCGCCGCTGAACTTGCATGGGTGTGTGTGTGTGGGGGGGGGGGGGGGGGGGGGGGTGCGGGGGTGGGACACTGTGTTGCATTTGGGGACGAGAGAGCAGCAATTAGAGGCCATGGATTTGCGAGGCAACGATCACAAAAGATGCTGAACCGCCGGCCTGGCTTTCCTCGCGCAGATCGGCCCAGTCGCTCGAGTCAATCAGGCGATCTATAGGAGGCCTGTTTCACACGAGCCCGAGGGGAAGCGCTGCCAAAGGGACAATCGTTAAACACCGGAGGCTCTTCTCTTCTCTTCTCGCCGAGCCGACTGTTTTTCTGCTAGCAGTCGGGGGTTCCGGAACCGCTGGCGTTCACAACAACTGGAGGAGTAATTAGCTGGAAATGTTTCAATCGGCGATCCCGTTCCAGGTCCAGGTCTAGATCCAGGTGGCTCAGATGAGATGCCGTGGCGGTCACGGTTTCACGCCGCTGCCAGAGAGGCTGCTGGGAAAGCTCGGCAGGCAGATGGACGCAGAGGCCAAGAGGGAGACGAGGCTGCAGACGGAAGAGGCACAAAGGCCTATTGGAAATGTCAGGCTCTTCAGACGGGCCTTGGCGCCGCGCTCAGCCTCCGACAGCGGATCCTCATTAAAGGAAGACTGAACATGCTGTTAGCTTGCTCCAAGGCCAAACTGTACAGGACTCCAGTGACACCGGCTCTCAGCGCTTGAGCTGTGAACACAACAGCAGGCGACAAAAGGGCTACAAATGGGTACAAGGGCTTGGAAAGTTGGCTCTGGGAAGTCTGAGTCTTGAGTTTGTTTTTTTGTTCTTTTTTTTTTTGTTTGTTTTTGTGTGTGTTTTTGCATGTGCAGCTCAACATATTCAGTTGCCTTCAAAGTCAAACGATACAAAACAAAGAGCAATAACTTAAAAAGTAAAATGTGAACATAGACATTGGGTTGCAAAGTCTCTGGATTTTCCAAAAACTATGAGACGAGGATCTCTTCTAGCAGCAAGCCGTGGCCACCTCGACTCTAGCGAGGCGGTGTCGGACAAATGTAAAATGTTTTTTTTTTTGTTGCTGTTTTTCAGAGGATGGTTGAAGCCACCTCCCTCCCCTAGCTCCTCCCCCTCCACGTGTCCGGCGTCTGTCACTCAGTTTAAAGGGACACAGAGTTCCCGTAGGAGGAGGGGGAGGGGACGCCCGCCGAGGCTTCAGTCCGCCAAGACGCCTCGGCCCCTCCCCGTAAAAACTGTCCCAGTCCTACGTCCCAGCATGCACCGCTCCCTGCCAGAGCAAAGCCGGTGGAACGGAGGGGGCCGAGGTGGGAGGGGGCTGATGGGAGGGCGTCGGGTGGCGGGGTGTTGAGGAGGAAAGGAGGGGGGCATGGTCAGATACAGGTGGACGGCTGTGCGGTGGGCTGCTGTTTGCGGTTCCTCAAACCTCCAGACTTTTCCTTATATCCCACGCACATCTGCTGGGAGACGTCGACCAGCGCGCTCGCCACGGCCAGACCTGCACACACAAAAAAACACACAAAGACACAAAACACAACATGAGGTTACAGGGTTAAGCCTTTACAACAGGGATGTCAAACTCATTTTAGTTCAGGGGCCAGATTCAGCCCAATTTGATCACCAGTAAAATAATAGTGAAAAAAGTAAAATTATATTATGATCAGGTTTACAGGGTGGGGAAGCAAAATTTACAATGAACATTTAGTTGTTTTTTCTCAGCAGGCACTACGTCAATTGTTTTGAAACCAAACATATACTGATGTCATAATCATACCTAGCACTATTATCCATACCTTTTCAGAAACTTTTGCCCATATGAGTAATCAGGAAAGCAAACGTCAAAGAGTGTGTGATTTGCTGAATGCACTCGTCACACCAAAGGAGATTTCAAAAATAGTTGGAGTGTCCATAAAGACTGTTTATAATGGAA
This sequence comes from Sphaeramia orbicularis, assembly GCF_902148855.1. NCBI lineage: Eukaryota > Metazoa > Chordata > Actinopteri > Kurtiformes > Apogonidae > Sphaeramia > Sphaeramia orbicularis. Next base: position 16,728,414 of record NC_043978.1, on the reverse strand, counting down.
AGAAGAGAATGACTATGAGCAAAACTATTACGAGAAAGTCTGGAAGTGGAGGAAGCAACAAAAAAACGTACCAAAGCTTTTATTAAAGCTCTCAAATCCAAAATCCTAAAGGATCCAACCAAATCCATGAGAAAAATGGCAACTGAACTTGAGGTAGACAACAAGAGCGTTAGAAATGCAGTAAAATATGATTTGAAGTTAAAATCTTACACAAGAACACCAAAACACTTGTTGACAACAGCAACAAATCCAACTTTAGCAATTTTTGGGAATCATGTTTATGGCCGCCTTCTAGCCCAGATCTAAACCCTCTGGATTCTGCTATTTGGGGCGTTTTAGAACATGCTACCAATAGAACATCACACAGCAATGTCGACTTTCTTAAAGATACTATTAAAGAAGAATGGGAGAAGTTGTCACCCGAATGTTTGAGGAACACTTGCGCAAGTTTCAGGAAGCGTGTGAAGGCAGTTATTGAGAAAGAAGGAGGACACATAGAATAAAAACATTTTCTATTATGTACATTTTCTTGTGGCAAATAAATTTTCATGACTTTCAATAAACTAATTGGTCATACACTGTCTTTCAATCCCTGCCTCAAAATATTGTAAATTTTGCTTCCCCACCCTGTACATCTACTAAGTTTCCTTAAAAATCTGAATAACATTAACAACTTGAATTGTCTTAAGAAAAACAAGTGCAATTTAAACAATATTCTGCCTCAGTTTATCAGTTTATTATTTACACGTGTACGTTACAATCGCACAAAACATTTAGTAACAGGCAGAATATTGGCAAAATTGCATTTACTTTTCTTAAGACATTTCCATTTGTTCATATTTGTTCAGATTATTCACATTTTTTGTAAAAGTATGGTTTAGTAATGTAAACGTTTTCATGTAATTTTACTTTTTACACCAAAAAAACAAAGAGAAAATTTGGGGTTGTCATTATTTATAGGTTATTACGATAAAATTTTACTGGTTCTGACCCACAGGAAATCACATTGGACTGTATTTGTCTGTCTGTGGAACCTGAATTAAAATGATTTTGATTTTGCATTTCACAAATCCATCCCGTGGGCCGGACTGGACCCTTTGGCAGGCCGGATTTGGCCCCCGGGCTGCATGTTTGACACCTCTGTGCTATACAAACAAACTTGTCTTGCCTTGTGATCAGATCAAGTCAATAATAAATTTATAAAAATGAGACCTAAAAGAATCCGGACTTATTCTTGGAGCTGCCATCAAAAGAAAATGCTAACAGTAACTTTACTTAAAAGTGAGAAGTGAGAAGCCTGTCTCCTTCTGCAGGTAAATTTTTATTGTTTATTGTTCATACGGACCCCCATTAACTTCCACCGTAGTGGTTGCTACTCTTCCTGGGGTCCATTAAAATGCAAATACAGTTTAAAAGGTATCAAAATACATACATAAACAAATAAATAAATGAAATGTAGAAAAACAGAGGTAAGACACCCAAATGTTTTACAGGAAGGGACATTCATTTCCTTTAAAATCTGCTAATAGTTGGTATTTATTGTGGAAGTGGGGCGGTGTGACCACGCACACACTGGTTTCCACATACACAGGTGGTGAGATCATAGAAAGGCTGCGCAGGCAATCATTAACTTCTGCCACACTTCATTAACATTTATTAATACTCTCTGAGCCATGAAATTCCAATAAACTCCATTTATCTGCAATGATGGATGCATTTACCCAGATCAAGTACACATAGCCAACGGCGAAATAAAAAGTCCAAGGGGAGAGGCTGCGGTTGAGATCGCATCCTCTCAAATCATACAGTTTAATGGGGTTCTGGTGGAGCAGGCTGCAACCATTAGCCTGTTTCTACATCTGAAAGTCAACGCTGGATGGTTCCTATCACCCAAATGAGGCTCCGATAACTATCAGCGCTGACCTCCTGTTGGCTGTTTACAGAACGATGAGGGCACGAGCAAAAATTGTCAACAGGTGCAGTTGGCGACAGATGGAGGGAAACACGAGGACTGGTAAGAGAACGCAGCCAGATGTGAAATGAGTCGAAAGCGTTGGAAATGGAGAAGCTCGAAAGCATGAGGAGATGACAGGATCATGGTCTAACGTGGTCTTAACAAACACTGCCAGAGGGAGAACCCAAACAGCAGAGGGGTTTGGTCACGACAAAAGGAAGATGTGGTAATTAACCCTTAAATGGGTAAAAAAATATAGTAAAAAATAGTAGACTAGTGTTATTATCTTTACAATATTTAGCTAGATGTTTCTGTCGTCATTGCAGCCTCATCCTCTGACGCCTGTCCTTCTATTTGTTTGGAAGCGACTTCGTAAATGCATCTATTTCTGGAGGAACAATGCAGTTTTACTTCGCTGTCACTCCATAAAGTAATTCAGTGTGTTATTTCTTCATGTCTTCAGCAAAGTGAATGTTCTATTCCTTTCTTACAGGGGTCATATTTATCTAAACCCACTTTTATTAGTCTTTGGTTCATTTATTTGTGTATTTGGACTCTAATAGTTCATACAGTTTGAATTTGAACCCTCCAGGTGCTGCAAAGCTATCTTTATATTCATTCTGGCAAAAATCAAGTGGATTTCTACAACCTATTTCAATTCCTGCTTGTTACATTCTATAACTAGTTATGTCATGACACTTGCACATATAAAGTCAAGATTTCCAATGAACATTTCTCCGAGAACGACATAATTGTTTGTCAGCAGCAGCGGTTGTAGTCCTTACTGAAAATATGCCAAAATTTTGAGCCGATTACCTAAAATGTTCAGTTGTTGGTTGAAGAGGACAGAGCAGCACAGCTAACAACCTGGAGGGGGGCGGGGCCTGAAGTGTCTCATTTGCATTTAAAGGGCCAGTGCTCAAAACCACCTTTCTGGTGTCATTACTCAGAAATAGGGTTGAAGATGGACCTGTGGAGTTGAATTAAGGAAGAATTCAGACCCAAGCATAGCATTTACAGTTTATGTAGACCAGAAAGCAAAATATCACTCCTTTAAGTGATCTATCACCATTTATCATAATATTATCCTCTCCATTTTGCTTTTTTTTTTTTTCAGTGAAAATTAGGTATTTTTCCTGTATTTATTTTACTGATCATGTACTTTAATCATCATGCTGAGATTACATTTGAGGGTTATTATACCTAAAACAGAGAAAATTTGAGAAAAAGTGACGTTTTTTTTTTTCTGGCAAAATCTATCATTAACTGAACATAAACCAAGTGTGTTGAAGATGGACCTTTGGATTTGAATTAATGAAGAATTCAAACCCAAGCAGAGCATTTACAGTTTATGTAGAGCACAGGAAAATGTTTGAAAATGAAGAATTCCATTTAAAAAAGCAAAATATCACTCCTATAAAGCATCAAAGTCACTGAATGAAAAAGACCATGGCTAGACCATAGATAGAGTTGCCAAATCTTGTCACCACCCTCCGCCAACACATGGCGGACATGTGCCCCTTCAATCCTAACACCGTTTCAGGGCATGTTTCTATTCAAAGTGGAGAAGAAAATCCAGTTTAAAGGAGTGGTCCTGAGCTGGTTTAGTAAATAAGTAAAGTTTGTTTCGTTTTAGTTTTGATAAATAAGGACAGATTTGGCCACTCTGCTGCTTGACTAAAAAGATACATTAACTTACTGTATTTTACTTTCTACTAATGTTTAAGTTCATTTATTTTAAGGATAAGATGACAAAAAAACAAAAATGCAAAGAAAACTTCCATGTTAATATGTTCAAAGGTTATATTTTACCAACAGTTGCGTTATCCAATATGCCCGCCACCCTGTGACAGTACAATATGTAAATGATGATGATGAGCACATTTACTCCCATCATAAACTTTGGGTCATACTTAATATTTTTCTCATTTACAGTATGACTTTATCTCTAAACACTACCAAGCTACAGCTTATTTAAATCTCAACATCAAAATTTTAGATTTTTTGCAAAAAAAACAAAAAAATTTAACTCTGGTCCCTAAAATACTCTGAAATTAAAATGTTCAACCTAAGTGTGCTATTGGAGGACATAACAACAATGAATGACTAATGGTGGACCTTGTAGACCCTGTAGACCACATTGGACCTGAAAATGTTTCCTCACTGTCCTCACCAGAACTGTTGATGTCACTAATCGCTTTTCCATTGACCCTCAAATTGAACAAATATAACTTACACATAAAAATTTGCCAAATGGAAAAGCATCAATTTCGCTAAAACTCTTGTTTTTCGGTGAAAAGTTTTGTGCTTGCAAGAATTGGTTTTTCAGGCGTAGCAAAATTGGTATATCCGCAAAATTGCAAGTCACGTGACCAAAAAAAAAAAAAAAGGATGTTGACGGGTGTTACAACAAGCGAAACATGGCAACAAACATGGCAACAAACATGGCAACAAACATGGCGCTGTATGTGTGGCCACACAAGGAAACCAAAATCATTTTTGAATTTAGTATGGGATAGAGGAGTGACGAGCATTCTAGATTCAAAACAACATATATAATATTTATGTTCATCACCATGTTTATGAAATGACTTCTCATGTCATCTCACGCCTGTTTTTAAATCACGTCTAAAAATGCACTTTTTCTCGTTGGCTTATAATCAATCAGTGAGATTTTTTTTCTTATGTCGTTTTTACCAGATTTGAATTTGTCTTTGTGTTTATGATGGTTGTATTTTGTTGTTCTTAGCCCACTTTGCACCCTGTGTTATCACTGTTTTTACTCATTTATTCCCTTGTTTTATGATTTTTGTACAGCACTTTGACAAGCTGTAAAGTTCTTAAAGTGCTTCATAAATAAAGTTGGTATGGTATGGTAATGAATAAACAAATCATCACATTTGTGATTTAATGGAAAAACCGACATTATGCACTTCTGTTTTTTCGACATTTAGTAAATATCGCTAAAGTTTTGCACATATGTTCAATGGAAAAGCGACTATTGTCTTGTAATGTATGTGGAAGTTACCACAAATAGTCACTTGCCCAATAAAGGGTTAATACCTTCACCTTTTCAGAATAGCCTATCCCCCATAAACTCTAATCTCCATTCTACTACTTCATTTCTATATATAGTAATTATATGTTTTAATCTGTTTATTTCTTTGTATTTTATGGATTGTTTATTTTATCTTGTTGTACAGTGTCCTTGGGTGTCTTGAAAGGCGCTTATAAATAAAATGTATTATTATTATTATTATTATTATTATTATTATTAATAATAATAATAATAATAATACGCAACAACGGTGGTCTGGGGACTGGGACTGTGGGAGGCAAAAAGCCCATAGAAACAGAAAAAAATAAGAGTTCTTGTTTGAGACCTTGAAGGGAAAAAAAGAAACTTTAAGAAAAGACAAGTCAAGTGCTCTGCCATGACTCCTTTCACACTGTAATGGAAAGAAAGATAAGGAAAATAGATCAAGGAAAAATGGGAATGTAAAGACAGCGAGTGACAGAGCTGAGGATGAAAGAAGTAATGGGCTGAATTCTCAATGCTATCACTATGTCTGGGAAAGAAAAGAGAGAGAACATGGAAATGGAAGAATAAAAAAAAAAAAGAGACTGAGCTTCCACTTATAACCCAGACCTCACACAGGAAAAGGAAAAGGAAAAAAAAGACTGAAAAGAGATAAAACTCAAGAGGAGAGAGCTGCATGTTCCTCTGCAAAGACATGATGGGAGGAAAAAAAAAAAAAAGTGAAATGCTTTATTTTTCTGCAGAAAACCGAAGGGAACGACAGAATGAAGGAAACAGACTGCTGCTGCATCTTTACAAATCAATACATCCTTGTCAAATTAACGTCCAACCACGATGTAATTACCGTACACAAACGCCAGCGGAGTCTGGATGATTGGTCGCCTCTGTTTTGCATGTATGGCTTTGTCAGTGTTTCTGTATTTCCCATAATCCCCTCCGGGCTAAATCCTAAAGGATTGTCAAACTCTTTTTTTTTTTTCCCCCACAGTGGATCATTTAAACATTTAAAATTACATTTTCCAAAACAATGATGAGGTCTGCAGACACAAGTTCATGAGATTAGTGGCTGAACGAGGTCTTATTATAAGTCTGGAAGATTCGTCACTGTGGACGCTCACATGCACAAAACATCCTGTTTTCTTCTTCTTTATTTCAGCCAGTCTGTTATGGTGAATGACAGCGAATATTTCTGTTTAACCCTTTATCTGGCAAGTGACTATTTTTGGTAATTTCCACATACATTACAAGACAGTGACAGCACCAGTCCCAGTGAGGACAGCGAGTCAATAATCTCAGGTCCAACGTGACTCTAGTTGCACAAAAAGGTCGTTCCATTGCAGTTTTGCATGATATACCCATTTAATTACGCCCGAACAACCACCTCTTACAAGTGCAAAAACTTTTCATCGCAAAAACGAGAGTTTTGGCGAAATTGTTATTTTTCCAATAAGCAAATTTTTATGCACAAGTTATATTTGCGCAATTTGCCTCTTTCTTCCTTTAAGTAAGGACTGGGCAGTTAATTAATTAATTAGTTTTTACACACATATGAGTCTTTGTTTTTGTGCTTTTGTGTTTTAACATAACTGGAAACTGCCAAATTAAATTTATATTAAAAAAAAAGGACCAGGGTTCATTTCCCCATTAAATCTGGACGTTTTTTTAGGTGCGAATACAAACATGCGAACTCTGATTCGAATCAAACAAGTGAGCTGAGACCTCTTGAGTCAGCTTGACTCGACTCGTTATTCCTGCAGACCGTTTCCATTACAGGATACTACAGACTTTACAGTACCTGGTCGTCATAGCAATGCGGCGTGTTATTTCCATGTCGTCTGCTCAGAGAGTTGCTGAAAACTCACTCGTTGCGTGTTGTCTTGTCTGAATTTTTACGTCGGCCACCAAAGACTGAATCTCCTCGACCGACCATGGTGTAGTTTTGGGCTGTCATCATGTGGATTAATGTACCGCTATATTTACTGTCCACTTCTGCATCTGTTTTTTGTAAAACTGCATCACAGAGAAAACTGTCTGACCAATCAGTGGTCTGCAGTGTTATACATCATGGTTTAGTATCGCTTGGAACCTCGGCGGAGGTGATACTAAAAAACTAGTACCAGGTACCAGATTCCAGGTCCTTTTTCATAATGGAAACACAAACAGGCCGAGTCGAGTTGAGCCGATACCACGCAGTGGAGATGCGGCATTGGTCTCAGTGGTCTTCTAGGTGGTCTCGGTCCACTTCCACACGGACTCTGGGCCGGTTCACTTCTGGTGTGAATATAACCAGCCTCGAGCCGAAACAAACCAAGGAACCATGAGCCTTTTCGTGCTTGACGAGCCGCCGTAGCTGAGGCTCATGGGTAATTAGAGCTAACAGCAGCAGCTATGAGCCGTGGACAGACGTGGACCAATGAGGAGACTGAATGTCTCATTGACATTTGGTCAGATGTCCATATTACCAAACTGGCTCCGAATGAGCTGTTCCTGACAATTAACATTATTTTCGTAAATTTGTGTCTGTAAAAATAGAATGCGTAATCCAAAAACAAATGCACGTAGGACAGGGGCGCCGCTACAAATTGTGGGCCCTTCATACAGGGTGGGGAAGCAAAATTTACAATGAACATTTAGTTGTTTTTTCTCAGCAGGCACTACGTCAATTGTTTTGAAACCAAACATATATTGATGTCATAATCATACCTAACACTATTATCCATAACTTTTCACAAACTTTTGCCCATATGAGTAATCAGGAAAGCAAACATCAAAGAGTGTGTGATTTGCTGAATGCACTCGTCAGACCAAAGGAGATTTCAAAAATAGGTGGAGTGTCCATAAAGACTGTTTATAATGGAAAGAAGAGAATGACTATGAGCAAAACTATTACCAGAAAGTCTGGAAGATACTATTAAAGAAGAATGGGAGAAGTTGTCACCCGAATATTTGAGGAACACTTGCACAAGTTTCAGGAAGCGTGTGAAGGCAGTTATTGAGAAAGAAGGAGGACACATAGAATAAAAACATTTTCTATTATGTACATTTTCTTGTGGCAAATAAATTCTCATGACTTTCAAAAAACTAATTGGTCATACACTGTCTTTCAATCCCTGCCTCAAAATATTGTAAATTTTGCTTCCCCACCCTGTAAATGCAGTATCTTTTCAATCTGTCGGACCGGGGTGGGTGGGGAGGGGGGTAGGTGGGGGAACGATCCATAGATGATGTCGCTTACGCTAGTGTGAAACGAAACTGAAACTCAACATACTTTCAGTGTCTGACTCCTGACTTCTATGCCTCTTACATGAAATTTTCATAACTTCTACCCTGTTTCCACTGGACTCCCTCCACTAATCTATGGACCCCCTACAAATGCTGGGCCCCATTAATTTGTCATGTTCACCCCCCCCTTATCGGTGCCCCAGACGTAGGACCTTCATGTTTGTTTTCATCAACACCCGACATCTCTCATTCACCCCGCCCCCCACTTTTCTGTCCAACGCCAGCGCAGTTCGTCACATGTGTGCTTCTGTTTACAAATTTTGGTACATGAGCAAAAAGTCCAATGAGAATGCGATCCGACCCAAATAAAAAAAAATAAAGTCCGCATTTGATCTGAACCAAATAAGCGGACCAAACTAACTATAAAATATATCTGACCATTTACAAAGTATGCAGAAAACTAATTTTTGGGAGGTACTGTTAATTGAACTACGTCCTGTATAACATGTATGTTGTTTTTGTTCTGTAATTGTGATGAATGGTTTTTAGTTGTCATTGGTGTTGTTTTGTTTTGTGTGTGGGTGTTTTTGGTCATTTACACGTTTACATCTACGAATTGTACTTGAACATAACATGAACAAATATGAATCTGAAAATTCTTTAGTAAAATAAGTGCAATGTTAACAATATTACACCTTAGTTTATCATTTATACATGTGAATCACAATGTAGAGATCACAGTGGATCTACAAATACACAAAACATTAAATAACAGGGAGAATATTATTAAAATTCCACATACTTTGCAAAGACATTTCAGATATTCAGATTTTTTGTAAAAGGTTGGTCTGTAAATGTAAACATTTTTGTGTAATTTTACTTTTTTTACATTAAAACAAAGAGACAAATTTACAGTTTTCATTTAATATAGGTTATTATGATAATATTTTACTGGTCTTATCCATTTTAGACTGAAATGACCTAAAATGATTTTAACATCCTTGATTGTAAATACACAGGAAATTTGCCGAAGTAAAATTTACTCAAATTGAAGAAAATTTTACTCTACTCAGATAATTTTTGGTCCCTCTCTAAAAAGAGTAGAGCTCTCCAAACTCACTATAGAGGTACATTTACTCAATATAAAGCCAAATTTACTCTTTTTGAGGAAAATACTTTTGACTCTGGAAAAAATGCTCAGTAATTTTTCCTGTGTAACTTCAGTGTAATTTTTGCATTTCACAAATTCATCCTAGGGGCCGGATTGAACCCTTTGGCGGACCGGATTTGGCCCCCGGGCCGCATGTTTGACACCTGTGGCCTAAGCCAAAGCTAATGGAGATCCAAATAAATGAAATGAAATGAAAGATTATTGCAAAATAAATGCGCAAAAAATCAAAAATAATTAAATGATTTCCCCAGATTTAATTGTTGTGGTTGGACTTCTTCAGCAACTTTAATTTAACTTTTTGGTCATTTTGTGTTACTTATTCACCATTTTCTCTGGATTTTCCCAATTATTGTATATAAACAGAAATAATAATGGTCTGAAATAATGAATTTGAGGGGAAATGAGTATGTTAGTGTGCATATAAACAGTCATTAGTTAAATACATGACAATTAGGGTTGCCTAAATATAAATAGAGTAAATATAATGTGTCACAGCATATATGCAGATGAGTCATGTTGTGTAACGCCCCATTGACCTCATTTATCAGTGACCATGGCAGCTTCGTAAACATTTTAATTGAAAACTACTCTCCTCTGCATTTACCGGCTCATTAAGCGCTGTATTGACCCTGGATTGACAGGTAGCTCTCTACGGTTCATGAAAACACCACAATAAACAGCGAGGATAGACAGTAGACCTTCACCCATGACTAATATAGTAAATACAGTAGAAGCACAAAGTGACTAAAAATGAGCACAGCAACTAATAATAAACAACAAACAATTCCAGAAACTGATTGTGTCTCCGGATTAAACCATGAAATACTTCTCATGGCAAACATTGATATAAGGGATTAATTTAGATTAACTGCAAAGCACATACTTAATTACATTTTTAGAGCCCAAATAATCAGCGGGAGAAAGTTTGAGGGTTTTCCTTACAAGAAGATTTAGCATTTTTCAATCAAATGTATAACTTCACATAATATTGGACCATTATAATGATTTTTCTTGTTTTTTGTTTTTTTTTTCTTTCCTTGTTTTTTTTTTTTATTCTTGAATAAAGTTGTAAATAAAGAACTCTTTCCCATTTGCACTATGGGTCAGTACATATTTTTAGGTCCTTTTGTGGTGTCAAAACCAGTATTTTAATCAAAAGTATTCAATTTGTATTTAAAAGTATTTAACCTGTATTCATTTGCATTCCAGAAGTTATTCTTAGTGTAATGTGAAGACTGTACCAGAGTAGCAGATTTGTTTGTTTTTTTTTTCTGGGAGAACTGCTACAAAAAAGACACGTGCACCAATGGGAAGTTTTCAAAATGTGGCGGACAAAAAATACACGAGTGGAAATTTTGAACATTCTGGGAAATAATTTACATATTCTAGGAAAAAGTTACATATTTATATATGATAAATTAATACTGGGAAATAGTTGCATATGTACATATATTGTCCAATCTAGATAGAGAGCAATAAAAATGTACCCTATCATGGATAAAGCCAAAAAGGCGGCTCTAACGTGACTAGAATTTCCCTCGGGATCAATAAAGTATCTATCTATCTATCTATCTATCTATCTATCTATCTATCTATCTATCTATCTATCTATCTATCTATCTATCTATCTATCTATCTATCTATCTATCTATCTATCTATCTTTCCATCTATCCATCCATCCATCCATCCACCAGAGGTGATTTCTCAGACTGCAAGGGAAGCCCGGCTTCCGCTAAAATTACGAAAATTTAATGGTTAAATATGTTCGGTTGTGTTGACATTTTATTGACTACAAATGTGTTAGAACATGTTCATCTCACAGACGAGTTTGTTCAGAATCAGCTTAATCACAAATCATCAGACTCGATGTTGTTCACTTCTCATACATTCCCGTTGCGCTGTTTTCTCATACGATCTCTGCTCAGTGCATTTGTCCGTAGACGCTCAGTGTCCATGCACTTCAATGGGACTGAGTGGAACAGTTTTTTTCATTTCCTCAAAACTGGACGGTAATTGGATAAATGCCACGATGTTGTCCCGCCCCCGGACACATGGCGTCTCTGGGGGTGAATGGAGCTGTGGGCGGAGCTCGGCTGGGCTGGACGCCAGGCTTCCACGTGCTGATTGGAGGATCAGTCGAAAGGCTGTATCCCGTTTGATTGACAGCTATTTTGAGATCTACTCCTTCACTGACGCAGTTCAGTGTAGCCCTATCAGCCCGCCCGCAGGCTGAAAAAATTATATTAATATTCATCTTCTACAAAAATATAATAAATCAGGACAATGAATGTTTTTTTCAACTTTTGCTCAAAGTTTAGACCCTAATGTTAATAAAAGTACATCAAAAATTTATTTTAGTGCAAACTTTAATGTTCAAACATGATCTTTAATCTTTGTGGGGTGAAATATACGCTATTAAAAATCTCCGACACGAACAATTAATTTATGCATATCATCGTCAATCCAGCCGACAAAAAAAAAACAGATGAGGATAAAAATTTCTAATTCCTCTTTTAGTTTGTTACAGTTTACTCAGGCATAGTAATAGATACAATATTTTAGACAATGGGAATAGATTCTGTGAGGTCTCCAAATGTCCACAGACACCAAGAACATCCATATGAACCTTATTATTGTGAAGTAATTCTTCATTTACTTTGGGTATGTCTTTTTAGGCGTTTTTCCCCTGAAAATATGGTCAGGGTTAAACAGGTTAATACCGTCGTGCATTCTGCTGTGAAATCGAGAGAGAAACTACTACGAAATTACTTGTTCATTTCTTGCACTGTAAATAAAACACACTCATTGTACTTCCTTTTTTCAATTTAACATAATTTCAACATTTTCTTGTTTAGTTGGTACGATAAGGTCACTGACCATTTTCTTAAAAAGGAACGGAGGGATGAATTTATGTTTAAATAACTTGACAATTTTTTTGGATGCAAGTCGACAATGAGCTTCCCCTGTTGGAAAGACGAGCAGCCGCCACTGCTATCTATCTATCTATCTATCTATCTATCTATCTATCTATCTATCTATCTATCTATCTATCTGGAATAATGTTCTATGCATGGTAAAAAGGGAAGGTCTATAACTAAAATCCAACCTATTTTTAGGCAGATAAAAATGGTCTTCCACAGTGAAAAAGTCACTTGTTTCTGCAGATATCAACTCAGTGTTAATTTTGTGTATGAATAAACACTTCATGCGGCTCGAATTCTGCTCGATCTCCGACTTTGACTTGACTCTGTGTGCATTTACTTGACGAAGCTCCACGACATAGATTAGGGAGTACAGAGACATAAATTCAACATGCCAGAGTACAGTGTGGAAGAGCGTCAAAAGGACCAAAGACGTCTCCCACCTGCCGCAGTAAATTTTACATGACACGTTCACATTTTTGACAATTTACAAATTCAGAGAGAAAAATGGGGGATTTTAACCTTCTAAGACCCCAACAGCCATCAGAAACCAAAGCATCTACTGATCTAAAATGTTTACCTAATCACAGATCCTATCAATAAATTCAAATAATTCTGGCAAAATGCAGTTTCTTAGCCTTTCCACGGCATCAAATCTGTCTTTTTTTTTTTTTTTTTTTTCAGAGGCTCCATGGTGAACATGGAAACACGGAAACATATTAGACCATTATTATAATAATATCTGTGAACAACGATTGGGGAAATCCAAAGAAAAGCCTTCATCAAACCCAAACGGACATTTTATCTTTGTATGTTGTGTTAAAGCAGGGGTTCCCAAAGTAGGGGTAATTTTTTTTTTTGTAAACATTCATTAAATAAGTCATCATGTACTGAATATAAAATAAATAATGAGAATTAATGCTGAAATATAAAACACAATAAATACATTCATATAATAGTTTTATTGTCAGTCATGTTGTTTAAGCTTCGGTAACATTTGAAGAACATTTATATTTTATATTATTTAAAATTAGTTTATTTGAGTAGATAAGTCATTATATTTTGTTGATGAAAGGTTCATTTATTATTTAATGACCAATTTATTTATTTTGTCTTATCAATGAAAGAGGGCAATTTTGTATTTTGCACACAAATTTACTTTAATTTTTAATTTTTTTATATATTACACTGGAAAAAATCAAAAACTTACCAAGTGTATTTTTCTCATTTCTAGTCAAAATATCTCATCACACTTAAAATAAGACATAATCACCTAAAGAGTAACTTTTCAGTGAGATATAAGAGCGTATTTTTACACAATAGATCTTGAAAACGCGCTTTGTGCTGCTGTAAAAAACTTTGTGTTATTGTAAAAATATACAGGAAAAAAAAGTGTTTTAACGAAACAAAGAAAGTGGAATTAATGGAATTATTAGTTTGTAAAAAGGGGGTGGGAGTCTATAAGTTATACTTCTTCCCACTTCTTTTTGAGCACTGAAAAATTTTGTTTGACCATGTTGTATGGTTCTTTGTTTTCTGATGATTCTATGTGCTCGAAACTAAACTAACTGAAACCTTATTTCAAGAAATTTTACCAAGATAATTTTCACTTGTTTCATTAGGAGATTTTTATTTTTTTCCTTATTTCAAGCAAAAATATCTCGTGTTAATTTTTTAAACTTGTTTTTAGAGGGGCATTTTTTACAGTTAAATATATGTTGTTTGTTTACAAAGTTTGGAAAATATAAACAGACACTTTTGGCACAGGAACAAACTTTGCCTAATTTTCTTTTTTTTTTTTATCAAAAATGCTGAAGCAAGCATTGGGGGTACTTGGATAAAACAGTATATTTCAGGGGGTACTCCACTGTAAAAAGTTTGAGAACCACTGTGTTAAAGGATACCAACTCTAAGGTGGATAAAACTACAAACCTGACAGCGTATACAGATAAAATGACAGTTAAAGTATAGTATAGTATTTGTTCATGTTTCCATTCTTTTACAACATCTCAGAGGTAAACACGGTGTTATTTTGCTCCATTACATTTGACTGACAGCTCTTGGTTTTAAAATGAAGATGCAACACAATGGATAAAAAAAAAAAAAAAAAAAAAAAAAAATCTGCTACAAAACAACAAAGTTATTGAACAAACCAGTGGTTTTCTTACAAACGGCAGTCTGTTCATATTTTTATGAATTGTGCACAGATCCACCATGCAGTGATTTTTCTTGCTCAAATTCACTTTAAATCATCCAGTATCTCCACAAAAATGAAAGAAACTGAAAATACCAGCACTGAATGAATACTTTAACCCCTTATTGCCTGAATTTATTTACAATTATATCCTCCTGAGACCCGGAAATTGATTTTTGTCTTCTATAGGGGACAGAGTTTTCCAAAGGTTCTCCGTAAAAACAAATAAATAGAAAAAAAAAGAATATATCTGAAAAACCTGGTGCATCATGACATTTCCAATTAAGGCAATTAAATATGTATTTGTACGCGTGTATGTGTTCTTGTATGTTGTGTGTATATGTATAAGCGTATGTATGTGTATACAGATGTATGAGTGTGTGTGTGAATAGATACATAAATATAAGAGTAATGTAAAAGGAAGAGGGACATAAATATATATTATTCTTAATATTTTATGGAGAAGGGGTGGGCTTAACAATAAGTTACACTTCTTCCCACCCCTTTTCGGGCATGGAAATGAAATTATTGTGCTGTTCTTCTGTCTGAGGTTGTCTTGATTGTTTGTATTGTTATTTATATTTTGCTTGCTCATATATATTGTTGAATTTCAATGCATGTTCGGAATAAATCACAAAATCATAATTATTTAACATAAAAAGGCTAAAACTTTTACTTATACATAAAACAAAAAAATAATAATAATAATAATAAAATACAGTTATTCATATGATATTGTTCATTTGAATGGATACATTAAATAGGTATGATTTAAATTAGTGACATTAGGCATAAACGTCATAATCGCAATTAACAAATTTTCCAATCTCAAGTATTTAGATTATTTTACTGATGCTTTTTAATGTTTCAAAAATTCAGCAAAAATAGAATGATCAAAATTTGCCAAAACTGTGAACTAACTTTGTAGACATTGTCCTGAGGAAGCTACATTTAAAAAAAAAAAAAAAAAAAGAATTCGAGCGGTACTTTTGGAGAAGAAAATTGTTGAAATCTAGACACTGGTCATGGACTCAAATGAAAATCCATTTATGACTTCTATCAGTAATCAATATTAACCCTTTCATGTATACTGGTCACTACAGGGGACAGCTATTCTACAGCTGTTCTCTTATATATTCATTATATTCATGGATTTTTTTGTTTGTTTGTTTTTGCACATATCTTTATTAAAGTTTTAAGACACTACATATCTTTTCTGACATGAATTGGTAACACTGTGTAGATCTCCCCTGAGCATACTCTCACCCCCAGAACTAACCCCCCCCCCCCCCTCAATTTTCACACAATTTATCTGTAAATACATGTTTCTTTATTTCAAAAATTAAATGCAAGGTGTCCAGCTGAGTGGACATTTTTGCAGCTTCATGTAAAATAGGTTCATAAGATCATTCTTATTATTATTATTATTAATATTAGTATGTCTTTTTTTAACTTTATTTTTTTATTTTATTTATTTATTTATTTTTTTACATATTTTTTGTTTATTTATTTATTTATGTTTCATAAGAAAATTTTCAATTGCATTGCTTTTTTCATGCCTAAAGAGGAATAAAAACACTCAGGAAAAAAATCTTGATTAACTATTTCATGCATAGTGGTCACTATACTGGACAGCTATTCTACAGCTGTTCTCTTATATATTCATGGGTTTACTTGTTTTAGTTCCATATCAGCCAACACATTGAACGCTTATGCATCATCTCATAAACTGCAATTCACACCATTATTGTAATTGTGCTGTTGTTGATTGGTTCCTAAGTGGAAATCAATTGTTAAGTGTTATTTTTTGCATATTATCTCCATGAAGTGAGTAATAACTAGTATTAGAATATGTTAAAATGTGAGAAAATATCAGATTAGCTGCATTAAACATGGTTTCATTTCACTGTTTTCATATCACTTGATCATATTTGGTTTTAAATACATGTTTCTTTGCTTCAAGAATAAAATTCATGGTGTAGCTGAGTGGACATTTTTGTAAATCTATGAAAAAAAAACCCTCAATCTCATTGTTTTTTTTAATGCCTAAGGAGGAATAAAAACACTCAAACAGAAAAAAAAACAAAAAAAAACTCAACTATAAGGTTCTCATAATTTGTGTATGAAAGGGTTAACTATATTGATATCTGGAACTATTTCCGTGTTCTAGTGAGCTAAGAACTAACAACTTTATGAGTGGGCCAGTCCAAACCAAAGACAGCTAAAGTGCGACAGAGGTGAAGGCGTCATTGGGCGACTCTTACCAGACTGTCCTGGAGGTGGGATGCCGCCGGTGCCTCTGGGTAACCGCACGAAGATGGAGAGCACGGCCGCTTTGTTCCCGAAGCACGGCTCCAGGGCGATGGGCTTTGGGACGGACTGTGGAAAGAAGAGAAAGCATGAAATAAATAAATAAATAAATAAATAAAAGGGTATTACATGGCACAAGCCTCCAAATCCTGGTGAACACACGCCATTTTCAAAGACACGGATAACTGGGGCTTTGCTGCTACTGTTCTTGTTTGTGTCAGCAACATGCACAGCAACCGCAAATGAAAAAGCCTTCCATCCCCTGCGGAGATACACATACTGATCTGCAGGCACAAATTGGATCCGCCCATCCCGAAATCCCCCTCCGCGCCCAATTTCGTGACAATGCCGCCTGTGTTCGGCGCGGCCCGCCACTGGGTATGGAGTGGCGGTGCTGGAAGCGCAAATTTGTGTCGGTGTCGCGCTCCTGACACGCCTGACTTTCTAATACCAATATCTGCTGTTTATCAGCAACTCATCCATATGTGGGGATGACTTTCCTCATGTAAACACCGGGCCGATCTGCCGCCGCCGCCGCCGCTCGTCTCGTACAATATTCATGGGTTTACCTCCACACAGAATATGGATATGGACACACCACCTCCCCGACCGCATACAGATCACTTCCAATCTTTTTCTTACCATCTCCCTGGATTTCAGATTCCTGATCCGGACAAGAAAGTGGGCCACGGCATGGCTTCACACACTCCTGACACTTCCTCACACAACACACACACACCTCAGAACACACAGTGGAGTCCCTCTATGTGCTGGTTTTTATACTCTGGAGAGTTTAGCTTAACGCCCCGAGTGGCAAAGCTGCCAGAGTGTGAGAAAAACACACACAGAAATAAACGCCTCGCACTAAAACACACACACAGCTGTATACTCACACACACACACACACACACACATACACACACACTCACAGTATAAGTGTACACATGGGGAAGCGGGCAGTAATGATATTCAGGCTCTGACCCATTTTACACATTTATTCTGTGCTCCGTCTCTCTGAGGCTTACCTTTCATACCAGCAGGATACACAGGCTGTCACACAGGTAGCTGGGGAAGTGGCACAAAGACCTGGAAGCCTCTGAGAGTATGTGTGTGTGTGTGTGTGTGTGTGTGTGTGTGTGTGTGTTCCATGCAGCCAAAACTGATGGGAATTGTGTGTTTGTTTACTCCAGATGTGTGTTTTCCTTTTAATAACTCACGTGTTTGCACTCGTACGTCTGACACAACAGGATGATTTATTCTACGCCCTCCGCTGAACGTGTCCATCCATAAAACTCACCTTCACACGTGTATTTAACACATCTAATCTCACATGTCAGTGTCATGACGTTGTAAGCATGGAAATGGATTTGTGTAAAAGCCAAAAATGTGATGTTTTAATGTGGTTATGATTCTAGAGTCATCGAGGGTAAAGGTCACTGTGATGTTAGCTTCACTCATGTCATTACATGGAATTATAGTCTGTAAAATAAAGTGTATATTTGTATATATGTATGTATTTTATTTACTTATTTAATCAGGAAGTCCCATTGAGATTTGAAATCTCTTTTGCAAAGCAGACCTGGCCAATGTAGCAGCTGTACAAAGTCAAAACTATGTAAAATACACACACATGAAACACAATGAACAGTAAGAGGTAGATGTATGCAGGTACAGTATCACCATAATATATGTATGTGTGTGTTAATGTGTGTATGTATGTATGTATGTATGATATGTATGTGTGTGTATGAATGTGTGTATGTCTGTATCTATGTGCATGTATGCATTATATGTATTGTATGTATGTATGTATGTATGTATGTATGTATCTGTGTGAAAGTATGATGTATGTATGTATATATTATATGTATGTTTGTATGTATTATATATGTATGTATGTATGTATGTATGTATTATATGTATGTATTATGTATGTATGTATTTATGTATGTATGTATTATATATGTATGTATGCATTTATGTATGTATGTATGTATCTGTGTGAAAATATGGTGTATGTATGTATTATATGTATGAATGTATGTATGTATTATATGTGTGTGTATGAATGTGTGTATGTATGTATCTATGTGTGAAAGAATATATGTATGTATGTATGTATGTATGTATGTATGCATGCATGCATGCATTATATGTATTATACGTATTATATGTATGTATCTGTGTAGAAGTATGATGTATGTATGTATTATATGTATGTGTGTATGTATGTATTATATGCATCTGTGTGTATGTATATATGTATGTATGTATGTATGTATGTATTATACGCATGTGTATGTATGTACGTACGTACGTATGTATGTATGTATTATATGCATGTGTGTATGTATGTATGTATGTATGTATGTACGTATGTATGTATTATACGTATGTGTGTGTGTCTGTATGTATGTATGCATGTATGTATGTATGTATGTATGTACGTACGTACGTATGTATGTATTATACGTATGTGTATGTATGTACGTACGTACGTATGTATGTATTATACGTATGTGTATGTATGTATGTACGTACGTACGTATGTATGTATTATACGTATGTGTATGTATGTACATACGTACGTATGTATGTATGTATTATATGCATGTGTGTATGTATGTATGTATGTACGTACGTACGTATGTATGTATTATACGTATGTGTATGTATGTATGTACGTACGTACGTATGTATGTATTATACGTATGTGTATGTATGTACGTACGTACGTACGTATGTATGTATTATATGCATGTATGTATGTATGTATGTATGTATGTACGTACGTACGTATGTATGTATTATACGCATGTGTATGTATGTACGTACGTATGTATGTATGTATTATATGCATGTGTGTATGTATGTATGTATGTACGTATGTATGTATTATACGTATGTGTGTGTGTCTGTATGTATGTATGTATGTATGTATTATACGCATGTGTGTGTGTGTGTGTGTTTGTATGTCTGTATGTATGTATGTATGTACGTACGTACGTATGTATGTATTATACGCATGTGTGTGTGTGTGTGTATGTATGTATGTATGTATGTATTATACGTATGTGTATGTATGTATGTATGTATGTATTATACGTATGTGTGTGTATGTATGTATGTATGTATGTATTATACGCATGTGTGTATATGTATGTATATATGTATGCATTATATGTATTATATGTCTGTCTGTATGTCTACTGTGTAAGTCTACTGTAAGTCCATGTGCTGCTGTACTCCAGTCTGGACTGGGACGTGTTGGTAGGACCATATAAGCTGATTCTACTGACTCCCTTTCAGACTACTGATACTATGAATGCTATTGATACTACTGTTACTAAGCTGATTTTTTTGTTGTTATTGTTGCATGTCTGAAATAAACAATAAAGAGTAAATGAGCATCAAACTACCAAAAAACAAAACAAAAACACAAAAAGGTGTAAAATGTGTAAACTAAACCTCTCTTCCTTCTCCACAGACACACATACATGTTTCAGTTCTGTTTTTTTTTTTTTTTTAAACGCTAAATTTCCGAAGCAGCTGAGTTCGCACTTATTTCCTCCAATTCTGTTATCTACAGATCTTGACTTAATTATTCGTTATCAAGATAATAAAGCTTGTTTCCTCGTGGTAATGGGTTCATTTACCACGTTATCTGAAGAACATCCCTGCAGATAATCCCATCATTTACTTAGACCTTGGACTGTACAGTACATTACAGTACACTGGATGTATTCTTCTGGTTTGACATTTTCATCTTCGAATCAGAGATAACCTGTCGTAAATTAAACTGTTATCGGAGGAAACGGAAATAAATAAACAATAAAAGACAGAAAATCTCAGACCACGAATGAAACATATGTGTATCGATCTGATTATATGCATTAAACACATTTGTACGTTACATTTGTCCTTAAATCTGCAGTCACTGGGCTAAAAATCCACCTTAAACTGTTCCTATACTGTAATAAAAAATAAAACTAATTCTACCTCTTTCCCTGGACTCTGGATTTGAACTTTAGAAAATCCAAGTAGGTATTAGCAGCTCAGACAGACGACAGATGTACAGGTTTTATGAGTCTGTTCTGCTGTTCTTAGCATCAGGTCATTTATCTCCATATTCAGGGTTTTGATTTGGATCAAGAGGAGAGAACCGCAGAAGATCAACACCGTCTGATTCTGATTCTGGCCAAATGCTGCAGGTTCCAATAGCTGGGTTTCCATTACAGTTTTCTGAAAAATAAAAGTGATATTTCTACAATTTTGACAAAGTAGGTGTTGCTTCTGATGCGTGACTCTAGTAATGTCCCATTTCGCGACATGTCGTAAATCTCGCAAAATACTGTATATTTCTTGCAAGATGCTTGTTGAAAGTGGATGGACACACTGTGTTTTTTTTTTTTTTTTTTTTTTTTTTTAATTTGCCACGAAACAGTTTAATATAATGTTGATTTAAAATATGAAAGAAACAAAAAATAAAACAAAAATAAAATAAAAAAAATACTATCAATAGGCAACCGAAGGAGTGTAGAGGTAAGTGATTTACAAGTTTAAATCTGACAAGAAAGTAAATATTCTCCCCAAAAAATAATCCAGTTATTATTTTACCAGATAAATAAAGATAAATATCAATAAATAAATAATAGATAAATAAAATAAATAAATTAGATAGATAGATAGATAGATAGATAGATAGATAGATAGATAGATAGATAGATAGATAGATAGATAGATAGATAGATAGATAGATAGATAGATAGATAGATAGATAGATAGATAGATAGATAGATAGGATAACAAACAAATAATAAATAATAAGAAGTGATAATAAATAACAGATAAATAAATAAAGCTCTATCAGGTCTATAAGGGTTTGGGATTGTTCAATGAGGTTCAAACTTACTACTGTATATTCATGCATGTTTGACCAGAGGAGGTTTTTAAAGGGTCGTATTTATCTAATCCCACTTTTATTAGTCTTTGGTTCATTTATTTGTGTATTTGGACCCTAACAGTTCATAAAGTTTGAATTTGAACCCTCCAGGTACTGCAAAACTATCTTTATATTAATTTCGGCAAAAATCAAATGGATTTCTACAAAATGTTTTAATTCCTGTTTAATTGTTACGTTTTATAACTAGTTACAAAATTTGCACATATAAGGTCAAGACTTCCGACGAACATTTCTCCAAGTACGACATAATTGTTTGTCAGCAGCAGCGGTTGGAGTAAAAACTGAAAATATGTCCGAACTTTGAGTCGATGACCTAAAATGTTCAGTTGTTGGTTGAACGGGACAGAGCAGCACAGCCAACAACCTGGAGGGGGCGGGGCCGGAAGTAGCTCATTTGCATTTAAAGGGCCAGTGCTTAAAATGACTTTTCTGGTGTCATTACTCAGAAATAGTGTTGAAGATGGACCTGTGGTGTTGAATTAATGAAGAATTCAGACCCAAGCAGAGCATTTACAGTTTATGTAGACCACAGGGAAATGTTTGAACATGAAGAATTCCATTTTTAAAAAAAAAAAAAAAAAAAAAAGCAAAATATCACTCCTTTAAGTGATTTAACACCATTTATCATAATATTACTCTCTCCTTTTTGCATTTTTTTCAGTGAAAATCAGGTATTTTTCCAGTATTTCTTTTATTGATCATGTACTTAAATCATCATGGTGAGATTACATTTAAGGGTTATTATACCCAAAACAGAGAAAACTTGAGAAAAAGTGACTTTTTTTTGGCAAAATCTATCATTAACTGAACATAAACCAAGTGTGTCCATCCACTGTAATTGATCCAACTCCTTGGGTTTATACAGTTTATGTAGACCACAGGGAAATGTTTAAAAAATGCATAATTCCTTTTTTAAAAAAGCTAAATATCACTCCTTTAAGTGATTTATCACCATTTATCATAATATTATCCTCTCCATTTTGCATTTTTTTTCAGTGAAAATCAGGTATTTTTCCTGTATTTATTTTACTGATCATGTACTGTTATCATCAAGCTGAGATTACATTTGAGGGTTATTATACCAAAAACAGAGAAAACTTGAGAAAAAGTGACTTTTTTTTTGGCAAAATCTATCATTAACTGGACATAAACCAAGTGACTCCATCCACTGCCACTGATCCAACTCCATGGGTTTTACTGGTGAATCGGTGTTGTAGAAAATGGCAGTGTTTCCATGGTAACTACGGAGCCTCTGAACATCCAAATAGGTCATATCTGATGACCATGAAAAGATGACAAACTGCATTTTGTAAGTCACTTTTCCATTGACCCTCAAATTGCACGAATATAATATTGTCCTCTCCATTTTGCATTTTTTTCAGTGAAAATCAGGTATTTTTCCTGTATTTATTTTACTGATCATGTACTGTTATCATCATGCTGAGATTATATTTGAGGGTTATTATACCAAAAACAGAGAAAACTTTAGAAAAAGTCACTTTTTTTTTTTTTTTGCAAAATCTATCAATAACTCAACATAAACCAAGTGTCTCCATCCACTGTAATTGATCCAACTCCATGGGTTTTACTGGTGAATCAATGTTGTAGAAGATGCCAGTGTTTCCATGGTAACTACGGAGCCTCTGAACATCCAAATGGGTCATATCTGATGACCATGAAAAGATGACAAACTGCATTTTGTAATTGTCACTTTTCCATTGACTCTAAAATTGCACAAATATAATATTATCCTCTCCATTTTGCATTTTTTTCAGTGAAAATCAGGTATTTTTCCTGTATTTATTTTACTGATCATGTACTTCAATCATCATACAGAGATGACATTTGAGGGTTATTATTAAACCCAAAACTGAGAAAACTTGAGAAAAAGTGACTTTTTTTCAGCAAAATCTATCAATAACTCAACATAAACCAAGTGTCTCCATCCACTGTCATTGATCCAACTCCATGGGTTTTAATGGTGAATCAATGTTGTAGAAGATACCAGTGTTTCCACGGTAACTACGGAGCCTCTGAACATCCAAATGGGTCATATCTGATGACCATGAAAAGATGACACATAAACCAAGTGTCTCCATCCACTGTCATTGATCCAACTCCATGGGTTTATACAGTGTATGTAGACCACAGGGAAACGTTTTAAAATGCATAATTCCATTTAAAAAACAAAATATCACTCCTTTAAGAGATTCTGTAAGTGTGTGTGTGTGTGTTTATTGTGTGCATGCCTCTGAGCTCGCAGCAATTTTCAGCTGTGTTGATCCTGCGCATACAAACACAATACTGTAAACCCATACACAGCTGACGGGGGAGGAGGAGGGTGGTGGTGGTGGTGGTGGGGGGTGATAGTTCAGATCCAGACAAATGGGTTCATAGCGGGACGGACTCGCCTGCTGGAAATGCTGCCGTCAAACCCAAGACACGCTCTAAATAACAAACAACACGCACAGATGTTTGGATACCATGACTATGTACGGCTTTTAAACTCTGACACCTACAGTCGGGACCATAAATCACTATTATTCTGCGCCGAGTTGAAGGAACGCGTGATTCATTTAGGCCACTGGAAAGGAAAAAATGAGGGGTCACTGCTTTGTTTTATATTCCCACCATTTTTATCTTGATTGATGCTAAGAATCTAATTAAGATAAGTTTTCCCCGAAAGGCCTCACAGTCCCTGTATGGTTACAAAAACACAACCCTCATCTGTTCAATGCTTTCATTTACAAACAGAACAAACGTTTTCTTTATAATTGCCTTCTCTACTCTCTCATTTGTCTCTATATTTCTTCTCTGTGTCATTCTCTTGGAGATACTACCGGATGTATTTAAATTAAAATGACACTTTGATAACATTTAATTATACACATTATACATTTGAAATGTAAGAATAATTATTACCATAAACAAACAAGACAGCCGCTGACAAGATTGGCGGCGTTTACCTGCCAGACGCTACACTGATGTACTTATTCTCATCAGCAAAAGTAAAAGGAAAACAGGAGGGGAAAAAAAAAAACAGAAGCTGAAAAGTGGTAGGAGGAAGTGACTGTCACTTCCATGAAAAATGTGGATTTAATTATGAGACTCATTTGACGACAGCACAGGTGTCGGAGAGAAGATACAAGACAACTGGCTTCTGTGTTTGGAACAAGTTTACAGCCTTATTTTACTGTGACGTGACGCCACGAAATACTCTGCATGACTCTTTTATTGCAGGCTTTTTCCATTTGTTAATTTAAAAAAAACACTGATTTGTGTCGCATTGGATGAATGGATTCACAGAACATCTGACAACTGTGTGGTTTCACCTCGGAGGTGAGAACAGTCACATGGATTTGGAAGTTCAGTGAGTTTGTTTGAGTCTTAAAATGTATCTTTTATTAGTTTTTCTAAGTATCTGTACCATCTAGAGCTCATGATTTATTTAAGATTATGGTGGGTTTTAGAGTATTTTCATTGTTTTCCAAAGAGAAGTCCAAATGTAATGACAGCCTTGACATGGTTATTTTAAATAGGAGTATTTTATATTTATTTTATCTTCAAATACATGGACAGTATTTGATAATAGCCAAGAAATAAAAGAAAGCTTTCACTGTCTTGATTTTAACTCTTGTAAATGCAGGTTTGTATTGTCTCAGTTGAATGGATTCACCTCTGACAACTGTGTAGTTTCACCTCATAGACCAGTAAAATAATATGAGTTTTCAGTTTCAGTAAGTTTGTTTAAGCCTTTAAATTTATATCTTATTATTTTTGTTCTAAATCTGTTTTAAACAAGGGTATTATGTATTTATTTTACCTTGGAGTTCATGGACAGTATTTCAAAATAGCCGAGAAAAAAATAGAACTAAGGGTCCTGTAGTGAAACGGCATATTTAACCCTTTCATGCATGAATTATGAGAACCTTAGTTGAGTGTTTGAGTGTTTTTATTTCTCTTAACGCATGAAAAAAACAATGCAATTGACATTTTTCTGACCCTATTTGTCATGGAGTTACAAAAATGTTCCCTTCAGCTGGACACCATGTGTGTAATTTTTGAAGCAAAGAAACATGTATTTAAAACCCATCATCAGAAAGTGATATACTGTGTAAAAACTATGACATAAAAACATTTTTAATGCTGCTAAAGCTCACCTTTTAATATACTCGAATAGTAGTTGTTACTCAAATCATGGAGGTAATATGCAAAAAAAAATATATGTATATAAGTGTATTTTTTAAAGAACTGTCCAACTGTTAATTACTGTCTAATTAGAATTAGCAATTGATTTAGTCTAAAATGCAGATCAGGTTTATCAAGAATAGCAAAGTTACAATAATTGCAGGAATTGCATTGTTTGGGATGATGTATAAGCATCCACTGTGTTGGGTGATATGGAACTAAAACAACAAAACCCATGAATATACAAGAGAACAGCTGTAGAATAGCTGTCCACTGTAGTGAACACTATGCATGAAAGGGTTAAAGACATATATTGACATTTGTTTGACCTTTCAAGGTCACTCAAGGTCAAAGGTACACCTTGCCCCAAGAAACCTCTGCTATGAATTTCAATTGATTCTGGCTGACGGTTTTGGAGAACTTTCTAGAAATCTGGACATAGATGACCTTAGGTTTAACCATCCAAGGTCACTCAAGGTCAAAGGTCATGGCACCAAATGAAAGCCCATATATGACTTCCTATCTATTGCCAATAGTAATTATATCAATATATTCAATTGTTTTCAAGTTAAACCACTTTTGAAATGTGTCCCATTATAAACCAAACCCTTACCCTAAAGATGTTCCACAACAAATATCAAGTCATATTGACTGATTGGTTTTGGAGAGGAAGATTCTTGAAAAAACTGTTTATTGACGATGGACAGATGACAAATGGATGACGGACGACAGCTGATACCAATAGTCCATCGGACCTTTCAGGCTGTTGGACTAAGAAAATAAAGCTTTCACTGTCCTAAATTTATTCTTCCAAATACAGGTCTGTGTTGCCTCCGTTGAATGGACTCACATCTGTGACAACTGTGTGGTTTCACCTCAGAGGTGAGCACAATCACATAGGTTTAGAGTTTCAGTAAATTTGTTTGAGTCTTAAAATGTATCTTTGATTACTTTCTCTGAATATCTGTACCATCTAGAGCTCATGATTTAAGATTATGGTGGTTTTTTAGAGTATTTTCACTGTTATTCAAAGAGAAGTCCAAATCAAATTACAGCTTTGACATGGTTATTTTAAACAGGGGTATTTTGTATTTATTTTATCTTCAAATACATGGACAGTATTTCATAATAACCAAGAAGTTCTTTCAAAGAAAAATAAAAGAAAACTTTCACTGTCTTGATTTTACCTCTTGTAAATACAGGTTTGTGTTGTCTCCGCTGAATGGATCCACCTCTGACAACTGTGTGGTTTCACCTCACAGGCCAACAAAACAATATGAGTTTTCAGTTTCAGTAAGTCTGTTTGTTCCTTTAAATATATATCTTACTTGTTCTAAATAGCTGCCCATCCAAACCCTGTGATTTAGGATTAAGGAGGCTTTTGCGCCATCATTTTAATAATATGTTCATCATTATTCGTTATTAATGTAAGACATGTCAAAATCTAATTACAGACATAACATGACTGTTTTAAAAAAGGTTATTTTAGATTCATTTTAGCTTCTGGTACATGGACAATATTTCATAAAAGCAAAGTAAAAGCATTTTGTTTAAAAACTCTGTCTTACCTCTTTAAATGAATGTCAAATAAAGTGATCAGATATGTGATTTTCCGCAGCTCAAGGAAATTAAAAAACAAAAGCATGTGCAGTGAAATGTCTATCCATAAATAACTCAAGAAGTTCTTTCCTCAACAATACTGAAAAGAAAAAAAAAATATCTTCTGCCCTCTTGGGTTTTTTTTTTTTCTCTCGATAGCTGCCCATGTTTTAAATACCATCATATTAAGAGGACATTCATTATTAATGCCAGAGCTGTCAAAATCTAATTACCTTACTCGCGCATGGAACATTTGCATTCACACTGATAAAATTAAGTGGACTTTGGGGTCAAACGTGCTCAAATACGGACTCAGATACTCAGATACTCTGTACTAACCACAACAACTTCCTCCTATCTCCCAACCTCGTGTGAAACAACAAATGCTGAATGGTTTGTGAAGCGCTACTTGTCATTTGTCATTTTCTCTCTCAGACAGAACTACACACAGTAAAAGTAGTGCAGTAAGTGAGAAGAGCAGAACGAACCAGAGTGACTTTTACTGTTACAACATTGGATGATACTGTTATTGACCATCGGTAACGTACAGAACACATTAAAACAAATGGAAAATAGAAAATATAGGCAGGTCTGTGTAGATCAGAGGTGTCAAACATGCGGCCTGGGGGCCAAATCTGGCCCGCCAAAGATTCTAGTCCGGCCCCTGGGATGAAGTTGTCCAATGCAAAAATTACACTGAAGATATTAACAATTTTTTTTATTTCAGGTTCCACCTTTAGACCAATATGATCTAAAATGGGTCAGACCACTAAAATACTATCATAATAACATATAAATACTCACAACTTCAAATTTCTCTCTTTGCAAATGTAAATATTTTCATGTATTTACACTAAAAAAAAGTATAATTTCACAAAAAAATGTGAATAACCTGAACAAATAGGAACAACCTGAAATATTTTAAGACAAGTAAGTAAAATTTTAACAATATTTTACTTGATATTAAATGTTTTTGTGTGTTTGTAGATCCACTGTGATCTGTACATTATAATGAACATGTGGAAATGATAAAGTGAGGCAGAATATTGTTAAAATTAAACGTATTTTTTTCCGTTTGTTCATGTTATTCACATTGTCTGAGAGGATAGTTGGGAGATGTAAACATTTTCATTATTTAATTTGACTTTTTTCACTGTAAAACATAGAGAAAATTTTGGAGTTGACATTATTTGTATATAATAATGTTATTATCTTACTGGTTCGGCCCACTGCAGATCAAATTTAGCTGAATGTGGCCCCTGAACTAAAATGAATTTGACACCCCTGGTGTAGATAAACACACCCACACACTCAGAAAAATGTGAAAATGTTGCATATTTTGTCTTCAAGTGGGTACAACTTCATCTATTTGACTTTAAAAACCAAAAATACAAAGTGCTTTATAAGACGAATCAAAATCATAACAAATGTAACACAGAAGATCACATACAATCAACACAACACATCATCTAAGTATAGAACAATTTGGAAAAGATAAACATTTTCAGCTCTTAAAACACTCGCCCTTCGCTGACCTCACTCCCAGTAGGAAACTTGGGATGCCAAATACTGATTCTCCTCATGTTCTGAGCCTTGTGGGAGGTACAACGAACACATCTAGACCTGAGGGGCCTGGTAGGGGGGTCTAAGCCCTTCTCTAATAGAGTCTGGAACCAGATTATTTAAGACCATACAGACGTATTGGCAGGTGAATGTATTTACTGTTCACCAGTATAGTCCAGATTTGTAGAAACTAATGAACTGATAGAATCATTGAGTCTAATTAGAAACATATGTTCTCTGTGTTTTCCAGAATTTGATCAACTTTTGAAAAAAAAAAAAAACAAAAAAAAAAAAACGGCTGCTCGAATCAAACTTGTATTAATTTAAAGGTGCCCTGCCACACAAAACTGTTTTTACTTGTATTTTTTAAAAAATATGATCGGTCCGTAAGTGTTTGTGTTATGAATTTGAAAATGAACCGCTACCTCCTCTGTCTGCTATTGCCACTGAAAAAGGATGCTTCTATGAAACTGGTTCGTAAAAACAGGACATAGGGGCTAAAAATTCAAACCAGATATAGACTAATGTTATGAAGCAAGTTTGGGTCTATTTTAAAAATAAATTCTTACCGAGATAAAAGAGAAACAATTTTTCAGATAAAACACATTTTTATATGTATATTTTTATCATTTTTATACAAAATCTGCATGTAACATGGTCGAAAGGACACGAAAATTTCCTTGCTACTATTTTTTTAAAATATCTTTTTATTTTCTTACGTGCACATTTTGGGAATTGAGCTAATTATGTCATGCAGAGTGTTTCACAAAAAGGGCCACTGTTGCAAAATCGTTCGTGATTTATTTGGGTTTAAACGGGCAGGTTCTGCATGTAACACAAGTGGACACGATGGGTTACACACAAAACCTGGATTGAAACTGAGATTCATGAAAAACCCACACGTCTGGATTAGAAAAACCACTAGGATCAACAAATTTAACACAGTGTCTGTTTTTATAGTCTATATAAGACCATTTACAGCCATGTTTTCAGATCTAATGCACTGACACATAGGTAGCTTGTCCTGTCCCAATTTTGGTCCTATTTTTGGCCCCAATGTTTGATTAAAAATTCATTAATTATGGGATGACTCAGAGCAAGAGGATAATTTTTATTTTTATTTTTTGCATTTATCTGAAGTCATCATTAGGTACATCCTGGGGGGAAACACGTTAAAATTTCTGTTTTATTATTGGGTCTAAAAGGCTGGAAAAGTGACAGATACCAAAATGAACCCAGTTTCATAGAAGCACCCAAAGAAATAAGCGGAGAAATCAGGTAAATTATTAAAGCTGCTCAGTGTGACGTGTTAACGCCTGATATCATTACTATTCATAAACTCGCCTGGTCGAGACCACGCCCACAGAATTCATCTAGCTCAGTGACAGTTTTTGTATACAGCAAGCTGGGACGCTGTAAAAAAAGGGGGGGGGGGGGGGGTAAACATGACAAATTCACGGGGCCCGGCATTCCCAGGAGGCCCATAGAGCAGTGGACGGGGTCAAAACAGGTTTCACTTTTATCTACTGCCATTTTATGTACCTATGTGTTTTATATATGTATATATGTAATTTTAATTGTGTTTTATTTATTTTTAACAACTTTGCATGGTGACTTTGAGTGTCCTGAAAGGCGCCTATAAATAAAATGGATTATTATTATTATTATTACAGGGTGGGGAAGCAAAATTTACAATGAGCATTTAGTTGTTTTTTCTCAGCAGGCACTACGTCAGTTGTTTTGAAACCAAACATATATTGATGTCATAATCATACCTAACACTATTATCCATACCTTTTCACAAACTTTTGCCCATATGAGTAATCAGGAAAGCAAACGTCAAAGAGTGTGTGATTTGCTGAATGCACTCGTCACACCAAAGGAGATTTCAAAAAGAGTTGGAGTGTCCATAAAGACTGTTTATAATGGAAAGAAGAGAATGACTATGAGCAAAACTATTCCGAGAAAGTCTGGAAGATACTATTAAAGAAGAATGGGAGAAGTTGTCACCTGAATATTTGAGGAACACTTGCGCAAGTTTCAGGAAGCGTGTGAAGGCAGTTATTGAGAAAGAAGGAGGACACATAGAATAAAAACATTTTCTATTATGTACATTTTCTTGTGGCAAATAAATTCTCATGACTTTCAATAAACTAATTGGTCATACACTGTCTTTCAATCCCTGCCTCAAAATATTGTAAATTTTGCTTCCCCACCCTGTATTATTATTATTATTATTATTATTATTATTATTATTATTATTATTATTAATAATAATAATAATTAAAAAGTGTGAAAATTTCATGTAAGATCCACCATACAACAGAGGCATAGAAGCTAGGAGTCGGAAGTTCAAAGCATGTTAAGTTTCAGTTTCGTTTCCACCAGTTCCTCTACTTGTTGCACAATAAAGGATGCTGAAAAGCCAGGCTCTCATTGGCTAGCTGTTAGCCAATCAGAGTCAAGCAGTTTAGCATGTTGAATATTCATGAGAACTGGTGCAAATCGAGCTGAGTCTTCCAGCAGGCTTTCTATACCACGTTAGAATGAATGGAAACTTAAAATGTTACATAAAATGTTACAGAGTCCATGGTAGAACCTCAGTAATGAAATACATGTGGCAGGGCACATTTAACCGGGTCCTTATGGGGCCTTGTCAAAGAAGCTTCACTTCTCTTCTTGCTAGATGTCAGATATTGCTTTTATGGAAAGAACAAACACCTCCCACACTCAGCAGATGGATTAGAGACACCATGTCATGTCTGAAAGTGGAGAAAATCAGGTATACTCTGAAAGGTTCGATAGAAACTTTTGACAGAGTTTGGAAACCTTTCCTGTCATCCTATGAGAGCATTCAAAGCCTATTACAAGTAGATGCCCCGCCCCTTCCCTTATTTTTCTATTTCTATTTATTTATTTTTTCTATGTGGGTGTCTGTATTTTTTCTGCATTTGTATTGAACCTTATTGTGCTTATATTGTGATGTTTGACCAAGTACACGCCCCTCTGCTTTTTTTCGTTTGTTTAGTTTTGTTTTGTGTTTGTGGATTGTATGGGATAGGCGGGCTGAGAGGCGGTTTACACGTAGCTGGGGATTTTTGAAAACGAAGATTTTTCTCTGTGTTTATGCCTTTTGTTTACATGACAATGACGGGCACGCGCAAAACAAAATTTTTGTAAAAACTCCGGCCAAAGTGGAGATTTCGGCAAATTTCCGTTTTGGTGTTTGCGTGTAAACAAAGGGAAACGCTTTATCCTTTATCTGTTCTGTCCAGTTCAGTCGAGGGTAAATGAAGTTGTTACTTACGTCCGTGCATGAACTTGTCTACATGAATTAAAGACAAAACATGACTGAAAAACAAACACAGCTGTTACCGACTACAGAACTAACAGGGTTCGACTCAGAGTTCAAACTCTTCGTCATCTCCTCTGTCACATCAGAAAAGTTTGTGATTGTAAATAAAGTAACCTGCCCATTCATGTGCATTGCATTGTATTCTTTACAAGATGGGGCGCCGTTAACCCTTTCATGCGCACTGGTCACTACAGTGGACAGCTATTCTACAGGGTGTCCCATAAGTCTCCATACATACGAGACATAATACATTCCATACATATATGGTTCTAACATGTATTTCTTTATATTTCTTCTTTATAGTTCTTCAGCAGACACGCATTGAAATGTGTTCCCGACAAAATGGCAGACATATAGAGGATATTATATAAATAAAAATGGTTTATGTCAAGAAACGTTTATTTTTCCTATGTATGGAGACTTATGGGACACCCTGTATAGGTCTTCTCTTGTATATTCATGGATTTTGTTGTTTTGTTGTTTTTTTTGTATCTTTATTAAAGTTTTAACACATTACATATGTTTTCTGGCATGAATTGGTAACATTGTGTAGATCTCCCCTGAGCGTAATAGTTATAGTTTTCACGCAATTTATCAGTAAATACATGTTTCTTTGCTTCAAAAACTTAAACGCATAGTGTCCAGCTGAGTGGATATTTTTGCAATTTCATGAAAAATAGGTTCATAAGAATTTTTTTATTATATTTACTACTATTTTTTTTAATATAAAGGGTGGGGAAGCAAAATTTACAATATTTTGAGGCAGGGATTGAAAGACAGTGTATGACCAATTAGTTTATTGAAAGTCATGAGAATTTATTTGCCACAAGAAAATATACATAATAGAAAATGTTTTTATTCTATGTGTTCTCCTTCTTTCTCAATAACTGCCTTCACACGCTTCCTGAAACTTGCGCAAGTGTTCCTCAAATATTCAGGTGACAACTTCTCCCATTCTTCTTTAATAGTATCTTTAAGAAAGTCGACATTGCTGTGTGATGTTCTATTGGTAGCATGTTCTAAAACGCCCCAAATAACATAATCCAGAGGGTTTAGATCTGGGCTAGAAGGCGGCCATAAACATGATTCCCAAAAATTGCTAAAGTTGGATTTGTTGCTGTTGTCAACAAGTGTTTTGGTGTTCTTGTGTAAGATTTTAACTTCAAATCATATTTTCCTGCATTTCTAACGGTCTTGTTGTCTACCTCAAGTTCAATTGCCATTTTTCTCATGGATTTGGTTGGATCCTTTAGGATTTTGGATTTGAGAGCTTTAATAAAAGCTTTGGTACGTTTTTTGTTGCTTCCTCCACTTCCAGACTTTCTCGTAATAGTTTTGCTCATAGTCATTCTGTTCTTTCCATTATAAACAGTCTTTATGGACACTCCAACTATTTTTGAAATCTCCTTTGGTGTGACGAGTGCATTCAGCAAATCACACACTCTTTGACGTTTGCTTTCCTGATTACTCATATGGGCAAAAGTTTGTGAAAAGGTATGGATAATAGTGTTAGGTATGATTATGACATCAATATATGTTTGGTTTCAAAACAACTGACGTAGTGCCTGCTGAGAAAAAACAACTAAATGTTCATTGTAAATTTTGCTTCCCCACCCTGTATATGTATACATATATATATATATATATATATATATATATATATATATATATATATATATATATTTTTTTTTTTTTATAAGAAAATTTTCAATCGCATTGTTTTTTTTTTTTTCATGCCTAAAGAGAAATAAAAACAGGAAAAAAAATCTTGATTAAGGTTCTCATAATTTGTGCATGAAAGGGTTAAAGGGGGGGTAAACATGACAAATTCATGGGGCCCACAGAGCAGTGGAGGGGGTTTAATAGATACAGGTTAGAAGGTGTGAAAATTTCGTCAAAGATCCTCTGTCTAATAGAGACGTAGAAGTCGGGAGTCGGACGTCGATTGTATGTAAAGTTTCAGTTTCGTTTTACGCCAGCATTAATGACGTTAGCCATGGATCCCCGCGTATACCCCCACCCCACGACACATCGACAGGATACTGAACTTCAGGGAGGGTCCACATTATTTAGCTTTGAGCATCTTT
Organism: Sphaeramia orbicularis; assembly: GCF_902148855.1. Lineage (NCBI taxonomy): Eukaryota > Metazoa > Chordata > Actinopteri > Kurtiformes > Apogonidae > Sphaeramia > Sphaeramia orbicularis. Next base: position 16,693,846 of record NC_043978.1, on the reverse strand, counting down.
GAGTACCTAGAAAAGCGCTATATAAAACCAATGTATTTTTGTTTTTTTGATCGTTTTTATTAGTTATTTATCATATTGTTATACAAAACATAACAAGCAACAATCGGCAATTGACAATTGTTATAATCCAATAGCAAAGATAATAGCTACAGTTATGAAACAGCAATCAAGTTACGCCATCAAATGTTTAGAGCAGTACTTCACGCAACACTCCCAGGACTATGAGACAAACCACACATTAACTGATATGTATTTGATAAAGAAACTACTCCATTTGCTCCACCTTCTCATGTAGAGTTCATCTTGCAGCCTCAGCATAAACATTAATCTCTCCATTTTGTGAATTTCAGCTACAATTTTCAACCAGTCCTCCAGCACTGGTGGATCAAGTTGAAGCCATTTTCGAGTGAGTGCTTTTTTTGCTGCAGCACCAAAGATTTTTCGAAGGTATTGATCATTTATTGTCAAATCATCAGGAAGATCTCCTAACAAAAGTGGAAAAGTGGGTTTCCGATGTACAGGGTGACCCAAAAAAACGGGAATTTTTGAAGTGCGTATTGGCAGACATGAGCAAGTGGCAGCACTGCGAGACAGTGACCTTGAGCAAGTAAACACACCCCCATTTTAGTAAGCATTGGCGGCTGTGTGAGAATTGTTCGGTAACCGTGTGATCTCAAGATTCGGTAACGTTCCCTGGCCCCCTAGATCGCCAGATTTGTCCGTTTGTGATTTTTTCTTGTGGGGCTATCTCAAGAATAAAGTGTACACGACTCGACCAAGAACTCTGGATGAGTTAAAACAGAGAATTCAGGATGAAATTCACAGTATCCCAGCTGAGATGTTGCAGCGGTCAATGAGGAATCTCAACAACAGATTTCAAGAAAGCATTCGTACAGGAGGACGCCATCTACAGGAAGTAATTTTTAAAAAATGAAAATTCCATCATTGTTTCTTAACCCTTTCATGTATAAATTATGAGAACCTTAGTCAAGATTTTTTTTCTGGAGTGTTTTTATACCTCCTTAGGCATAAAAAAAATTGCGATCAAGTTTTTTTTTTTTTTTTTCATGGAGTTACAAAAATGTCCATGCATTTAATTATTTAAGTAAAGAAATATGTATTTAAAACCCAACATCAGAAAGTAAAATGAAAACAATGAAATAAAAACATTTTTAAGGTAGCTAATTTGATGTTTTCTCACATTTTAACATACTCTAATGCTAGTTAGTACCTCATATAATATGCAAAAAAACAACTCTTTTTGTCTAACAAATAACAACTGATTTACACTTAAAAATGTTACTGCAGATCAGGTTTATCAAGAACAGCAAAGTTATAGTAATGGTATGAATTGCAGTGTATTATGGGATGTTGCATAAGTGTCCACTGTGTTGGCTGATATGGAACTAAAACAATAAAATCCATAAATATACAAGAGAAGAGCTGGAGAATAACTGTCCACTGTAGTGATCAGTATCCATGAAAGGGTTAAATGGCATGTTTTAAGGTTTCAATTACTATGAATAAAATATTTTTCTTCCATCACTCTTGGTTTTATTGGATTGTTAAAAAGTTCCCTTTTTTTTGTGTCACCCTGTATTATTATTATTATTATTATTATTATTATTATTATTATTATTATTATTATTATTATTATTATTATTAGCTTTCATGGGGCCCAGAATTGGTAGTAACGCCCCAGGTTACACATCTCACATACGGAAGCAGGAAAACTACATCTCCACAGGTTCGTAGCGGAAGTAACATTTCATTGTGATTCTTTTCAGGATTCTGATTGATTAATGGTACTAGATCGTCCCACTACGCTGCCATCTACAGGCCTGGCATGCTCATGACGGTATAAACATAGTCTTCTGAAAACAATCATGTCTGATCAAGGTTTTTTTTTTTTTTTGAAAACGGAAAGGGGGAAATCGCCGTTTTCAAAACTACCCAGCTATGTATAAACGTAGCCTGAGGGAGGGATGTCTGAGTGGGTGTTATGACGATTGTATTTGTAATGTGTAATTGTATTTTTTTTCCTTTCATGTTAAGAAAATCAATAAAAAGCGTTAAAAGTAAAGAAGCTTCCTTTCCTCTCTGGCATCTCGCCCTTTAGAGAAGCTTTTACAAAAAACCCACAGGAGAGGTGGGAGTGAACTCGATAAAAGTCTTCTAATTAAATACAGAAAGAGAGCAAATTGGCACTTTGTTTTTCATTTGATTGCACTAAAAGCCAATATTGTTCCTCGGGGCAATAAAGCATTAATATCACTTGCGCAGCTTGGTGTGATAAATGAGTGACGACTCAATAACTAGATAAGACCAGCGAGCAGTCGGCGTAAGGATCATTTCTTTCCATTTTCAAAATCATGCGCTAGAACATCATTATATTCATTTGACGACGACTGCCCGGAAATGGGAATAAAAATACTGACAACTGCTCCAATAAAACATTACTTCCCATAATATCACACTTGGCTAATTTTGTTCCTCTATCCCCTTAGTAGAAGAAAAGATGAAACGATTACTGTGGCCTTGCCAGGAGCGTCCAGTTTGCTCCGGTCCACAGGTCTGTTGTTGCCCGAGGCTGAATATATTCTCGTCCACTGTTTACAATCGGAAAAAATAAGCGCTGCCCATGATAACCCGAACACATCTGTACCCCGTGTGTATAAAAATAAATAAATATATACCCGAAAAACAAGACTGGCAGCTTTTAATTTCACAGCTTTGGTCGGCTGTAAGACTCATCTGCCAAGTCCAATTTTCGCTGCAGCAGCTGTGAACTGCTCCGAGGTTCGCACTTGTTTGTGTGCTTGTTTCTCATTTTCTAACACCGGCGTCTCGTACTCAAAGTGGAAAGGGAATCGGCACCGCACATACATTTGGGGATAGGATAAGCCTCGCTGTCATTCAGACGCGTCAGTCGGATCGTTCTGATTTCAACAGGCTTCGTTTCGTAATTGACTGCATCGAGTGTTCATCATCACGGCTAATGTATTCCATGTACAAACTCCATTTCAACCTCTACTTGCGTGCCAGGTGCTTCGCTCTCCATTTAGAACAAAAAACCAAAACAACTTGCCCTTAAAAACATGATTTATCTGCTTCAACAGACATGTCCACGTTATTTATTTTTTTTGTTGTTGTTGTTTTTCCCGCGCAGAATTAAAGGGAAAACAAAACAAACTCTTTGAAAAATTCAATTATACTTCCTTTCAAACTGCTTGTATGTGTGATTTCTTTCTTTGCCTAAGATGTTTCCCCTTAAGGTAGCTCCTTCAGCAGTGGTCTTCTTCAGAGGCTGTGTTAATAACATTCCCCAGAAGACTCCTTTGTTTTGCAGCGCTGACGTCCCTCCCCACCCCCACCCGTCGGCTCCCCTGGGTCCACCCTCCCCCACTCGGCCCCACTCCGCAGTTATCTGGACCGGCCAGGCAGAGTGGCGCAAGGTTTGTTAAATTACCTCCAGTAATTAGTCCGACTCGTAGGATCAGCGCGGAGCCCACACAGGCCTACACCGAAGCTTTACAACGCTTTCATCTGAACGGCAGCTTGGGGGGTGAGTTTAGGCCCCACCGCTAACCCCCACCCCACCCCCACTGGTGACGACAATGAGCCAAACTCCCTGTTGCTATGAATCACCAGGTGACAACCGCTTCCACAAAAACCAACTTTGATGAGTTTTCACTCAGGTACCTTCTGTTTGCCAAGAAAAATGTTTTATCAGCCTTCAGTAATAACCCATAATGCAATGTTTAAACTAAACACCGAGAAGGATGAAGATAAACAAGATAGGTTTCAGGGAACTTTATCTTATTAAATTAAAAAAAAAGTTTCTTCAATCTAAAGCACAACTAAGCAACTGGAGGTAAAATAAAACAAAAACATATGAGGTGAAGTTGTTTTTCTTCTGAGGTCAAAGAATCTGGAAGTAAAATAAAGTAAAGCCACGCTGATTTGCACATGAAAAGGAATCAAACAAAACACTTAATCACCATCGCCATCCTGAAGTGAACTGATTCATCTGTAAAACGAATGACTGGAAATGTTAATACAAAACAGACACGTGCACGCCGCAAAGAAAATACAGATGCTGGAACAAGTTCTGGAGTTTTGGTAGAACTGACGATCTCGTCATCTGGATTGTTTGGTATCCGGTTCTGACAAAACTCCAAGATTTATCTGTTCATATATTCATCTATAAATCAAACATATATATGAGACTATTGGTCATGTTGTAATTGGCCGTTAAAACACCTATAAAATGAATTAAATATCAAAAAAGTTATCAATATGCTCTGTAAACCATAGAATACAGCCATTGTAAGGAGAATAGAATAGAATAGAATAGAATAGAATAGAATAGAATAGAATAGAATAGAATAGAATAGTGTATGTACAACACATATGTACATACATATTTAAAATATACATACATGCAGTATAATTAGCTATTTATTATCATCATCATTATTATTATCATTATTATTATTATTATTATTATTATTATTACTACTACTACTACTACTATTTTTATTATTACTACTACTATTTTTATTATAATTATTCTAATTATTATTATAATCATTATTATCATTATTATCACTATTATTATTATTATTATTATTATTAATATTGCTATTATCATTATTATTATTATCATTCTTATTGTTATTATTATTATTATTATTATTATTATTATTATTATTATTATTATTATTATCATCATTGTTATTATCATTACTATTGCTATTGTTGTTATTATTATTATTATTATTATTATTATTATTATTATTATTATTATTATTATTATTATTATACCACTTTGCTACTTGTTTCTACTAGTACTTAACAGGGTGCAATTACCTGTTGTTTTCAATACTGTTTTCTTTTTTATAGTTATTGTTTTGCTATTTTCTTGTATATTTGATGTTTGTGCTGCTATTGGAACCTCAATTTCAATAAAGTTCTATTGAATCAAATCAAATCTAACCTAATGTAATGTAATGTAATCTAATCTAATCTCTATCTACATGACTAGATGAATATGTGTCATTTATTGCAGCAAAAGAATGTCTCCGCTCAGTACGTACTAGAAAAACACCAATAAAATATATAACAAAAGCTGAATTTTTTTGGTTTTTGATTCCCTTATTGATTACATAAATGTAAATATAACTGCATGTAGAACTGACACAAACTACTGATTATGTCGATAAAGTCTGGACAAATTCTATACATTTTTAATAAACTAATGACGGTATCACATGTCCTCAGAATGTGTACACAATGTGTCAGTGTCTGTCACTTTAACTGCAAATGTGTTCCTGTCGGTGCCATGGATACCATCATGTTGACTCAACTAGGTCAGGATGGTTTTCATGGTTCTGGGCGATGACAGTGTACTTCTAACACTAATCATAAAATAAATATAAGTAAGCATCTTGTTTCAGGCTCAGTTAAATAACAAGTGAATGTACAAATGTTTTGACAATTAATTTTATATTTTAAGCCCCTAGACCAGTTTTATTAATAAAAAATTCACCAGAACTTTATTTATTATAAACGAGCTGTTGCCATGCCACTTTCCTGTCGATGCCATGGATACCCTTATGTTGATCCTGCTTGTTAGGGTGGTTTTGGTTGGTCTTAGGTCAGTTATCTGTAAAGTGGAATAAAAAGTGTTTTGACATTTTATTCTATATTTTGAGCTCATATATAAGTTTGCTTATCGAAAAACACATGAAAATCTGTTGCAACGTGTCCCTTCAATGTTTTATATTTGTCACATGTATTGTTTTTTTTTGTTTTGTTTTTTTTACAGTTTTATGCTGTGTTTTATGTACTTTGAAAGCCTGGCTAGGGAATGTCAGTGCAAATTAGCCTGGACTGTAACTGTGTTGGTCTGTGGTAATAATTTAGGCAACATACATGTCCCTGTGGAAATAAATACTACATAAATAAACATGCTTAATTGGAAATATGTTCAGTAAAAGAGGAAAAACAGTCGTGTTATGAATAAGTACCGTTCATTTGTCAAGTTCAGAGCTGAAAACCATTTTATATGAACTACTGATTCATTTTAATTACATATACTGTGCTATACTGAGATAAACACTGTTAGTCATGAAGTTGGAAGAACATATTTTAACCTCTTCTCATTAAAATGATTGTGACATTCCGTGCGTTTACATGACAACTTTTATTCCTGGTTTAATCTGAATAAATGTTAGATCCTATTTCAGATGCCCATGTAAACACCTTATTCCAGTTGAAAAAGAAAAGTTCGGATTAAATTAAACCCGGGTAAAGTCACTGGTTTAATCCACTTTTTATTCCGAACTAAATTATTCCTCCGACATGTAAACCCTTTATTCAGTTTGGACTTTATTCCTGCCATTCTGCACATACTCGTTGTCTTGTCCTGTCACGATGACGCACACATTCTGCGCTGGCGGAAGAATATGCAATGCTAAACCGTTCCAGTGGGCTATTCTGATGGGATCTACCAGCCTTGAAAACCCTGAAGGAATAGTTCACCACTTGTTTTTTATTCATTCATTTGTCATGCACTAATGAGTTCAATAAGTGGGCTGAACAGTTTGCACTGCAGTGCACTGATTGCCTTGTTCTCGCAGCCCTTCTGTTAGCTTAGCTTAGCATAATGGCTTCATTCCTATGGTCAGACGTAGCCAGGCTTTTATAGGTGATCCGTAGTATTTTATGAGTGATTTTGTGAAATTCAGTTCTCCCTAATCATTACTTTAGTCCGCTGGGGTCAATATGATCACAAACTGCGGCTCAAATCATGGCCATGTGACTTACTGCACTAATAAAATCTTGGGAAATAAAAACTAATGCAAAGCTAAAACAGTAAAGCAAAGCTAATTTAGCGCATGCATCCCTTCCAACAAAAAGATTTTCCAACTTCCGTCAACACAACAGTCCCAAGATTGTATGAGTGCAGTAAGTCGCAGATCTAAAGAAGTAATTAGGGAGAATTAGATTTCAGAAAATCACTTACAAAAGACAACAAATCACCTTTAAAAAACTGGCTACGTGAGACCATGGAAATGCAGTGACTATGCTAAGCTAAGCTAACAGAAGGGCTGTGAGAACAAGGCAACGTGAGCACTGCAGCGCAAACCCTTTAGCTCACTTATCTACCTCATTAATACCTCATGTAAAGCTTTATTCGGTTTAACATTTCCATGGAAGCAGAAGAGAAAATACTTTAGTTCCGAATTAATTTCTTCTGGAAAAATAAATCGGATTTAAAAAACATCATGTAACCGTACCCATTGTGATTTATTCTTAATAGATAAAGTATAACTGGACTTTGTAATCATTACACTAGGTCAAAGGTGATTACTGATGTGTATAAATAGGAACAAAAACAAGAATGTATGTAGTGGCTTTTTCCATTGGACATCTGCACAAAACTTTACTGATATTTGCTAAATGTTAAAAAAAAAAAAAAACATAAATGCGTAATGTCGGCTTTTCCATTAAATCACAAATGCGATGATTTTTAAAATTTATTATCATGACACAAGAAGTCATTCCATAAACATGGTGACAAACGTAAATATCATGTTGATTTACGGATATATTCATTATTATTATTCTATATTACCCCCCTATCCCGTACTAAATTAAAACATGATTTGGTTTCTTTGCTTGTTATAACACCCGTCAAGATCTGTTTTTTTAATTCTTTTGACTCTAGTTGTGGAAAAAGGTCTTTCCATTGCAGTTTTGCATGATATTTCATGATATATACCTGAAAAACCACTTCTTGCCAGTGCAAAAACTTGAGTTTTGGTGAAACTGTCGGTTTTCAATTAGGTAAATTTTTATGTGCAAGTTATAGTCGTGTAACTTGATGGTCAATGGAAAAGCAACTACTGTTGCTCATGAAGTTGGAATAACAGATTTTAACGTCTTCTCATTAAAATGATTGTGACAATATGATTTATATTTAATAGAGTGTAAAGTAGTAATCAATACACCAGGTCAAAGTTGATTACTGATGTGTATAAATAGGAATAAAAAGAACAATGTGTCTGAAAACAAAATTATTCCAGCTTTACAGATAACAGTGTACATTTGAATAAGAGACATAAGACAAACCACACAGCTTGACCATAAAAACAACAACAAAAACAAACATAAAAACTCCTTTTGTTTTTCATGCACACAAACATGTTTGTTTAATCAAAAGTGTGAAAGTAATTCCTGAAAACAATCAGCAGATGCTCCTTCCAACAGCTTTTCAGTTCACACCAAACACTCATCACAAACTTCTGTGCTTTCTAACAATTCATCTTTCACGCGAAAAAATTAAAAATTACAGGGAGCACTGTTCCTGTCATCAAAGGTCTGTTTCTACATAAACCTTCCAGATGTTAAAAGCCTTTTCGTATCAAAATTTCACTAAAAAGTTGAAATATTAATGTTTTCTTTTCATTTTGAGCATACACGTAACTTAGGTAGAACGTTTTGATAACCTATGAATAACTTAGCTTTTAAATGTAATTCTAAATTTGAAGATTATGGTGATATTAGCTTTTACAGGTATTATCTCCTGCTGCACAACTAAGTCCAGTCGCTGTCCAGAGGGGAGGTGCTGAAATGCTTTGCCACGTGTCTGGAAGAGGTGAAAAGAGGTCGTCTAGAACACGTTAAATATATCTGCAAACGTCAACATGGGTTGGAGGTAAGTTCGATGCAAGTTATACATAGGTTCAAAGTACGTTACTCATCGGTCAGAAATAAGTTTTGGATACGCTAGACATTATTTGGACGTATTGTTATTGGACGACATAACAAGACTTCATTACTTTTGTGAAATTTCTATACATTTTTTATTGTCATGTAGAAAATCAAGGGTAATGAAGTAAAAAAAAAAAAAAAAAAAGAGAGAGAAACATAGTACAACCCCCCCACCCCACATTGGTCCACATTCACCTAATTACGAGTGTTATAGCTATTCTATTGTTTTATGTTTTCTATAGATCAAGGTTATAATAGTTTTGGATTTTTCATTATAGTTTAGTTTTATTTAGTTTTAACTTTTTTTTCTCTAATTCAGTTAGTTTTAATTAGTTTTTAGAGCAGGTTTGCTAGTTTTTATTAGTTTTTGTTATTTTCTAAATGCTTAGTTTTAGTTTAGTTTTAGTTTCTTTAAGTCTTTTATCTTCTTCACTGTCAAATTCAAATAAATCCCATACAGGACTCTGCTGGTTTCTCCCAACTTTAATCTCCATGTTTCCAGGTAGAGCGGGGACGACAAGACGCCTAAACGACAACTGACAAGAAGTGACGGATCGGTAGCTAAAATTGCTTGAGGGAAATAAATCGATTTCATATCAATCTGACATTGACAAAGATGAAAACGAAGGTAATTTTATCCAGAATTTTTATACGTTTTAGTTAGTTTTGTAAGCACACAATACAGTTTCAGTTAGTAAGCCTTTTTTTTTTTTTTTTAATTATAGTTTTTATTTGTTTCAGTTAACAAAAATGTTGTTACAATTCTAGTTTTCGTCATTTTGTTAGTTTTTGTTAACGATAATACCCTTGCTATAGATGTTTTATCAAAGTAAGAGAGGAAAGGCTTCCATGTCATGTAAAATTTCTTGGTTGATCCGTGGAGAGAAAATTTAATCTTTTCCAGTTTCAAGAAAGACAGTACGTCCGTTATCCATGCGTGTTCTGCAGGAGGTTTAGGCGACTTCCAATGTAGGAGGATACATCTACGGCAGTGGTTTCCAACCTTTTTTGTCTCGTGACCCCATTTTAACATCACAAATTTCTGGCGACATCAGACATTCAAAACGGAGACTTTTTTTTTTTTTTTTTGCTAAAATTCATTTGTTTTTGGTCATGTAATAGTTTGCTATACTATGTTGCAAAAACAGGTTAATTTTAGATGACATTTAGTCTGTATAATGTATATTATTATGGACGGAGGCAGAAAAGCCAGGTGTAGATTACTGCACAGAGGGAGAATTTAATTTTCCTATTAAATCCAGCTTGGATTTACAAGGCTGACAATTAATACTGAGCAAACAATAACTCAAACTATGAATTATGAAAGAGCTGCAGCATCTGAAACTGACCACAATGAACATTTGACAGATAAACAGAACCACAGTGCTTCAGTTTCAGCTTCACACTTTGTCTGATATGGATTGGGAGTGTCTCTCTCAACTCAACTTATATTTTTTATTTGTAAGTTGTTTTTTTTTTTTTTTTTTTATCAATTACTAGAAATTTCAGGCGACCCCATTTGAATTCCAGGCAACCCCATGTGGGGTCCCGTCCCCAAGGTTGAAAAACATTGATCTACGGGTAATCAAAGAACCAAATGCTAACACATTTAGCGCAAAAACTTTTAATCGAAAAACGAGTTTTGGCAAAACTGTCATTTTTTCCATAGGTAAATTTTTATGTGCAAGTTATATTCGCACAATTTGAGGGTCAGTGGAAAAGCGACTACTGTCTTGCAATGTATGCAGAAATGACCAAAAATGGTCACCTGCCCGATAATGAATTAAGGTTATTGTGCTCATAGAATTGGCTTAACAAAACAAAATTGCTATTATTTTATAGCCTAAAAATCGATTATGGGTGGAGATAATGTTGCGCCACAATCACACATACCATTTCTTCACCTCACGCCACCTTTTCTGTATCATACGTCTGTGTTTTCCTTCATCCCGTGGTATCTACAAATAAAAGCAGAGGAGGAGGCCTCGCAAAGGTAATCATCTGCCCGTGATGCCGGGGCCACAAGCTCCATTTGCCGGGAGCCGGGAGAATATATCTCATCGCCGTTGCAAGTTTGGACTTCCCACCGAGGCTATAAACAACTTTAATGATCTTCAGCTCACTGTGCAGCGCCCGGCCCCCCGTATATACGCCGATCCCGGGTCTTAATACACTACTGTAGCATCCTGATAAAACAGCATGGAAACAAGGAGAAGAACCTGCTGCGACTCGCTCAATCTAAGCCGGGGAGGAGATAGGATAGTGTGCGCTCACCGTCTGAGCTGGTGAAGGCGGAGAAAGCTGAGGAGGAAGATCTAAATTGGATCTCTGCTCCTGGGCTGATGGAGAGGACGAGAGGAAGCCGGGAAGAATGGAAGAAAAGGAAGAGCAGAGGTGGGAGAAGAAAAGGTAAAGCCACAGAGATGGAGGAGGTGGAGGAGGAGGAGGAGGAGGAAGAGAGGCGACTGATTTCTAAAGCAAACTGCATCTTTTCTTCGAAAGACACAACGTGGGCGCACAAACACACAACGACGTCCACAGTCGCACAAACACAAAAACACACTGAGATAAGGCCAATAGAAAAGCCCAGACGGCTGATAAGATCGGTAAAAGGCTAGTAAATTAGAGAAGAACACTACAGAAAAGGAAAGATGCCCCACAGGAGAGAAGAAAAAGATACAAAAAAAAAAAGAAAAGGTAAAAGGAAGAAGACAGAAGGGGAAAAGGAATAGACAGAGGAACAAGAGAGAAAGAAAGAAAACAGTGAGAAAAGACAGGACAGGAAAAAAATAAGAAAAAAGAAGGAAAATACAGAAAAAGACAGATTAAGAGGATGAAAATAATAGAAGTGAAAAGAAGGATAAAAAGGAAAGAACACATGAAAGATAAATTCAAGGAGGTGATATACTGAAGAGAAGTTTGTAAAAAAAAAAAAAAACAATGTAAGAGGAGTTGAAGATGAAAGACAGAAACGAGGGAAAAAAGAGAGGAAAAAAAGAAGAGAACAAAAAGAACAAAGAGCAAAAACTGAAAAAGTGAAGATGAAAAATTGAAAACAGACAAAATACAAGAGAAAGATGAGAAAAAGCAACAAAGAGAAAAGGGAGAAGATGAGAAAAAGAAAAGCTGAAACAGCAAAAGAAAAAAGATGAGGGAAAGAAGAGAATAGAAATGAAAAAGAGAAAGAGAAAGATGAGAAAAAGAAAAAAAACCGAGAAATTAATCAAAAAGGTAAAAGGTGAGAAAAAGAAAGGCTAAAAAAGTAAAGAAAAAAGTTGAGAAAATGAGTGGAAAAAAGATGAGACAAAGAAAATGAGAAAAGATGAGAGAAAGATGAGGAAAAACACAAAGAAAGATTAACAAAAAAGGAAAAGAAAAGAGAAATGAAATGAAATGAAAAAGTTGAGAAAAAGAACAGAACAGAGCAGAACTGAGGAGTCTGAGGACAGAGGAGGGGGCGGGTGTTTCTGCTGAGGGAGGCGTCTGATTGGCTGCTGCTCTCCTCAGGGGCCATGCTGCCTTTGGGGGTGGAACCTTGTGTTCTGGAGTCGAACCCCTTGAGATGCATGACCCCATTAGAGCCCAGGGACCCCCATTACAGCCCAGGGACCCCCGTTAGAGCCCAGGGACCCCCATTACAGCCCAGGGACCCCCGTTAGAGCCCAGGGACCCCCGTTAGAGCCCAGGGACCCCGGTCAGAAAATTGTATTGTTTAAGGTCTATAGACACTGCCCCCATGTGGTTTGGAGAATATTACCTTTTTAACCCTCTAGAACGTGAGTTAAACTCTGTGTCTATAAATGTGGATGTCATGCATGAAAGGGTTAGAGTGATTTTTTATTTTTATTTTTTTTTTAATAAATTTGTATGTTTGAATCTTTGTTTATTCAAAGATACTGTGAAAAATGGCTGAAAGACTTTATTTTTGTATTTATAATGAAAATTTCTTTGTTAATTGTGATAAATACCGATTCAAACTTATTTATTATTAATTGACTTATTTATTTATTTATTTGTTTATTTATTTTCTGTATTTATTGTACTATGTGGGATTGATTGTTTTGGTGATATGTGAGATATGTACACTTTTGTTGCAAATCAGATTGCCCTTCGGGGACATTAAAGATTTTTCAGTCAAAGGCACTTTGTCATTCTGTACAAGCAAATGGTACATGAGGAACAAATTAATTATTTAAAGCCTAGTACAAATTCTAAAAAAAATAAATAAATAATAATAATAACAGAATTCAGATGATAGAATACGTAGAAAACTTATTATAAATATCGCAGCCTGATTGAATGTGAACATTTCATCTTAAAAATCTTAAATTCATGGCTTATTGTCATTTTTTTAATAGTTTATAAAAGCACATGCATGTTTGTACATTTGGGAGAAAACGTCAGGGTGTAAGAAAATACACCCTTAAGGACGTAGAATCCTGTAATTCTGTTGAAATCTTTTGCTAAAAATCCAAAGTGTTACAGGATAAAATGTTACCACAGAAACATCACAGCATATCAGTTCTCCTTGGATTTCAAACTTTCGTTTTTCTTCTTCTTCTGCTTTTGTCTCCGTCTACTGATTGAACAAACAAACTGAAAGGCGGATCGGAACTTTAAAGTGGTCGTGTCTGGCTTTGGGAATAAAGTCAGACTTATAACAGACTGGAGGATAAGGCTCCAGCTCCAGCTCAGGACACAATATGAAGTGTTGCCTGAAGGCAGTTTTTACACAGAACAGTCCCACTGTTCAGAAACGGCACCAGAAAACCTCAGCTGGGTGAGTTTATCTGAGAAAACCTGACAGGACAAGCATATGTTCAAAGGAAGGAGCATTAATGGGAACTTAGAGAATAGAATAGAATAGAATAGAATAGAATAGAATAGAATAGAATAGAATAGAATAGAATAGAACGAAGTAACATATAATAGAATAAACAAGAGCAGAGTAGAACAGAATAGAATACAATAGAAAATATTAGAATACAATAGAATAGAAAATATTAGAATAGAATAGAATAGAATAGAAAACAAAAGAAAAGAAGAGAAGAGAACAAAATAGCATAGAATAGAATAAACTAGAGTAGAGTAGACCAGAATAGAATAGAAAAGAATAGAATAAACTAGAGTAGATTAGAGTAGAACAGAATAGAAAATATTAGAATAGAATAGAATAGAATAGAATAGAACAAAGTAACATATAATAGAATAAACAAGAGCAGAGTAGAACAGAATAGAATAGAATAGAAAATATTAGAATACAATAGAATAGAAAATATTAGAATAGAATAGAATAGAATAGAATAGAAAACAAAAGAAAAGAAAAGAAGAGAAGAGAACAAAATAGCATAGAATAGAATAAACTAGAGTAGAGTAGACCAGAATAGAATAGAAAAGAATAGAATAAACTAGAGTAGAGTAGACCAGAATAGAATAGAAAAGAATAGAATAAACTAGAGTAGATTAGAGTAGAACAGAATAGAAAATATTAGAATAGAATAGAATAGAATAGAATAGAATAGAATAGAATAGAATAGAATAGAATAGAATAGAATAGAATAGAATAAAGTAGAGTAGAACAGAGCAGAATAGAATATGATTGAATAGGATAGAATAGAATAGAGTAGAACGAAATAGCATAGAATAGAATAAACTAGAGCAGAGTAGAATATAAAAGAATAGAATAAACTAGAGTAGAGTACAATAGAATAGAACAGAATAGAATAGAATAAACTAGAGTAGAGTAGAACAGAGCAGAATAGAATAGAATAGAACAAAATAGCATAGAATAGAATAAACTAGAGTAGAACAGAATAGAATAGAAAAGAACAGAATAAACTACAGTAGATTAGAGTAGAATAGAATAGAATAGAGTAGGTAGAGTAGAACAGAGCAGAATAGAATATGATAGAATAGGATAGAATAGAACAGAGTAGATCAAAATAGCTTAGAATAGAATAAACTAGAGTAGAGTAGAATCGAATCAAATCGAATAGAATCGAATCGAATATCTTTGTCACTGTAACATGTACAACCTGGTGCACCATAAGGGGGGGGGGGGGGGGGGGGGTAAACGTGACAAATTCATGGGGCCCTGCATTTCTGGGGGCCCATAGAGCAGTGGAGGGGTCCAGTGGATACAGGTTAGAAGTTGTGAAAATTTCATGTAAGATCCGCTGTATAAGAGAGACATAGAAGCTGGGAGTCAGATGTTGTATGTGCCCCCCCCCCACATTTATAGCTGCTGCTCCTACCCCGTGTATATACCCCTCCCCCTGCTCCGACAAATCAACAAGATACTGAATTTTATCAAGGGCCCAAAATTACTAGCAGCGCTCCAACGTACAACACAATTAAAAGTGCCATCCAATCTGTACATCCTCTCTAAAACCTACTATAAAAGCATCTAAATAAAAGGTTTGGGTAAAATAAATAGGTGAAAATAGAAAAACACAACCAGAAACCCATCACACACACATAAGCAAACATTCTGTTATTGTACTGATGCCTTACAGAGCTGAGGTAGGATGAAATATATGTATTTATGTCATTTATTATTCACAAATTAAGTAAAATAACAGTGAATCATAGTCATAGCCTATTAGTATCAGGGCTCACATCCAGTTGAGTGTTTCGTCCATCTGCTACCGGTTGAGGCCACTTTTCCCAAACTCAGGTCTGTGACCCAAAAAAGGGCCGCCAAATGGCAAAATAAATGTCTGTCCAAAAATAGTCCTGGCATAGAAAACTCTCTCTACTCTAACTCTCTACAGTGTAATTTACAAAACACACCATTTCCTGTTGTGCTGCTTTTTGACACAAATGAACTACATACAGGAACTTCATGGTGCGTTCAGGTGCACCTCATAAACTCTGAAGTCTATACTAGCATGGCCATGGAGATGTTTAGTTTTTTTCCTCATTTTCCTTTCTTTAAATACATGGACTTAAACTACTGACACCTGTTTCTTGTTCGTTCACTATAGTGTTTTTATAACCCCGCCCCCAAAGGGTAGGCACAGGGTAGTTTTTGGTTCGGTTTGTTTGTTTCTTGTGTTTAATACTTAAGCAGCAAAACTATTGGTTAAATTCATACCAAATTGGGTTTATAGATTGCTAGTGACTCAAAACAGATGTGATTACATTTTGGAAAAAGTTGGTCAAAGTTCAAATTTTTTATGAATTTTTTTAAAATCTTTTTTTCCCCATTTACTTACAGTGGCTGAAATGTTAAATGTCTATAAAAACATCAATTTTGTTTCAATTTACTTCAGACTTGGCACATATATAGAGGCAATTGATATGTTGACATCAGCACACATGTAGACATGATGACATCAGCTGTGAGGGGCGGGGTTTGTTGTGCCTGGTACCGTTTGTTAAATGCTAAAATGATAATAGCTTGTTTATTTTCTGTCACATAAAAACAAACAAACAAACCTGCAATCTATAAAAAAAAGGGATGAAAACAAAATCCTGTATATGAAAATAATAGATTACTCTCTCATAATAATGACCTAAAATGCAAAGGTAAAAGAGCGTAAAAAAAAGCGTAATGTAAAAGGAAGAGGGAGATCAATACATATTATTAATATTTTATGGAGAAGGGGAAGGATTAAATAAGTTTCACTTCTTCCCACCCCTTTTCAGACATGTAAATTAAACTATTGTGCTGTTTTTCTTTCTAAGATTGTCTTGATTATTGATTTTTGTATTATCATTTGTTATGACCCTGGGTCATAATTTATCTATTTATATGTATATGTATGTGTTTTCTGTTTAGTGTGTGTGTTCTCCCCCGTCCTGTAGGTGTGCTGTGCCCTTTTTGTTTCCGTTTGTTGCAGGTTTCTGATTGGTGGAGCATGATTGCCCGGCCCTTTAAAAATGGCCCTGGAGCTCCCATCCTGGCTCGCTCTTGCCTCCTGTCAGCTCCCAACCCTGTGTTCGTGTGTGTGACCGTCAGTCTTCGATCCTGGAAAAATCTGATTGTTTGTAGTTGTAAATAGTTTTGTTAAATTGAACCTTTTTCTGGTAGGGGAGGTCGGCTCTTTTGTTTTCCCATTTTCTCCTGTTTTTGGTTAGATAGTTAGGTAAGTTTTCTGTATTTTATTTCTTGCATTTATTTTGGATTAGGAAAGTTAGTAAATTGTAAAAGAAGATATTTTGTTTGTTGTTTTAGCCGCTCCCTCCCCTAACCCTTCCTTAGTTGTTAAAACAAAAGTAGTAATAATAAATATTGTGAATCTTAGTTTTTTGACTGACGTGTGTGCTTGGGAGCTGGGAGGGGACAAAAGTTGAGCCTATTATGTTCGCCCTGGTGAACCCCTAGGCCGGGGCGTAACATAATTTGGGGGCTCGTCCGATTTTTCCCGCGTGTTTTTGTGAGTGTGTGATTTTTCCGGGTAAGTTTTGGTGAGTATTTTTGTACATATTTCTGGTCTGTGGTTTTTCTGGGTGTAATGGATTTTGATTTGGAGGCGTTTGCTGCGTGTCCTACACTGGAACGGTTAGACGCTTGTAGGAAGGTGGATTTAATGCTCATTTCCACTCGTTTTGGTGTGCCGCTTCCTACTAATGTTAGGAAGGAGGAGCTGAGGCAGCTCCTCATTGAGAAGCTTGGGGAGAGGGGTGTGTTAACAGCAGGAGCTGGTGATGTGGAGGAGGAGCTCCGTCAGCCTCAGCCGTCGTCACCCACCGCATCAGCGGAACCTCCGGTTGTGCAGAGGATGTCGGCGGAAGAACTCCGACTGACTCTGCGCATAAAGGAGGTAGAGGTAAGACACAAAGAGCTGGAGGTGGAGGCCATGCTCCTGAGGGTGAAAGCCCTGGAGCTGGAACGTCAGCCTGTTACTCCCCACTCGCCTGTCCAACACACAGCCCCACACTCTCCCCGTGACAGCTTCGATGTGAGCCGGCATATAGCACTGGTGCCTCCGTTCAGAGAGGCGGAGGTGGATTGTTATTTCAGTGCTTTTGAGCGCATAGCAGGCACCCTGAACTGGCCAAAGGATGTTTGGTCTCTGCTGCTCCAGTGTAAGTTGACCGGTAAGGCGCAAGAGGTGTGTTCCTCACTAACGGTTGAACAGAGTTTGGATTATGAGGTTGTTAAAGCCACTGTTCTTCGTGCTTATGAGTTGGTGCCGGAGGCTTACCGGCAAAAATTTAGAAAGTGTGTAAAAACCCCTGACCAGACATATGTGGAGTTTGCGCGGGAAAAAGGTGTTTTGTTTGACAAATGGTGTCACTCCAGTAAAGTACATGATTTTGCGCAGCTGCGAGAACTCGTCCTTTTAGAGGAATTTAAACAGCGTTTGCCGGAGCGCATAGTTGTGTATCTGAATGAGCAGAAGGTTGGGTCACTTTCTGAAGCTGCTGTTCTCGCAGATGAGTTTGCTTTGACCCATAAAAGTGTCTTTATGACTCCGGTGCGCCGTGAGGCTTCTGATAGTGAACGGGTGCGTTCTCCTAAGAACGCCCGGCGTACGTTTTTGGCTGAGGATGGTGAGAGCCGGGAGTGTTTTTACTGTCGGCAGCCAGGCCACCTAATTGCGGTTTGCCCGGTTTTAAAGAAAAAAGAGCAAACCAAAACCAAAAATCCCTCGGCTGTAGGTTTAATACAGTGCAAATCTGCGTCTCCTTCAGAACCGGTAAAATGTGAAAAGCCTGATGTGGATGATGAGTTTCGTCCTTTTATTTCACATGGTTTTTTGTCGTTGGGTGAGGGGGACCAGGTTCCCATCACCATTTTAAGAGATACCGGTGCGAAGTATTCTGTGGTCCGTCGTGGCGTGGTGCCGTTTTCAGATAAAACCTACTGTGGTTCTGATTTGTTGGTGTGGGGAATAAAACTGAGTGTTTTCCGCATGCCGCTGCACTCTGTTGTACTCACCTGTCCGCTGGTCTCTGGTACCGTGCGCGTAGGTGTGCGTGATCAGCTGCCCGTGGCAGGGGTTGATCTGATCCTCGGAAATGATTTGGCCGGTCAGAAAGTTTTTCCTGCCGTATCCGAAGTAACCGACTGCCCCGTTGCTGACGAGGGTAATTCCACTGCCGTCGGTGATCCAACCGTTTTTCCGGTGTGCGCCGTAACGCGTGCCCAGGCTCGCCGGCTGGGTGATCTGCCGGATCTGTCCGACTCCTTTTTGTGCGCGCCGTGCGAATCGAACAGCCCTCATTCTGAGTTGAATAAAACTGTGTGTACTGATATAAAACCAGATGTAGATAACTTGCATGTAGATGTTCAATTCTGTCGTTCTTGTTCCGTGGGTCAAGTGTGTGAGAAGCATAACCAGGCCATTCCCCCAGCTCCTTTATATCCGGTCCCAGCTACTACTAAACCAGTTGAGCTGGGCCATGTCAGTTCATTCAGACAGCGGTTACCCACTGCTTGTGAGACGGCCCATCAGTCTCTCTCTGCTGCCAAACCTATGTTGAAACGGCATTATAAGTGTGCGCGTAACCGACTGTTTCAGCCAGGTGATCTGTTTCTTGTGTTATTTATTATTGCTTTAAGTTTCTACACAAGGTTTTCTGGTCCTTATGAGGAGTGTAAAGTGCGTGACACCAATTATGTTATTGAAAAACCAGATAGCAGGAAAAAGTGTGTTTTCCAGGTGAATATGTTGAGGTCTTATGTTACAGATGGCGCAGTTAGGACAGCCATGGCCCCGTTGTCCTGCGTCACCCCTGTTCAGAGGGTGTCCACCCCGTCTTATAGTCCTGAGGAGGACTGTTTGAGTGGACAGTGTGTTTCAGTTCCGTGTGCCCAGTTGAAAAACTCAAAAACACAAAGTGGAGTTTCTCATAGGTTAGAGGGGGCTGCATTACTTTTCCACCCAGCCAAAGGTATCCAAGGAAAAGCCGTTGCCACCTATCTGAGGAGCCGGGTGCGGCTGCGGCAGGTGCGCCGCCTGGTGGCGAAAGTGCAATCGGTCATAGACTTCAACAGCTGTACCTTTTGGCCAACTTAGTCAGCTCCTCCCTTTACTTTGACTACTTCCCTGTTTGTTAGGACTTATTTGAGCCCATGGAAGCCCTTTTCTGTTTTGGGTTTTAAGTTTTAAACATTTCCTGAGGGGCGGAAATGTTTAAACTTAGGTGGGGGGGTGTTATGACCCTGGGTCATAATTTATCTATTTATATGTATATGTATGTGTTTTCTGTTTAGTGTGTGTGTTCTCCCCCGTCCTGTAGGTGTGCTGTGCCCTTTTTGTTTCCGTTTGTTGCAGGTTTCTGATTGGTGGAGCATGATTGCCCGGCCCTTTAAAAATGGCCCTGGAGCTCCCATCCTTGCTCGCTCTTGCCTCCTGTCAGCTCCCAACCCTGTGTTCGTGTGTGTGACCGTCAGTCTTCGATCCTGGAAAAATCTGATTGTGTGTAGTTGTAAATAGTTTTGTTAAATTGAACCTTTTTCTGGTAGGGGAGGTCGGCTCTTTTGTTTTCCCATTTTCTCCTGTTTTTGGTTAGATAGTTAGGTAAGTTTTCTGTATTTTATTTCTTGCATTTATTTTGGATTAGGAAAGTTAGTAAATTGTAAAAGAAGATATTTTGTTTGTTGTTTTAGCCGCTCCCTCCCCTAACCCTTCCTTAGTTGTTAAAACAAAAGTAGTAATAATAAATATTGTGAATCTTAGTTTTTTGACTGACGATTGTGCTTGGGAGCTGGGAGGGGACAAAAGTTGAGCCTATTATGTTCGCCCTGGTGAACCCCTAGGCCGGGGCGTAACACATTTCTGTTTTACTTGCTCACATATATGTTAAATTTCATTGCATGTTCGGAATAAATCACTAAATCTAATCTAATCTAATCTATCTAAAACACTGGTCTACAAGGAAAATGCTTCCAGAATAAAAGTAATGAAATTTTACCACATGAGAGTCACTGATAAAGAAAAATCAAGTCAAAAATGCTGGTTGGCTGAAGTTTCCAAGATACAGCCTTGGGTCAAAATGTGAAATTCAAGAATTAACGACAGAATGGGTTTGACTCAAAAGGAATATTTGTCTCAGAGCTACAAGATCTACTTCAAAACACTGTCTGCACATTAAAATACATTCACTTTACAGGTTCTATTTAGTGGAAGATTTATAAAACTATTATATAAATGTACATAAACCAATATATATGTGTAATAACACTTAATCATATACCTTGAAAACATCAGCAAACCGGCACTTTTGTCATTTATTTTCCAATTAATCTTATTAAAATACGTAACATTTAGCACATTTAATCTCTGACGCAAATCATTTCTAAAAAATTGTAGACCAGTGAAATTAAAAAAAAGAAAAAAAAAAAAGAAAGATTCCTTCTGAAAATAATGAGAATCTTTCAAAATAAATATAAAATATGTCATAATTTGAACTGAAAAATAATAAGTTAACATCTCAAAATCAGCTCAAAATAATATCACTCAACTCAAAATAATGACTTATTATTCTTAATACAATATATTGACATTATTTAAGTACAAACATCTTGCGAAATTAAAAATGTGACATAAGACTAACAAATTCAACCTTATGAGAAAATACTGTACATTTTTTTTCATGTTGTGTCATTTACTATTAGTTCATTTTGCAGATGTAATGAAAATCGATGAAGTATTACTATTTTTATAAGCTTGTGTTTGAGGAGGACATTGAATGCATCTTTCCCTCCAACTGAAAATGTGTGAGAACTCCTGGGCCTGATGGTGGTAAGATGAACATATTTTTCTGACAGCTGCATATTCTAGAACAATCATGCTAAACCCATGCATCTATTCAACAAGAAACCTTCAACCAGAGGGAGTGGAAGAAAAGAGAAAAGCGTCCAAAGCGTTGGTTCATTTCAGAGGACAGATCACACACAGTAGTAGCTGCAACGTCTGTAAAATGATCTTTTCAGAGCGGAAACGCCTGCAATCCACTCCGACATCTTTCTACGATCTTTGATACTGTGGATGTGGAAG
Organism: Sphaeramia orbicularis; assembly: GCF_902148855.1. Taxonomy (NCBI): domain Eukaryota; kingdom Metazoa; phylum Chordata; class Actinopteri; order Kurtiformes; family Apogonidae; genus Sphaeramia; species Sphaeramia orbicularis. The sequence goes on along the minus strand of NC_043978.1, from coordinate 16,672,112 downwards.
CTAGTGCTCACAGATGATAAAACACTTCTGTTGATGCATTCTTAAACTGACCTTTTCCTCAAACAGAGAAAACTACACAGGGATCAATGAAACTGAAACTGTGAAAAAGTGTTTCCCAATGACAAACACGACCGTTCGAGCAACTAATGATACTCAGTTTAATCCATAAAGACCCAGTGCTACTTTTGGGGCAGCTCCCAAATGATTTTTTTTTTTCCTCTGTATTTAACATTTCATAAGTGATTTGTCACCATATAAACATATCCTCAATTCCCAACTGTGTCAACATGAGATGCACTGACATGTCTTTAATATAGTGTAATGTCATATATATTCACTGGTAAATATTTTTAATGTGTGTTTAATGGTTGATGAATTAGAACAGAGTGACTTTTTATGCATGATTTTAAAACCTGTGTTTAAGGAATGAAGTATGAGATTGCATTTTTAGGGAAACATTATGAAATTGTAATAAATAAACACGTTTTTAACTATTGTAATTATGAGCTAAGGCAGTGTTTTTCAACCTTTCTAGTAATTGATAAAAAAAAAATAAAAAATTACTAATAAAAAATATGTGGTGAGTTGAGAGAAACAATCCCAATCCATAACAGACATGACAAACTCTGAATCTGAAACTGAAGCACTGTGGTTCTGTTTATCTTTCAAATGTTCATTGTGGTCAGTTTCAGATGCTGCAGCTCTTTCATAATTCATAGTTTGAGTTCTTGTTTGTTCAGTATTAATTGTCAGCCTTGTATATCCAAGCTGGACTGACTGTACATATCCTGACCAAGGAAAATAAAATTCTCACTTTGTGCAGTAATCTACACCTGGCTTTTCTGCCTCTGTCCATAATAATATACATTATATAGACTAAATGTCGTCTAAAATGAACGTTTATTTGCAACATAGTATAGCAAACTATTACATGATCAAAAACAAACTAATTTTAGCAAAAAATGTCTTTGTTTTGAATGTCTGGGGTTGCCAGAAATTTGGGATATTAAAATGGTGTCACGAGCCAAAAAAGGTTGGGAACCACTGTATTACGTCCTCCTGAGAATTTTTTTCATATCGCAATAGATATCGCAGGGTTACAAAAAAATCACAATGTCAGTTTTTTTTTCCAATACCATGCAGCCCTAATCTGCATGGTAATCTACAGTAATCTACACCTGGCTTTTCTGCCTCCGTCCATAATAATATAAATTATATAGATTAAATGTCATCTAAAATTAACGTTTATTTGCAAGATAGTATAGCAAACTATTACATGATCAAAAACAAATTAATTTTTGCAACAAAAAAAAAGAATTTTGAATGTCTGTGGTCGCCAGAAATGTGTGATGTTAAAGTAGGGTCAGGAGACAAAAAAGGTTGGGAACCACTGAGCTATGGTTAGTTTTGTTTTGCATGTAATGTTAATGTTCTATATTGGGGACAGCAGATGGAACATAGCCTGTAGCTGACACTGGTGCAAAGCATCTCTTCTCTTTGAGATTAATGTACATTGTCCCTGATAAATAAAAACTAGGGATGTCCGATAATATCGGCCCACCGATATTATCAGCCCGATATTGGCATAAAAATGTAATATCGGTGAATATCGTTATTGTTTTTTTGCCTATCATTAAAACCGATAAAATAATGCCTTGATTTCGCCGGCATTTACCGACGCGTAAATGAAGCATTGTTTGTAGCTGAAAGAAATGTGCAGTTTTCAAAATTGTACAGTAGAGCTGCCACACTGTAATAGACTCATGGAGGGAGGGAGAGAAAATAAATAAATATGGCATTTTTTCCACAACCTAAGTTGAAGCATGTATTCTTTGCACAGACAGTGTTTACGTTTTGAAAGCCTTGTTGCATTTGAGAATGCATCCAATGGGGCATCACAGTAAAATTAGGCATCATGTGTTAATTCCATGACAGGAGATATGTGATGTTACCTAAAATTAGTTTAATATCCCACATATATGGGCAGCAGTATCGGTAGATATCCTAATCAGAAATTAAGTGTTGGACAATATCGGCATATCGGTTTTTGGCAAAAAAGCCAATATCGGACATCCCTAATAAAAACTAAACTAAAGTAAACCAAACCATTCATTCGTTCATTTTCTGAACCTGCTTTATCCTCACTAGGGTCACGGGGGTCACTGAAGCCAATCCCAGCTACATAGGGGTGAAGGCGGGGTACATCCTGGACATGTCGCCAGTTCATCGCAGGGCTGACATAATGACAAAAAACAATCACTCTCACATTCACACCTATGGGCAATTTTAGATTAACCAATTAACCTATCAGTGCATGTCTTTGGATGGTGGGAGGAAGCTGGCGTACCCGGAGAGAACCCACGCAGACACGGGGAGAACATGCAAACTCCACACAGAAAGGTCCCACCCCCACCGACTGGTGTTAGAATTGAACCCAGGACCTTCTTGCTGTGAGGCACGAATGCTAACCACTGCACCACTGTGTGGCCCTAAACATTACTAAACCATTTCTAATAAAATAATCCTCTGTATTTTGCATTTTTACAATAAAAATCTAGTATTTTCCGATTTCATGTAGTAATCATTCTGTTGGGTTTCTGTAAATTGGCTTAGAGTCTGGTTTTGACCAACTCTACATATAAAGTGTCATGAGATAACTTTTTTGTTGTGATCTGGCACTATATAAATAAAATTTGATTGAGTGAGTGATTTGATTGGTTTTCCCCTGTAAGTCGCTTTGGAAAAAAGCGTCTGCCAAATGCATAAACATAAACATAATCATATACACGTACTCGTCATCTTCCGCTTATCTGGCCTCAGCCTCAGCAGACGACTCCACATAGCCCTCTCCCCAGACACTTCCACCTGCTCTTCTGTGGAATCCTGAGGCGTTCCCAGACCAGACCACAGATATAACCCCTCCAGCGTATTCTGGGTCGGCCCCGAGGTCTCCTCCAGGACGGACGTGCCTGAAACACCTCCCCAGGGAGGCGTCCAAGAGGCATCAATCTCTAGATGCCTGAACCACCTCAAATGGCTCCTCTGGATGTGGAGGAGCAGCGGCTCTACTCTGATGTCCGAGCTCCTCAGTCTGTCTCTAAGGCTGAACCCCCCCACCCTGCAGAGGAAACTCATTTCGGCCGTTTGTACTAGCGATCTTGTTCTTTCGGTCACTACACAGGGCTCATGACCATAGGTGAGGGTTGGAACACAGATGGACCGGTAAATCCAGAGCTTTGTCTTTTGGCTTAGCTCCATCTTCACTACAACAGACCAGTTCAGCGTACGCATCACTGCAGACGCCACCCTGATCCACCTGTCAAATCTCCCGCTCCATCCTAGTACTCATATAGATGTTTAAAAAATCTCATATCAAAGTTGAGGGTTTATCTGCGGTGGCCCAGAGGTACAATAACCCAAAAAATTATCCACTGTAAGAAAAAAAAGAGAACAGCCCCAAAAAATTATCCACTTAATTAATTGTTTGGGCTGTTCTCTTTTGTTTTTCTTATAGTGGATAATTTTTTGGGCTGTTGCACCTCTGGGCCGCTGTAGTTATCACATCAGAAAAGAAAGAAAAATGAAGAAAAACTGATATTTTCATCAAAATATTCCATTACGTGAACATAAAACAAGTGTAACAAAACATCTTGGCCCCAAAACTGAAGAACTGAAAATTGCTTGTAGGTGCTTCACATGGGTCAAAAACACACAAAATGTAAATGTGTATGAATGAATCAGGTGCTCATCGGGGACAGGGGTGGAACGTATGAAGAACTTAATTAATTTGGGAGTTGACAAATAATTGATTCACTGATTATTATTCATTGCAGCTCTAATCATCGGTTCCCATCTATGGTCTTTAGTTTGCAGTGATCATCCATCTACACTTTCAGCAAATTCAGCACAAACAGACCCCCACTCCAAGAGTTTCATTAGCCAGTCACATAAAGTTGTTTTTCGCTGATCCTCCATCATTATATCTACTTTATTTGATCTTTAGATATAGCAGTAACACTAAGAAAATGATTCCTCACTTTTTAAATGAATCTCGTAAGCTTTCATGTGTTATACGGCTCCGTAACAAGTTGTCGACCCGGGGTGGGTGGGGTGGGGGTGGGCGTTGGTTGGAGAGAGTGGGTCTGACGGAGCTTCTATATGTTGCATAGGTAGTGCCATTGGGGAGGTGCTGTGACAATGCCCCCCGTTTTGGCCTTAAACCCCCCTACCCCCACCCCCGATGGTGTCCCAATGCCCCCTGTTAAGAAACACTTGTATAGACAATTAAATTAACCCTTTCATGCATAGTGGTCACTCCAGTGGACAGTTATTCTACAGCTGTTCTCTTGTATATTCATGGATTTTGTTCTTTTTATTGTTGTTTTTTTTTTTTTTTCTTTTTTTTTTACGCATATCTTTATTAAAGTTTTAAGACACTACATATCTTTTCTGACATGAATTGGTAACGTTATGTAGATCTCTCCTGACCATAAATCCTCAGAATCACAAGCCCTCCCCATAGTTTTCACACAATTTATCAGTAAATACATGTTTCTGTGTGTGTGGTGTCCAGCTGAGTGGACATTTTTGCAACTTCATGAAAAATAGGTTCATAAGAATTTTTTTTTAATTATTTTTTTTATGAATTTTTCAATTTTTAAAAAATTATTTTTATTTTATTTTAATTTTTTAAATTGATTTTTCAGAAGAAAATTTTCAATCACATTTTTTTTTCATGCCTAAAGAGGAATAAAAACACTCAGGAAAAAATTTTGATTAACGTTCTCATAACACTGGTCAACAACAAATTTATTGTTTAAGTTTAAAGTATCAAGGCAAAATCAAAAGTACTGAAAAAACGGACAAAATAGGCTCAGACCACTAAGGGTTAATATTTGAATGTTTCTGCCAACAGAAGGTACATTATGCCAATTATTAGGCCCGAGCCCAGACATACATGTCGGCGAGGGCCTATTAAAATCGCATGGTTCCGTTATTTTTTAATTTTTTTAATTATTATTTTACTTTCGTCACTTTGAACGCAAATTTTACCCCCTGAACGTTAACGAAAAGTCAATTTTATTTGACCAAAAATTCAAGTCTGGTGAAATTTTTTTTTATTTGAAGTCGCCAAAAAAAAATTTCGCAAAATGATTCAGTAGCAAAATCAAAATACATTACGCGGATGGGAGCCCTCCCCAAATTTTTTTCATCGTACAAACATGAAACTTGATACACACATAGCCCATGGTAGGACAAGTAAAAAATTACAGTATGGTCCTGCCCTAAACCCAACAGGAAGTCGGCCATATTGGGTGGAAGTGTGGACCCATAAAATCCCACCCCTCATACTTTCATCATCTCCTCCTAGGGTTTAAATCCAACTTGGACCAAACTTGGTAAAAATCACCTACACATATGTGTGATCAAAAGTTATCACCTACATTTTTTATCAAATGTTGGCTGTGGCTGTGACGAGCTCGCAATTAAGCGGTCGTTGTCAGAAGTATAACACTTTGTGTATCTCGCAGAATGTCGGATTGAGCCCACGATACGGTGTCCTCTCGCTGTCAGTAGCATCGGCGGTCGCGCGGGAGGGTGAGGGCCTTAACACCGCTTGCGGTTTTAATTTTATTTGTTTTTGTTTTAAAATACAACTTGGTTACATTATTTCAGTGTGTGTATTAGTACTTTTTGAACATTCTGAGCACATTTCAACAATACCACGATAATAATGATAACCGTGATAATTTTAGTCCCAATAACTGCGATATGAAATTTTCATATCATTACATCCCTAGTCACACTGCTGCACTTTTTTTTGCTATGTTTACCTCCATCTTGCCGATGATTCGAACAGAATTATGGGAGATTTCTCATACCCCTCCGTTTGTAGTGTGGTCCTGAAATATCTCCGTTTCGAGGACCAAACAGCCCTTCTCTTCGGACTCATCGAGAATCGGGACACCCCTACCCTTTCACTTGAAAAAATGGAGGGGTAGGGGTAAGGGGTGAATTGGGATTGGGCTTAGGTGTTTATTTTTCCCCCAAAGTCGACTTCGGAACCAAACTCGTACGCTTGTTCAGTATAGTGTTAATCTACAGCGCTTTGCTCTCGTCTGCATGTGTTTAACTCACAGGTTAACAGAATCCGTTCCCATTAGAATTCAAAGCCTGCCTGCAGTACCTGGCTATAACTGGTATAATGTGCAGCGTTACTCATCTGCAGCCCTCTTTCATCATCATCATCCGGCCTTCACGCTGTCTGCAAACGTACACCACATCGACCCTCATTAAGTGTAAAGGACCTGTATTTAACTCAAACTCTTCTGGCAAAGTGAGCTCAATTTAGACTCCTTGGATTGTTGAAAACTAATAGAGTGACCTCAAGGAGTCAGAACTGACGTAAAGCAGTCGGCATGAGGAATATCTGTCACTGCGGCGTGACTGTAATCGCAAAACTGCAGTCGAGAGGCTCAAGATCGAGCTCCCACTTCAGGGAGGATGAGGACGACTCAAATGATGGATGGAGCTTCTCTCGTGGCCCTGTCAAACCAAGACAAAAAAAAAAAAAAAAAGCCACTGCGATGGCTAGAAGAAAAGGCTCTGCTCACCTTGACGTTTCCTCCTATCAGGTCAGGCGGTTCCTCGTCTGTCTCCAAGGCGACGTTGATGGTGGCGAAAGGCCGACTGGCCATCTGCTGCATCTCCCTCAGCAGTTGCTAAAGAAAAGGAGAAAGAGAAGGAGTGCGAAGGTCAGTGTCAGGTAAACTGCAGTCTATTCTGGAACCACTTAGCCGCCGTCATACCGCTGTTTCATCTGGAGTTACATAAAGGCTGGGAGGATTTTTTTTTTCCTCATTAAATGGCTGTAAGTGCATTTTATTGAGGACCTTCTCTAGAACTAAAATGACCAATCGATTAACAGGAAAAAAAAAATTACAATTCTAATTCAGTCATTTATTCGGCTCAAACAACCCAAATTACAGCTGAAAGTCATGGGAAAGTCATTTACTTTTAACCCTGTAAAGCCTGAACCATTAAATTACTGACAGAAAATTCCAGTTCTTTCAAACTGGAACCTTTATTGGTCCTTCTGAACAACCAAAAAAATATCAATGTCAATGCATGAGTTTCAATTTTGTATCATATTTGATCCATCGGGTCTTAATGCTCAAATATTATTATTTTTGAACAAACAAAAACATAATATAACACAAACATGTCTAAGAAATTGGTAATTCCTTTTCAGAATGGTCAAAGTTCTGCCTCCTTCCTCATTAACCCTTTCTTACATGAATCATGAGAACCTTAATCGAGATTTTTTTTCCTGAGTGTTTTTATTCGTATTTAGGCATGAAAAAAAAACAATGCAATTGAATTTTTTTATGAATCTACTTTTCATGTTTCGAGTGACAAAAATGTCCACTCAGCTGGACACCATGCGTTAAATTTTTGAAGCAAAGATACATATATTTAAAACCCATCATCATAAAGTGATATACTGTGTGAAAACTATGAAATAAAAGCATTTTTAAT